>NC_086323.1:139152223-139491598 GCF_036172605.1 Pelobates fuscus | reverse complement strand
TTGAGCCTGTTATTTTTCATGAAACCATACCGATTAACTTGACTGTTGGCATCCTGCATAAAGAGGATATATCCTTGATGCTCATTTCTTCTCCGTCTATTCCCATAGTTCTGGGGTACTCCTGGCTGAGGAGACACAACCCTATTATTAATTGGGAATCAGGGGAGATAGTTTCATGGGGAGAGAATTGTCAAGAAAGATGCTTGCGGAAGGTCTTACCTCTTGGATTAACTAATACATCGAATACCTCTGACAATCCTACAGAGACACAAATTCCGTCTCAGTATCTAGATTTAAAGGCAGTATTTGACAAAAAGAAAGCCGATACCTTACCCCCACACAGGTCCTTTGATTGCAAAATTAACCTACTCCCTGGTACCATGCCTCCCAGAGGTCATGTATACCCATTATCTATAAAGGAGAACTCAGTCCTAGAGGAATATATTCACGAAAATTTAGACAAGGGATTCATCAGGAGATCCTCCTCTCCTGCCGGGGCTGGATTTTTTTTTGTTAAAAAGAAAGATGGTTCTTTGAGACCTTGTATTGATTATCGAGGCTTGAATAAAATAACCATTAAAAATGCCTACCCGATTCCCTTGATTACCGAACTCTTCGATCGTTTGAAGGGCTCTACAATTTTCACCAAGTTAGACCTCAGAGGGGCATATAACTTGGTGAGAATCCAGCAGGGACATGAGTGGATGACGGCATTCAATACTCGATATGGCCACTATGAATATACTGTCATGCCTTTTGGGTTATGCAATGCGCCAGCAGTATTCCAAGATCTGATTAATGAGGTTCTTAGGGAATTTCAGCAAGAGTGCGTCATTGTATACCTAGATGATATACTCATTCATTCTAGTGACATTGAGATTCATCACAAACAAGTCAGGAGGGTTTTGCACAAGCTTCTCCAGCATGGCTTGTACTGCAAGTTGGAGAAATGTAGCTTTGATCAAACCCAGGTAACCTTTCTCGGCTATGTGATCTCTGGGGAGGGATTTAAGATGGATCCGGATAAGCTCCAATCCATTCTAGAGTGGCCTTTACCCACAGGTCTTAAAGCCATACAGAGATTTATTGGTTTTTCCAATTATTATAGGCGCTTTATTAAGGGCTATTCTTCCATTATTGCACCCATCACTAACATGACCAAACAGGGGGCTGACACTAAGAATTGGACTACTGAAGCTCTCCTTGCGTTCAAGACTCTCAAGGAGCTTTTCGCTTCCGCTCCAATTTTAGTTCACCCTGACACTTCTCTGCCATTTTTGCTCGAGGTAGACGCATCAGAGACTGGTTTAGGTGCTGTTCTATCTCAAAGGTTGGGTGTTGATAAACCATTACATCCATGTGGATTTTTCTCTAAAAAATTGACCGGTACTGAAAGCAGGTATGACATTGGTGACAGAGAATTACTAGCGGTTATCAAGGCTTTGAAAGAATGGAGACATTTATTGGAAGGTACATTACATCCTGTTACCATCCTGACAGACCACAAAAACTTGTCCTATATCGGAGAGGCCAAGCGTCTGTCCTCCAGGCAGGCTCGTTGGTCGTTGTTTCTTACCCATTTCAATTACGTTCTGACTTACAGACCTGGGTCAAAGAATTCTAAAGCCGATGCGCTATCTCGCCAATATGAACCCTCTGCTTCAGTTGAACCACTTTTGTCTTCCATTGTACCCAAATGCAATATTATTGCTAATACCAGTCTCAAAATTCATTCCCCGCTACTTGACCAGATCTTGAAATCGCAACATCTAGCTCCCGGAAACACTCCTGAGGGAAGAAACTTTGTTCCCCCTGAACTTCAACTGGAGCTCTTACAATGTTTTCATGAAAGTAAAATAGCTGGTCATCCTGGTATTCGCAAGACGTACTCTCTGATATCCAAGGATTTCTGGTGGCCTTCACTTCGTAAGGATATTGAGGAGTTCGTTGCAGCTTGTGAGACTTGTGCCAAGACTAAACTATCTCATGCATCCCCATGTGGCCTGTTACACCCCTTGGACATTCCTGAGAAACCTTGGTCCTGTTTGTCCATTGACTTTATCGTTGATTTGCCTGCTTCCAAAAGACAGACTGTTATCCTCACGGTGGTGGATAGATTTACCAAGATGGCCCATTTCGTGCCACTACCCAAACTTCCGACTTCTCCTGAATTGGCGGAGATTTTTGCGAGAGAAGTTTTTCGTCTACATGGGATCCCTTCAGAAATTGTTTCTGATAGAGGCTCTCAATTTGTCTCACGTTTCTGGAGATCCTTTTGTTCTCAAATGGGCATCAAATTGAACTTTTCCTCTGCCTATCACCCTCAGTCTAACGGAGCTGCTGAACGTACTAATCAAAAGATCGAACAGTATCTGCGTTGCTTTGTTTCCGAACACCAGGACGATTGGGTCGGTCTGATTCCTTGGGCGGAGTTCGCACACAATAACCTTGTTTGCGATTCAACTCGCTCTAGCCTTTTCTTCATGAACTATGGCTTTCATCCTTCGATTTTTCCTTCGGTTTCCTCTTCTCAGGGGATACCGTCGGTTGATGATCATGTCGCCAACCTGAAGAAATTATGGGACCAGACTCGACAAATTCTATTACATAGTTCCTCGCTGTTCAAGAAACACGCTGACAAACATAGAAGAGCGGCTCCTGTTTTTGTTCCTGGGGATAGGGTATGGTTGAGTACTAAGAATATTCGCCTAAAAGTTCCGTCCATGAAATTTGCTCCTCGTTACATAGGCCCTTACAGGGTTCTCACTCGTATCAATCCGGTTGCGTATCGCCTTGCTCTGCCACCTGCCTTACGCATTCCTAACTCTTTTCATGTCTCCTTGTTGAAACCCCTCATTTGCAACAAATTCTCTTCTAAGGTCTCCTCGCCTCGTCCTGTTCAGGTGGAGGGTCGGGAAGAGTACGAGGTCAACTCCATCATTGACTCCAGAATTTCAAGGGGAAAATTGCAATATCTGGTCAACTGGAAGGGATATGGTCCTGAGGAGAGGAGTTGGGTACCTCAGGAGGACGTCCATGCTTCTCGCCTTCGCAGAGCATTTCATCTTCGCTTCCCATCTCGCCCCGGTTCATTCCGCCCGGTGGGCGTATCTGAGAGGGGGGGTACTGTCAGGGTACCTGAGGCCTCTACCTCTAAGGGAGGTAGAGACTTGGTGGTGTATCCGTCCAGGCGAGCTGTTTCCTCCGTTCCTCGCGGTTCATCCAGTCACTTAAACACCGGCCGCGAGGAATCCACGTCCTTTTCTAGCAGGACGCTCAATACGTGACGTCATGACGCTAGCACGAGCAATCTGTCACTCAAGTGTCCGATATCCAATCGGTACTTGTCAGAGGCGTGATTTCCATCCAGAGCCAGGGTATTTAAGCTTACTCCTTACTTCAGCTCATTGCCCTGTCGTGGTTCTAGCTTGTCTAGTCACTCAGTGCTCTGGTATTCTAGTTTGCTTCATTGGTTTTGACTCGGCCCGTTGTACTACCCTGTTTCTCTGTTATCCCTTGACCCGGCTTGTTTCTCGCTTATCTGTCTTCTCGTTCCCTCGACCTCGGCTTGCCTCTGACTATTCTTTACTCTCGGTACGTTAGTCCGGCCATTCTAAGGCCCGGTATACGTACCTTTCCACTCTTTGTACTCTGCGTGTTGGATCCCTGTCCCGATCCTGACACAAGGAGAGGAGGTGTCATTGGAAAAAGAGACACTGAAAGAGCGTTGGGAAAGATAGGAGGAGTACCATGAGAGAGCTGTGTCACAGAGACCAAGAAATTGAAGAGTTAGGAGAAGGAGGCCATTATCAACAGTGTCAAGGCAGCAGAGAGGTCAAGAAGAATTAGTATGGAGTAGTAGCCTTTTGTCAGGCCTTAAGCCTCCCGATGTCTCCTCATGCTTCCGGGTTTGACGGAGCTTAGCCACACCCCCATTGCCGCAGTCTGCTATTTAATGCGACCGCACCAGCTGATAGACGCTGGATTATTGAAACGCGTACCGCGCCAAACTGACCGGCTCACATACCTCGCTGAGACGACCACTCGCTAATAGACCGGACCGGAGGAATATTCAAGTCCCCAACATCTCTCCTCATCAGAGACAGATACCAGCACTCTCGGCAACCATTCACTGAAGCAACCGCCTCGGAGGAGAGCTGGGGACACAATCCCTCTACTTCTAAGAAGTTAAGTAACTTACAGTCTCTGAGTTAAGAGCTAAGAATGCTAAAGCTTTATTTCAACTTACTAAAGTCTGCTATCAAGTTCTCCAGCAAGCCTGCTACAGCTTTCCTCAAATCAAGTATTATTCAAGTTCAGCTGTACCTGTCTTGCTACAGATAATCTTATTTCTTCATACTAAAGTCGGCTATCAAGTTCTCCAGCAAGCCTGCTACAGCTTTCCTCAAATCAAGTATTATTCAAGTTCAGCTGTACCTGTCTTGCTACAGATAATCTTATTTCTTCATTCTAAAGTCTGCTATCAAGTTCTCCAGCAAGCCTGCTACAGCTTTCCTCAAATCAAGTATTATTCAAGTTCAGCTGTACCTGTCTTGCTACAGATAATCTTAATTCTTCATACTAAAGTCGGCTATCAAGTTCTCCAGCAAGCCTGCTACAGCTTTCCTCAAATCAAGTATTATTCAAGTTCAGCTGTACCTGTCTTGCTACAGATAATCTTATTTCTTCATACTAAAGTCTGCTATCAAGTTCTCCAGCAAGCCTGCTACAGCTTTCCTCAAATCAAGTATTATTCAAGTTCAGCTGTACCTGTCTTGCTACAGATAATCCTATTTCTTCATACTAAAGTCTGCTATCAAGTTCTCCAGCAAGCCTGCTACAGCATCCCTCAAAACAAGTACTATTTAAGTTTTGCTGCACCATTCTTGCTACTGATAATTCCAATGTATATAAGCTCTTATAATTTGAATTGTTAACAAGAATAACGGACTCTAATGAATTCTGAACCTTGTCAATGCTAAATGAACCAAACCGTTTATTATTTAAAGAAACAGTAACTGTAATTCTGGAACTGAAGTCTCAGTTCCATCTAAGTGTCTTAATAAAAGATCAAAGTCCTAAGAAATCTGCAGTTGTGTTCCACATCATTTACTGTGAACGTGACAGAATAATCCAGCCTTTGTAATGGAACCAGCAGATTTCGACTCTAAAGTATTGTTGCTGAATCAACGAGTCGATTCACTTAACCAAGGTGTGCAAGACCTGCAGGTTACAAATGAAAGAATTCTCACTTATGTCAGAGACAAACGCATTCTCCTCATACTGTTCTGCACTCAACTAGCGATCCTGCTGTATGTAACCCTGAAAAATTTTATGGTGATCGTTCCAAATATAGGGAGTTTTTAATTCCTGCAAATTATTGATTGCTTTAAAACCTAGATCTTATCCCACAGAAAGATCTAAGGTTTTTTCAGTTATCTCATTTTTGAGAGGTGAACCTATGTCCTGGGCCCATTCCTTTTTGGACAATGATGACCCCATCTTAGATTCACTGGAGGAATTCTTTAAAGCCATGTCTCTTCTCTATGAAGATCCATACAAACAAAATACTGCTGAATTAACAATTAGAACCTTGCTGCAAAAACATAGACCCGTTGAAGATTATATCGCTGAGTTTAAAAGATGGGCAGTAGAAACGCAATGGAATGACATCGCATTGCGCAACCAATTTCGAATCGGCTTATCTGAAGCTGTAAAGGATGAACTATCTAGAATAGAACTCCCTACTACTTTGAATGCTCTGATTCATCTATCGATCAGCATTGACAGAAGGCTTAGAGAAAGAAAGGCCGAAAAGGCTCTCTCAACTTCAACCGGGAAAAAATCATTTCATCCTCCAAAGCCTTCTGACAACTCATCCTTACCAACCGAACCTATGGAAATAGGGGTAATAAGAAGTCCCCTCACTCCTGAAGAGAAAAATCGAAGACGTATATTAAACCTCTGCATGTATTGTGCCTCTCAAGTTCATTTGGTCTCTGATTGCCCTTTATTGAAACGGATAAAGGGCAGTAGGCAGATTCATGCCTCTTCCATCCTAAGTGCACTCCCCTCTACAGCAAATACTCAAATGTCCCCTATCATTCTCATATTACATTGGGACAATAAAAGAATTATGACCAAGGCTGTCATCGATTCCGGTGCAAATGGAGTGTTCATCGACTCAGCCTTTGTAACAAAGAATAAAATTCCTTGTATTCGTAAAAGAACTTCTGTTCCTGTTAGAGTGATTGACGGGTCCCTCATCTCATCGGGACCAATACTTCATGAAACCATCCCTCTAAAAGTAACCACCAATCATACTCATACTGAAAATCTTATATTTGATATTATCCCATCACCTTTTTTTCCTATTATACTAGGGATCAACTGGTTAAGGAACCACAACCCTCAAATCTCTTGGTCCCCCTTTTCTCTTACTTTTAACTCCGATTATTGCAAGGAAACATGCTTGCAACATATTCCAATCCTTCAGCCTACTAAAGAACCAGCTATAACCTCTTGTTATTCGGACACCGAACTGGAACCTCCTCCTCATACAGTCGTTGGGACTTTATCTTCCCTTCTCGACGACATAAAAGGACTCAGTAAAGATACTCTTAATCTTCCTACATCAGTTAAACTATCGAAGAAAGACGGTCTCTACTATTTCAAGGACCGAATTTATGTACCTGCTGCTTTCAGAAATCAAGTGCTCAATTTTATTCATGATTCTAACCTGGCAGATCATCCAAGTATAAAAAAGACCCTTGAATTGTCCAAGAGATATTATTGGTGGCCTCATCAAGACAAAACCGTTAAATCATATGTTAAAACTTGTTCAATCTGCCAAAGATCCAAACAAGGACATCAGGACCTAAGTAGTCAATTATTGAACCTACCGATTCTCGGAAAACCTTGGCAATCCATTTCTATGCACTTCTTGGTGGATCTTCCCCCTTCTCAACAGCATACCACCATTCTAGTGGTAGTGGACCGCTTTACGAAAATGTCCCATTTTATCCCTTTAAAGATCCCTCATCCTCTGAACTTTCAAAATTATTTCTTGACAATATTGTAAAACTTCATGGACTGCCTGACGAAATCATTTCAGACCGAGGGACTCAGTTTACCTCCAAATTCTGGAACGCATTATGTGCTTCTCTTCATATCCAACGTAAACTGACATCCGCATATCATCCCCAAACTGATGGACAAACTGAAGGAGTCAACCAATGCTTAGAGCAATATCTACGATGTTATTGTTCTCACTTACAAGATGATTGGATAACCTGGTTGCCCATGGCAGAATTCGTATACAACAACTCCTATCATACTAATAGCAAGATGACTCAATTTTTCTCCAACTATGGATTTCATCCCTCCTTGTTTCCTGCTCAAACAAATCTTTCGTCTAACTCTTCTGTTTCGAATCAAATCTCTCACATGTCATCCTTATTCAAATTTTTACATGAACTTTTAGAATTTGCGTCATCCACCCAAGAAAAAATTTTGATATTAAAGAAAACTCTTCCCCCGATTATGGGATTGGGGATCTTGTCTGGTTTTCCTCAAAGGACATTTTCATAAATTGGCCATCTAAGAAGTTAAGTTCCCTTTTTCATGGTCCATTTCCAATTAAGTCAATAATCAAATGTTGTTGAATTGAATCTTCCATCTACTTTGAAAATTCATCCTGTTTTCCATGTATCCTTACTTAAAACTCATCATCCTCATCCTTTCCATGGAGCTGTAACTACTTCTCCTAATCCTGTTTTAGTCCAGGGTGAAGAAGAATACAAGATTCAGAAAATTCTTGATTCAAGGGTTCATCGTGGCTCTTTACAATACCTCATTAGATGGAAGGGATATGGAATTGATGAAGATACTTGGGAAAACTCCTCTAGAATCCATGCTGATAAATTGATTTCTGCTTTTCATAGACGCTACCCTTCTAAACCATGTTGAGATAGCACCCTGAGGTTGCTCATTAAGGTGGGGGTACTGTCAGGCCTTAAGCCTCCCGATGTCTCCTCATGCTTCCGGGTTTGACGGAGCTTAGCCACACCCCCATTGCCGCGGTCTGCTATTTAATGCGACCGCACCAGCTGATAGACGCTGGATTATTGAAACGCGTACCGCGCCAAACTGACCGGCTCACATACCTCGCTGAGACGACCACTCGCTAATAGACCGGACCGGAGGAATATTCAAGTCCCCAACATCTCTCCTCATCAGAGACAGATACCAGCACTCTCGGCAACCATTCACTGAAGCTACCGCCTCGGAGGAGAGCTGGGGACACAATCCCTCTACTTCTAAGAAGTTAAGTAACTTACAGTCTCTGAGTTAAGAGCTAAGAATGCTAAAGCTTTATTTCAACTTACTAAAGTTTGCTATCAAGTTCTCCAGCAAGCCTGCTACAGCTTTCCTCAAATCAAGTATTATTCAAGTTCAGCTGTACCTGTCTTGCTACAGATAATCTTATTTCTTCATACTAAAGTCTGCTATCAAGTTCTCCAGCAAGCCTGCTACAGCTTTCCTCAAATCAAGTATTATTCAAGTTCAGCTGTACCTGTCTTGCTACAGATAATCTTATTTCTTCATACTAAAGTCGGCTATCAAGTTCTCCAGCAAGCCTGCTACAGCTTTCCTCAAATCAAGTATTATTCAAGTTCAGCTGTACCTGTCTTGCTACAGATAATCTTATTTCTTCATACTAAAGTCTGCTATCAAGTTCTCCAGCAAGCCTGCTACAGCTTTCCTCAAATCAAGTATTATTCAAGTTCAGCTGTACCTGTCTTGCTACAGATAATCTTATTTCTTCATACTAAAGTCTGCTATCAAGTTCTCCAGCAAGCCTGCTACAGCTTTCCTCAAATCAAGTATTATTCAAGTTCAGCTGTACCTGTCTTGCTACAGATAATCCTATTTCTTCATACTAAAGTCTGCTATCAAGTTCTCCAGCAAGCCTGCTACAGCATCCCTCAAAACAAGTACTATTTAAGTTTTGCTGCACCATTCTTGCTACTGATAATTCCAATGTATATAAGCTCGTATAATTTGAATTGTTAACAAGAATAACGGACTCTAATGAATTCTGAACCTTGTCAATGCTAAATGAACCAAACCGTTTATTATTTAAAGAAACAGTAACTGTAATTCTGGAACTGAAGTCTCAGTTCCATCTAAGTGTCTTAATAAAAGATCAAAGTCCTAAGAAATCTGCAGTTGTGTTCCACATCATTTACTGTGAACGTGACACCTTTGGATTTAGCTGCGATTAGATCATTTGTAACTCAAATCAGTGCAGTCTCTGTGGAGTGGAGGGGGCGGAATCCAGACTGAAGAGGGTCAAGGAGAGAGTTGGAATTAAGGAAGCAAGTCAGACGGGTAAAGACAAGCCTTTCCAAAAGCTTTGAGGAAAAAGGGAGCAGGAATATGGGATGATAGTTGGAAGGGTAGGTTGGGTAAAGAGATGGCTTTTTGAGGACAGGTACAACAGTAGCATGTTAAACCCATTAAGGACCAAACTTCTGGAATAAAAGGGAATCATGACATGTCACACGTGTCATGTGTCCTTAACTGGTTAAGGGGAGCTGGGACTACACCAGAAAAAAGAGAGTAGTTGAAGATGTGCGCTAACGACTGCACTCACCCTAAATTCTACCCCCCAAAATTCTTTCTTACCTTTTTTTGTAAATTCCGTCATGGTGTAGTCTAGCCAGTAATGGCAGCCAGTGTTCCCTGCTACCTAGATTTCACTACTGATGCTACACATTACACCTTATAGTGTGTATAGAGAGAGAGTGTGTGTGTGTGTGTGTGTGTGTTTGTGTGTGTGTTTTTGGTGTTTTTTGTTTTTTTGTTTGATTGTTTTTTTGTTCCGTAAGAGGCTTCGGACCCACATTATTTTGTTTTAAGTAAGTTGTAAAAATTCTGGAGGAAAACATTTTATTTTTTTTCAGAAATATTTCTCAAAAAAGCGAAAGTGCCTTTTTTCCAGACACGTTAAATCTTCCTTCATTATAAGCTTTCGTCAGAGGAACCCATATTTCCTCTTTTTTCAGCATGTTTAAAAATGTATCTTGTTTCCGAATATACAGACAGACATGCAGAATGAATTCAAGCTGTAAAAATAACTGATTATAATAACTACAGGACAGAGTGAAAGAGAAGACAAAGGGATAATAAAATCCATAAGAAAAGAGAAAGCAAACGAAAAAAAGCGACTTAGCAAATAAGACATGGGAATAGGAGGGGACAGAAAGAAAATATGAAGTTAGGATTGTACCTCCCTTGTACCTTCTGTTGGGATCTGAGGTTAAAGCAGGTCATTTTGGGCTCACTTCAATGGAATTCCAGACATTCCTATCTCAGATTACAGCCATTCTCATGCAGCCCTCATCTGCCCCCATTAGAGCAGTTGATGTTCATCAAATTTCATACGGTTTCCCCAGTATGCAGCTCTGTAATTTACTCAACAGGAGCTGGAACAGTAAAACCCCACAATAAACTCAAACGCTCCGAAAGCATACACTCTGCTCTGTACAGTAATACTGAGAATGTCAACAAACCTCTAAAAATATTTTATCGTTCAAAGAGACCCCTGGGTGCAAGTGAAACAAAAATCCTAATATCTTTATTGAAAATATTCATATTTCAAGCAGAACTTGACAGTGAGTTGATTGGCAGGGGATTTGCTCTTGTATATTATCTTTATATATTTGATGTAATTTTTGTTTATGGTATACATAGCGGTGAGTAATCTACATCGGTGGTGAGATAGTTTTGTAATTTTGTTTTTCCAAATTTACAAAAGCTGCCATGGTTCTTAAAGGAACGCGTTATAAAAAAAATAACTGTTTAGTAGATACACGCCCCAAAAAATGCATGCTGTCCTTTTTGCGTGTTTTCTTTGGGGTTATATGAAATATTGGCATGCAATCACTGCAGGTCCCCTTGTTCCCCTGGATAAGCTATCAGAGACTTCTCATAGAGAGACCTTGGTAGACAAGCCGCACAAGGGCACGGCTGTCCAATTACAGACTTCTCCTTGAACTCTGTACAAGATCCTGCCTTTGAGTGTAACTCCTCAGAGCTAAACTATCAAGAAGAAACACTTCCCAGCTGTCTGATTGGCAGCCACTGAGATGTTTTTTGCATTCATTTATAAAAAGTGTTTATATCTATTGATGACTTTTGTCCAATCAAATGCTTCTCAGGAGAAGCATCATGGACAAATGAGGCATGCTTGACAATCCACCAATCCAATGCTTCTGTATGAGAAGTATGGAATCCAGTGATTCTCATTGAGAAGTATTACACGCACACTCAGCTTCTGGCAAGTTACTTTACTTGAGTGCAAAATAGATTACATTTCTGAATCTATTTTTGTCTGAAGCCCCTAGTGACTACCTCAATGATGTCACTTGAGGCACAAACTGCACTGTTTTCATCTACAAGACTCCAGGAACAGTACTTAGACTTCCCCTTGAATTAGTAGACTGCAGAATGTTTTGTTTTTGTAACATTTTAAGGAAATCCTAAAGGCATCCTAAAGTTCTGTTTCTGTAAAAAAAAAGAAAAAAAATTGTCATGGTAATATAATAAAGATGCTTTGTTTAAAACCCATGCAAATGTTTAAAGCACATTATATTTCCATTCTAATGGAACCTGGCATATGGAGCTGACTCTTTGTCTTAGTATAGTTCACAAATCGCAAAAGGATCAGACACAGATTTTAGAGAGACAGGGGGATTTCTGTCTTGTTACAAAAGGAAAAAAACGAAAGTTTCCCGTTGACGCATGTACTAGAGAATTATTTTTAGAATAAATCTATGAAAAAAGATAAACACCTGGGCTGGTCCAGCTGTCCTTAACGTACCTTGTAAAGAAGGCTGAGGCGCCTGTCTCATGGAACTCATAGACGTATTCATGGAAGATCTGTCATTTTGTCTTCTGGTACATTTGTCTCCATTAAGATGAAAGGGAGAAGAACCGTTTGTATATAAAATGGAGTGAACTCTCTCCATGCATGCATAACATAAAAAAGAGACAAGATGTTCTTTCTGAACGTTAATTGGAAAATCATGTGTTTTACAGAGATCAATAAAACCAAAATGTTCAAGGTCATCTCTCGACCAAATGGTAGGACTGACAAGAAGCACACTTGGCTCCCTTTTACGGGGGTTACAAACATCACACCTTTGTCATCTAAGTCATTATCTTGGGGAAAATACTGCTCCCAGTATTGGTGGGTGGTGGGCTAAAGATGTAAAATATATTAGTAGTAAACAGACATCCAGCTAGGATAGCCCTTAAAAATGTTTTAAACACAGAAGACACTTAAAAGAATTCATGAAACTTAGACTTTAAATGTTGTGCTGAAGGAAAACCTGGCTTGTCAGAGTGTTTTTGTGTCCTGGGCAAAAATTGTGTCCAGGGCATGTAGCCATTCAGTTATTGCACAGCTAAATGGAGTGGCTATTACAAATTTAGCAGAAAATTTCATGAGAGCGTGACGTTTTGGAGACCAGGTTGTGATGACAGCAATGTGTAATATTTCAACCTTAAAGAAACACTATAGGGACAGGAACACAAACCTGTATTTCTTACCTTATAGTGCTAAAACCACCATCTACATCCCCCTCTCTCCCTCTCCCCTCCCCAATGAATAAATACATCTCTATGAGGATAATTAAAGCGGCACTGTCATGCCGAATCCCGTTTTTTTTTTAACCCCCCTCCCGCCTCCACTACATCCAATTGACCCCCTAGTCACCCCCAAATGCCCCTAAGCCCCCCAGATTACCTATTTTTAAATCTGTATCTTCTGCCCCGATCTTTATTCAGGGCGCCGCCATCTTTGTGTGGGTAGGTGAAGTCCCTGTGGGACACGTCATCTACCCACACTAGACAGACTGTGAGATTCCCGCACATGCCCAGTGAAACACCTGGACATGCGAACGGGAATTTCATCTATTCATTCATTCATCAGACAGACGAATGAATGAATAGAAAAAATCAGACGAACAAACTAACACTGAGTATCAGTGTTCGTTTGTTCGATCAGTTTACAACAAGGAGGGAGCTACCGACGTGCAGCTCCCTCCTTGTAATATGTAAAGACAGAAGCGGTGGGGAGCTGTGCTCCCCACCACTTCATAAGCCCCCCAGGTCCCCCCCTCACTCTATGGGGGTCAATATGACCCCCATAATAGCACAAGGGAGATTAAAATCTCCCCAATGCCCCTACTCGCTATACCGCGAGTAGGGGCATGTCCACTAAACAGTGAGCAGCCTGTGGCTGCTCACTGTAAAATCATAAATGGTAATAAGAGGGGGGGGGGACCTACTGTCCTCCCCCCTGGCCCCCACCCCTGCGCGGTGGGTGGGGGCCCTAATAAAACAATAAGGGGGGGGACCTACTGTCCTCCCCCCGGCCCCCACTCCTGCGTGGTGGGTGGGGGCCCTAATAAAACAATAAGGGGGGGGGGACCTACTGTCCTCCCCCCCCCTGGCCCCCACCCCTGCGCTGTGGGTGGGGGCCCTAATAAAATAATAAGGGGGGGGACCTACTGTCCTCCCCCCCTGGCCCCCACCCCTGCGCTGTGGGTGGGGGCCCTAATAAAATAATAAGGGGGGGGGACCTACTGTCCTCCCCCCTGGCCCCCACCCCTGCGCGGTGGGTGGGGGCCCTAGTAAAATAATAAGGGGGGGGGACCTACTGTCCTCCCCCCCTGGCCCCCACCCCTGCGCTGTGGGTGGGGGCCCTAATAAAATAATAAGGGGGGGGACCTACTGTCCTCCCCCCTGGCCCCCACCCCTGCGCTGTGGGTGGGGGCCCTAATAAAATAATAAGGGGGGGACCTACTGTCCTCCCCCCTGGCCCCCACCCCTGCGCGGTGGGTGGGGGCCCTAGTAAAATAATAAGGGGGGGGACCTACTGTCCTCCCCCCCTGGCCCCCACCCCTGCGCTGTGGGTGGGGGCCCTAATAAAATAATAAGGGGGGGGACCTACTGTCCTCCCCCCCTGGCCCCCACCCCTGCGCTGTGGGTGGGGGCCCTAATAAAATAATAAGGGGGGGGACCTACTGTCCTCCCCCCTGGCCCCCACCCCTGAGCGGTGGGTGGGGGCCCTAAATGAACCCCCCCCCATCAAGGTGACTAGGGGTCCCAAGCCCCTAGTCACACCCCCCCACCCCAAAACATTCTAACCCCTACCTACCCCCTCACCCTAAAAATAGTGAGGGGGGAATAAAATAACTAACCTGTAAAAAAAATAATTAAACTTACCATTTGACGTCTTCTTTTTTCTAAATTCTTCTTTCTTCAGCCCCCAAAAAGGCCAAATAAAAATCCATCATACCCGTCGCACTTTAAAAAAAAAAAAAAAAAAAAACGAGCGCAAAAAAAAAATTAATCCATGTTCACCCATGGAGGGCACGCCGCGTACTGAGCTCCGCAGGGCGGGTCAAGGCTTATATAGCCTTGCCCCGCCCTGCAATTAGGCTTAGAACACACTGATTGGTTGGTTTAAGCCAATCAGAGTGCTCTGTGTCATTTTACAAGCGTGGGAAAATTCCAAAGAACCTTCCCACGCTTGTAAAATGACACAGAGCACTGTGATAGGATGGTTTTCAAGCCATCCAATCACAGTGCTGTGTGTAATTTTACAAGCTTGGGAAAGTTTTTCCCACGCTTGTAAAATGACACAGAGCACTGTGATTGGATGGCTTGAAATCCATCCTATCACAGTGCTCTGTGTCATTTTACAAGCGTGGGAAAGTTCTTTGGAATTTTCCCACGCTTGTAAAATGACACAGAGCACTGTGATTGGATGGCTTGAAAACCATCCAATCACAGTGATCTGTCATTTTACACAGCGTGGGAAAGTTCTTTTGAATTTTCCCACGCTGTGTAAAATGACACAGAGCACTCTGATTGGCTTAAACCAACCAATCAGTGTGTTCTAAGCCTAATTGCAGGGCGGGGCAAGGCTATATAAGCCTTGATCCGCCCTGCGGAGCTCAGTACGCGGCGTGCCCTCCATGGGTGAACATGGATTAATTTTTTTTTGCGCTCGGTTTTTTTTTGTTTTTTTTTTTAAAGTGCGACGGGTATGATGGATTTTTATTTGGCTTTTTTGGGGGCTGAAGAAAGAAGAATTTAGAAAAAAGAAGACGTCAAATGGTAAGTTTAATTTTTTTTTTTTACAGGTTAGTTATTTTATTCCCCCCTCACTATTTTTAGGGTGAGGGGGGTAGGTAGGGGATAGAATGTTTTGGGTGGGGGGGGGGGGTGACTAGGGGCTTGGGACCCCTAGTCACCTTAATGGGGGGGGGGGGTTCATTTAGGGCCCCCACCCACCGCTCAGGGGTGGGGGCCAGGGGGGGAGGACAGTAGGTCCCCCCCCTTATTATTTTATTAGGGCCCCCACCCACAGCGCAGGGGTGGGGGCCAGGGGGGAGGACAGTAGGTCCCCCCCTTATTATTTTACTAGGGCCCCCACCCACCGCGCAGGGGTGGGGGCCAGGGGGGGAGGACAGTAGGTCCCCCCCTTATTATTTTATTAGGGCCCCCACCCACACACTTCAGGGAGATCATGCCAAACTAATCTTATTGATTTTTTTGATTGGGTAACTAAAATTATAGATCAGGGTGGTGCAGTAGACATTGCTTACCTCGATTTCAGTAAGGCTTTTGACACTGTTGCACATAGAAGGCTTATCAACAAACTACAATCTTTGAGTTTGGATTCCAATATTGTTGAATGGGTAAGGCAGTGGCTGAGTGACAGGCAACAGAGGGTTGTAGTCAATGGAGTATATTCGAAGCTTGGGCTTGTCACCAGTGGGGTACCTCAGGGATCTGTACTTGGACCCATTCTCTTTAATATTTTTATTAGTGATATTGCAGAAGGTCTTGATGGTAAGGTGTGTCTTTTTGCGGATGATACTAAGATATGTAACAGGGTTGATGTTCCAGGAGGGATAAGCCAAATGGAAAATGATTTAGGTAAACTAGAAAAATGGTCAGAGTTGTGGCAACTGACATTTAATGTGGATAAGTGCAAGATAATGCATCTTGGACGTAAAAACCCAAGGGCAGAGTACAGAATATTTGATAGAGTCCTAACCTCAACATCTGAGGAAAGGGATTTAGGGGTGATTATTTCTGATGACTTAAAGGTAGGCAGACAATGTAATAGAGCAGCAGGAAATGCTAGCAGAATGCTTGGTTGTATAGGGAGAGGTATTAGCAGTAGAAAGAGGGAAGTGCTCATGCCATTGTACAGAACACTGGTGAGACCTCACTTGGAGTACTGTACACAGTACTGGAGACCCTATCTTCAGAAGGATATTGATACCTTAGAGAGAGTTCAAAGAAGGGCTACTAAACTGGTTCATGGATTGCAGGATAAAACTTACCAGGAAAGGTTAAAGGATCTTAACATGTATAGCATGGAGGAAATACGAGACAGGGGGGATATGATAGAAACATTTAAATACATAAAGGGAATCAACACAGTAAAGGAGGAGACTATATTTAAAAGAAGAAAAACTACCACAACAAGAGGACATAGTCTTAAATTAGAGGGACAAAGGTTTAAAAATAATATCAGGAAGTATTACTTTACTGAGAGGGTAGTGGATGCATGGAATAGCCTTCCAGCTGAAGTGGTAGAGGTTAACACAGTAAAGGAGTTTAAGCATGCGTGGGATAGGCATAAGGCTATCCTAACTATAAGATAAGGCCAGGGACTAATAAAAGTATTTAGAAAACTGGGCAGACTAGATGGGCCGAATGGTTCTTATCTGCCGTCACATTCTATGTTTCTATGATTTATTAAAGCTGTGGACCAATGTATCCAGACATCAGTGGTGTTGGTCTCTTATTTGGAAGGTGAGGTTGATGAAAGGTTTTAGATCTACCTGCCCTTATGGCAACAACGCACCTGTCATGATTTCATACTAACCCATGCTAGGCCATGGAGTATGGTGCCTCAAGTAGAATTCATTCAGAATCTATTTAAGTTCTAGGCATGGTAGTCAACGAGCACAGCAACCGAACTGAGAAACGCAACACTTAGTTATCGTAACATTGTTATTTATATGTTCTTAGGAGTTTCTTCATACTCTTAACTCACTACTCCACACCCATTAACCTAATCACCTAACTGACTTTACATTCACAGAGCAGGTCAGTAGCGGAAGCTAAAGTTACATAACCTCATTAAGCAGTGTTCTCCGTATAAATGTAGTAACGGGCAACAAAATACCTCGCAAGGCTACTATACATATCTCACTGAAACCGTGATTATTGCTATGTTTGTAAACCCAACGAAATGTACTTGTTCTTGTTATAACCTATACAATAACCCATAGAATGGAAAATGTATACTGTGTGTACAAAACCCAATAAAATAAAAAAATAAAAAAGAATCCATATAAATTTGTGTAATGAAGGATGGTGGACAACTGGGGTGGGGTGTTTTGTAAATGATACAGCAAGAGCCCCCTTTTTTCCAATGAACGCCACAACTGACTTGAGGAATGTTTGAAAGCAATGCACAATGTAAGCTGGCCTACACAGAATGTAACATATAATAACGGATTAATGAGGTCCTGCTTGTGAGAGACCAGAGAGGACATAACTGAGCAAACGTTTTGTGATATCGTTTCAGCTTACACTGCTTTAGTGATCCCAAGAAATCACATGCGCATAGTTTAACTAATTAATCCAAAACAGCTGATTAATGACTTCCTTCTATTCTATTTGCTTTGAGAAAGCCTCTGTGTGGTGGTTCTTTGCTTAGGAAGATACAGACTGCGCACATGACAGTGTGTGTGAAATGTAGCTTCATTTATTCAATTCTTCTCCATGCCAAGAATTTTGGCCACGTGTCTCCTGCACTGATTTGCTGTTTCACAGTGGAGGCCACTGACAAAAAGAAATTGATGTTGCCCTATTTCTGTCTATGTCACGTTTCCCCCCCCCCCCCCCCTTTCTATAGAAAGGCTATGTCATTTTCCAAAGAACAGTGGTGCATTTCCTTAGAATTCGTTTTTTTCCATGCAGTAAAGAGCAAGGAATGCTGCTGGATTTAATCTTCTGACAGAAGACATTAGAAATAGAAAAAAATAATCCCTTTATTACAGTGATGGCTAACCTTCAGACCATAAATTGTTTCTGGACAACATTTCCCATGATGTTCAGCTAGCTTTTATTTAGACTCTACAGGCAAAATATGGGGAATGCTGGGAAATGAAACTGTGTTGCACACCGGTGGCGTACATACCGCGGTCGCAGGGGTCGCAGCTGCGACCGGGCCCGTCACTCCCGGTGGCCCGGCTGCTCTGCGGATCCCTGCGACCGGTTACCCGCTACCATCTTTTGCGGCCCCAACCCGCACGGCAAACTGCCAGGGCCACCGTCCAAGGGGTCCATCGGTGTCCCATGCTGTTTGGGCCACCCGATGGAGACGGATTGCCTGGGGCCCGGTCAGCGCTGCAGACGTGCTTTAACAGCGCGACCGGGCCCCCTGTGAGGATATCACACGCTGGGAGGAAGTGACTGCCCGTCACTCCTCCCAGCTATCACTGAGAGCCCACGGTTGAGGAAGCAGAGTGATGTCAGAGTACGAACTCTGACTCCCATCAACCACCACTGGAACCCAGGGAAAGTCACCCTCCTGCACCTAAAAGGTAGGAAACAGGAGGGTGACTTAAATATTGTGTGTGTGTGTGTGTGTGTGTGCATGTGTGTGTTTGTTTGTATGGGTCTGTGTGTCTGTTTGTATGTGTATGTGTGTGTGTCTGTCTGTCTGTATGTGTGTATGTGTGCCTGTCTGTTTGTATGTATGTATGTATGTATGTCTTTGTATGTATGTGTGTCTTGTGTGTGTGTGTGTGTGTGTGTGTCTGTATGTATGTGTCTGTCTGTGTGTCTGTATCTATGTATGTGTGCCTGTCTGTTTGTATGTATGTGTCTTTGTAAGTGCGTGTGCCTGTCTGTGTCTGTCTGTCTGTATGTATGCATGTGTGCCTCTCTGTATGTATGAATGTGTGTCTTGTGTGTGTCTGTATGTATGTGTCTGTCTGTGTGTCTGTATGTATGTATGTGGGCCTGTCTGTTTGTATGTATGTGTCTGTCTGTGTCTGTCTGTCTGTATGTATGTGTGTATGTATGTATGCCTGTCTGTTTGTATGTATGTGTGTCTTGTGTGTGTGTGTCTGTATGTGTGTATGTGTCTGTATGTATCTGTATGTGTGTGTGTGTCTGTATGTATGTTTTTGTGTGTGTCTGTCGGGGAAGGGAGTGAGGGGAAGAGGGAAGGGGAGGTGCCCACAGATCAGTTTTTTCCCTGGGGCCCCATGAATTGTGTTACTGTGCACACCCCTCTATTAATTAGGTAGTATGACAGAATCACATTGAATTCCTGGATGAGCAAAATATTTTTTTTATAGCTATGCTTTTATCCCGGAGACCGTGAGCAGCACACTATTCATGGGTAGGTATCAGGGGACTAACAGTTTTGGGAAGGAACTCCAGATCCCAAAACTTAACAATAACAGCTAAGTTAAAAAGTCCTTGGGACGAAACGCGTCGAGTGGAGAAACCTGTCAATACCTCCCTAAAGACTCCCTAATTTCCTTGCCTGGCTGATTATCTCTAGAGGCATTGACATTGGAACTACATTTAAAGGGATTTTAACCCATGAGAGGTTGACAAGCGTTTTTGCACAATTAGACATAAGTCTCCTTGTGCCATCTTCTTTGTGAGTGTATATTTTTATTGTTACTTTGGATGTTTTATGCCATTAAATACTTCACTATGTATGTTTTTATTCCTCTTTTTATATGATCACCATGCAATATATATGGTAAATATACACATGATTTGTGATTGTGGTGCCCCCACTGGTATATGTCTTTGTACTATACTGTTTGTATACTTGTATAGCTAAGTTAATGCCTGCATTGGACAATTCTTCCAGTTCATCTGTTGTCCCTCAGTTTTTCTCATCTGATTTAATTGAAAACATTGGAGTTTTGTGAATAATCCTGATATTGGTATATGATATATCCATGCCCTCTCCGTTAGTGTAGCATACCTCCCAAGTGTCCCTATTTGGGAGAGACAGTCCCTATGTTGTGCCAAAATCTCTCTATCCCTGTTTTCTATCCATCTGTCCCTCTTTTCTAGGAGTTACATATTGTTGATGTTATTGTATCTGACATTAATGTACAGTATCTTTAAACTACAATAAATGTGTTTAGAGATCAGTAGGTGTAAATAAGATACTAAAAAACATTTTAGATGCATAAATTGTTATTAGTAAGTCACCTAAACTTTCTCAGAACAGACCATCCCCTCCTCCATCTGAAATGTTGGTAGGTATGGTGTAGGTGTCATCAAGTATTCCTTTAGGCTGAAGCCCCAGGTTTTATTACTGGAACCTAGCAACGCACCTGGCGCATGTGCTGCTCTGAATGGGGCCGGCCTGACGTATTCATAATAGATTGACACACCCTTTCTTTGAACAGCCCTGGCCATTTTCCTGATGGGGCCATCCATTTTAGGCATCACCAGTGATGTATGTGGTGTCAATGGCATGCCCCTGTAGCCCTTCTCACTAACAGTCCAATGTATACCTTCCCATTTTGGAAGATATGCTTGAAGCAAGGGTCCTCAAACTCTGGCCCCCCAGATGTTGCTGAACTACAACTCCCATGATTCTCTGGCTATCCATGTAATTCAACGAATCACTGGAGTGACAGGCATGGAGACAGGGGGCTCTTTGCTCCACAATCCATGCAATAATATAGATTGTTATGGTGCAAGGACGATTCTGTTTACATCACTTTGCACTCCATTTTGTATAGCTTCAGTGATTTGCAAAACTCAAGGAATCTATCAGATTGCCTTTTAAGTGAAGGACATCAAAGGAAGATTTATTTCCCACTTTACTCTTCGTGATCCATCCAAGTTATACTCACTGTGTGAGCACACTGCCATTTATATCCCTTCTGTGGCTGTAAGAGAGAGGAATCCAAGCTGTGCATTCTGTTCAGGCACACTAGGCAGGCTGCACACCATGCACATTCCTCCCCTCACTAGCTCTTGGAGAGATTCTGAGCCTCAGCTGCACACAAACGCAAATGGAGAGTCAGGCAAAGTCCCTAAGCATACATCAAGGTGAATTGTTAGTGCTGGACTCCCCTTATAAAGGTGTGTGTATGTCAGTCAGTGCTTGTGCCTGAATGTTATACATACACACATGGGTTGGAGCAGGCCCGGACTGGCCATCAGGCATACCGATCAAATGCATGGTGTAACGCAATGGCCATGGGCCAAGGCTGGCAGGGGAGGTCACAGGATCTCCCCTGCCGGTCTATGCAGGGCCACACAGCGCCCTCAGACACACACAGCACACACACACACACACATGTAATATATAAAATAACCCTCATTGGGTTAACAGACAAAGAAAATTAGAAACATAGAATGTGACGGCAGATAAGAACACCCTCACACACACAGCAAACCTCTTACACACACACTGCACCCCTCACACACACACATATGCTGCACCCTTCACAAGTACACATAGCACACTCCTCACACTGCACCACTACACACATTACGCTCCAGATACACGCTAGATTCCTTACTTAACTGTGGATCATCTCATCTACAAACACACATACACACACTAGATCCCTATATACACTCTGAATCTTCTACACACACACACACACACACACACACACACAGGGCCGGCCTTAGGGGTGTGCGAGCTGTGCGGCCGCACAGGGCGCCATGGAGCAGGGGGCGCCGTGCGGCCGCACAGCCTTTTTAAAAAAAAAAAAAAAAAAAAAAAATTTTTTTTTTTTTTTTTTTAACATTTGCAGCGGGGGCGGAGCTTACCGTGCGGCGGGGGCGGAGCTAAAAGCGCCGGAAAACTGCTGCAGGGGAAGCAGGAAGGAGTCCCTGCTTCCCCACCAGTCACCAGGAGCTGCACTGCCTCCACAATTAACTCCACAGGTAACTGTGTGATTGTCATGTGAGTGTGACTCTCTTCCTATGTGTATGACTGTCTGCCTCTGTGTGTGTGTGTGTTACTGTCTGTGTGTGTGTGTGTATGACTGTCTGCCTCTGTGTGTCTGTGTGTATGACTGTCTGCCTCTGTGTGTGTGTCTGTGTGTATGACTGTCTGCCTCTGTGTGTATGACTATCTGCCTGTGTGTGTCTGTGTGTGTGTGTGTATGACTGTCTGCGTGTGTGTGTGTATAACTGTCTGCCTCTGTGTGTATTACTGTCTGCCTCTGTGTGTTTGTCTGTGTGTATTACTGTCTGCCTCTGTGTGTGTGACTATCTGCCTGTGTGTTTGTCTGTGTGTGTGTGTGTGTATGACTGTCTGCGTGTGTGTGTGTATGACTGTCTGCGTGTGTGTGTATATGACTGTCTGCCACTGTGTGTCTGTGTGTATTACTGTCTGCCACTGTGTGTCTGTGTGTATTACTGTCTGCCTCTGTGTGTTTGTCTGTGTGTATTACTGTCTGCCTCTGTGTGTGTGACTGTGTATGACTGCCTCTGTGTGTATGACTGCCTCTGTGTGTATGACTGTCTGCCTCTGTGTGTATGACTGTCTGCCTCTGTGTGTTTGTCTGTGTGTATGACTGTCTGCCTCTGTGTGTATGACTATCTGCCTGTGTGTGTCTGTGTGTGTGTGTGTATGACTGTCTGCGTGTGTGTGTGTATAACTGTCTGCCTCTGTGTGTATTACTGTCTGCCTCTGTGTGTTTGTCTGTGTGTATTACTGTCTGCCTCTGTGTGTGTGACTATCTGCCTGTGTGTTTGTCTGTGTGTGTGTGTGTGTATGACTGTCTGCGTGTGTGTGTATGACTGTCTGCGTGTGTGTGTATATGACTGTCTGCCACTGTGTGTCTGTGTGTATTACTGTCTGCCACTGTGTGTCTGTGTGTATTACTGTCTGCCTCTGTGTGTTTGTCTGTGTGTATTACTGTCTGCCTCTGTGTGTGTGACTGTGTATGACTGCTTCTGTGTGTATGACTGCCTCTGTGTGTATGACTGTCTGCCTCTGTGTGTATGACTGTCTGCCTCTGTGTGTATGACTGTCTGCCTGTGTGTGTCTGTGTGTATGACTGTCTGCGTGTGTGTGTGTGTATGACTGTCTGCCTGTGTGTGCGTGTATGACTGTCTGCTTGTGCGTGTGTGGATGTCTTCCTGTGTGTGTATGGCCGTCTGACTGTGTGTGTGTGTGTGTCACATACAACCAATACACGCATATCACACACTGTTAATATACCCATTACAAATATCACACATAGCATACATATCACACACAGTCATCACACGTACTATTACATACACAGACAACACAAACATAACAGCATACATGGATGACGAGGGGTGGGGGGGGGCGCTGTGAAGATTTTTCGCACAGGGCGTCTAAATGCCTAAGGCCGGCCCTGCACACACACACAATCTCCTATACACACTCTGGGTCCTTTACACACCAGATCCCCTACAAACACTGCACCACCTACACACACTACATTCCTTGTCAGCAAACACATACTACATTCTCTAAACACACACTCTCTACAACCCCTACACACACTTTGTCACCTATATACATACACACTATAGTCCGTATGCACACACTCGCTACATCCCCTATACACACTATGCCCCCTATACACACACTCTCTACAGCCCCTAGCCACACATATTACACCACAAACACAAATGAAATGTGCCTATTTACACAATACCACACAACAATCAGCTCACTCTACACACACGCAATCCCACAAGCAGGCTCCAAACACATGCACCATACGATTTCCTGGCCCTTTTGTCCTCTGGTATCCCACTTATGGATACACCAGAGACAAGTTAAAAGCAAACACAGCGCAAGCATGTTATTACATTTGCTTGCGCTGCGCAGAACAAATACAGGGCCTTCTTCTAATGCTAAAGCTCTTCAGCAGGGCTCTGCGCATTGAACCAACATACTTACTTTGAGAGGGAGCGTGCTAGCCATTAGTGATGACAAAACACACCCTCTCTGGCCCCACCCCCTTCTCAGGAGGCCACTGTGATTAAAAATTGCTGAATGCCAAATTTTGTTCCCAGTCCGGCCCTGGGTTGGAGGATACGGTACATTGAGGCCTTGGAGAAGCAGAGAGGGCATATCCATCCTGGTCTTGGAGAGGTTCTTTAAGCATTAGGCTTGGAATTGGAGTGCATCAGTTAAGAGAAACATAACATAAGATTACAAATATGAGATGGAGCTTTGTCATGATGTGATGATGTGTCTGAAAAGGAGGTATATGAGTCTGGCATTCATGTATATAAAACTGATTGGCAGCTGGCTTCACTAGACATTATCAGCCTTATCTTATGATGCTCTTGCACCGTGTTTATAGGAGACATTTCTCTGTTTTTCCCAGAAGTGAGTCAATAAAGTATAGGGGGTAGTAGCCCCAAATCAGGAAAACTACTGTGAATCTGGGACTGCTGGGAGGTATGGGTTACCATAACTGAGGAATAATCCATGCTCCTTGCATAGCTAATGGAGCATTGACCTCTTTCCTTTGATTCCTGCCTGTAATCATTTGTTAGAGCTGCAAAACACACCGGTCATAATCCATCCTCACACTTAGTGACATTAGAAGGGCAAGATATGCATCACCTTGTCCATACAAGTTCTTGTACGGCATTGGCACACATGGCGCATGCAGGCTGACCAAATCAATAGTAACTTCTATGTAACTCTTACTGATTGAAAACTATTTATGAAGATATCTGACAAACTAAAATCTTCTATATTAGCTTCATTCCTGTATTTTCATGAATGAAACTAGACTAGACTGCTGAACTATATATCCAATAACCGTCTCCATTGCCAGTCCTTCCAGTGACATAAAGCCAAGACAATAAATACATGCACCCAACTGTTCATTGGGCTGGCCACATTTCTTCCAATGATTGCCTGCATCTAGTTACAGAAGGGAAACAATGGCAGACGGCCCCCCCAAATGCTAGTAATCTTTATTAATATACTGCATTTAAACCACTGACATATACTGCAGCGCTATACAGTGGGTAAACAATAAATCATACAGGTGAACTATGGTAAAAAAAAACAAAAAATGAACCTAGATCTAAATTTTGAATAATGATCTTTTTGCATTCACATTATTTTACTATAATGGGATGATTTGATAACTATTTATATGCTGCATTTTTAATTCATTGTTATATCAACCTCTGGTGGAATGTTGTTCCTGGATCAATAAGAATGTTTTTATTTTTCTAAAGCATTTTATTACACTATAATAAATATCACGGTGATAAAAGGAACATGTAAAAAGAGATGTTTAATTGTGTTCAGCCACTATGAGAATGAGGAAACATTCCTCTTAGAAAAGGTGTGTCAATGATACCAAGCACAATCATGTTATGCAAATAATTCTAGATTGTTTTACACACCATTCTAAGTTTACAATCTAAGGGAGATTAATGGGAACATCAAGGAAATACACTGCCATACTATGCAAATGTGTAACTGAGTCGACTGTGAGACTCTTGCAAACATAAATCTTACTGCACAGTCCAATGCATGATATAAATAATATATTTTAAAAACACTTTCATCGAATTTAAAGGAACACTGTACTCACTGTAACAACTTAATCTAGATTAAGTTGTTATAGTACCTATCTAGATTAAGTTGACAGTATTTTACTAAGTAGACGGCTTGGAAGAGTGGCTTCAAGCCACACCTCCAAGCTCTCTATGTTACCTCCCAGCTCTGGTACCCTGTCCTTATTATACTGTGACATCATGCACAGTGCCATCACAGTCTGACCTGGAGAATCATTGTATTCAATGACCATAGGTGCATTGTGGTGAGTGCCGCATACGTCCCTATGGTCCCCAATAATGAGGAGCATTGGATTGGATAAAAAAAAGTTATATTACTCACCTGTTTCCAGCACTGTGTGGGTCTCCTCATGGCTGACCCACCCCCCTTGGCAAACTTGATAACCTCTGCCAATCCAATGCTTTGCCAAAGAAAAGTATTAAGAGGCTGTTGCCCATGCATAGCAAAATGCAGCACTGCACCAATCAGCAGCTCCTTGAATCATCTTGAATCAATGCATCTATATGAGGAACGTTCAGGGTCTCAATGCAGAGCATGAAGACGCTGAACATAGGACCCAGGAAGCACCTCTAGTGGCCGTCTGAGCAACTGCCACTGGAGGTGACCCTAGGCAGCAATGTAAAATTTCCTTTTCTCTAAAAAGGCAGTGCTTACACTAAAAAGCGTGCAGGAACAGGCAGTAGACACCAAAACAACTACATTAAGCTGTAGTTGTTCTGATAACCAGGGCTGTATGTAGCGCAAGGCTAACAATGCATTTGCCTTGAGCAGCACTTTCCAGGGGGGTGACATTTTTTACTGCCCCCAAATGCCTTGCTAGCCTCCTGTCATGGAGGGGCCAGCTGGCCCACTTAGTGCCCCCCAACACTGGCGGCAGTGCATATTCCAGATGGGCGTTGATGGAGCGCTATCCTCTGAGTTATTCTTGCTCTGCTCCCTCACGCGCCCTCCTGTGATGCTAGGACTCGGAATATGACGTCACTCCAGCCCCGGCATCATTAAGCGAAGCGCGGGGTAGCAGAGCAACAAGATTACAGCTCTGTTGCCACCTTCACTACCCGCCTTACCCAGCAGCTTCAGCAACCATCCCAGCAGCCACACACAGCAGCTCCAGCAACCCGCCCAGCAGCCACACTGGACCCCAGAGAAATGATCCACTCCAGCTCTCCCTGAGGTAGGGAGGCTGGGTGGACTTAAATTAAAAATAATAATATCAATTAGTGAGTGTATGAGAATCCTTGTGTGAGTGTGTCAGTGAGTGTGTGTGTCTGTGAATGAATGTGTGCCTGTCTGTCAGTGAGTATGTGTGTGTATCTGTGAATATGTGTGCCTGTCAGTGATTGTGAGTGTGTGTCTGTCAGTGAGTATGTAGTCGTCAGTGTGTGCCTGTGAGTGTGTTTGTGAGTGAATGTGTGTGCCTGTCAGAGTGTGTCAAATCAGTGAGTGTCTGTTAGTGGGTATCAAATCAGTGAGTGTGTGTGTATGTCAGTGTGTCTGTCAGTGATTGTATATCAGTGTATGTATATCTGAGAGTGTGTGCCTGTCAGTGAGTATGTGTGTCAGTGTGTGTCTGTCAGGGAAAGTGTGTGTTTGTTAAAAAGTGTGTATGCCAATTACTGTGTATCTGTCAGTAAGTGTATTCCAGTGCATGTATCAGTGAGGTTGTGTGTCTGTCAGTCAAAAAAGTGCATGTTGGTCTTAAGCAGGAAGAGGTGCGGCCTTGACAAGAAGGGGCGGGGCAAATATAGATGTGTCTGAGTTTAGTCAGGTCTAGGGCAGCACAAATGCAAAATGCACAACTGCTGGTGACTATAGTGTCCCTCTAAGATTGTAGTGTACGTAATACAGATATATATTCATAACGCAACAGTGTCCCTTTAATGTAGTTGTTGTTAGCATGGGTGTCCGCAAAGGGGGAAGGGGGGGGCACTTGCCCCCCCTGGATTTTTCAGCTTGTGCTGGCATTTTTCTTTTGAGATTCAGAATACACTGCAATACCGGCCAGTAGGGGGCACTGTGTGTGGAGAGAGGCAGGAATAGGAAGCTACATCTTATCCCTGCTTCTCTCTCCTGACTGAATCCGCGGGGGAGCAGCACAGAGTGCAGCCAACAACTCCCAGACTGCAGAGACAGCCTACAGATCAGGTAAGTGAGGAATGGGGGGGCAGCCTACAGATCAGGTAAGTGAGGCATGGGGGGAGGGACAGCCTACAGATCAGGTAAGTGAGGGATGGGGGGGCAGCCTACAGATCAGGTAAGTGAGGCATGGGGGCAGCCTACAGATTAGGTAAGTGAGGCATTGGGGGCAGTCTACTGATCAGGTAAGTGAGGCATGGGGGGACAGCCTACAGATCAGGTAAGTGAGGGATGGGGGGGCAGCCCGCAGATCACGTAAGTGAGGGGTGGGGGCAGCCTAAAGACCAGGTAAGTGAGGGATAGGGGGACAGCCTACAAATTAGGCAAGTGAGGGATTGGGGGAGCAGCCTACAGATCAGGTTAGTGTGGGATTGGGGGGCAGCCTACAGATTAGGTAAGTGAGGGATGGGGAGGCTGCCTACAGATCAGGTAAGTAAGAGATGGGGAGACAGCCTACAGATCAGGGAAGTAAGGAATGGGGGGGCAGCCTACAGACCAGGTAAGTGAGGGATGGGGCGCAGCACACAGGAAGTGTCAGCAAGGAGCAAAAAAGGTAAAGTAGGAGAAGGAGAAGGAGCAGAAAGGAGAAGGAACAGAAATGAGCAGGAAGGGACATCAATGAGCAGAAAGATTTAGCAAGGAGCAGGAAGGGGCAGAAGGAGCGCAAAGGTAAAGTAGGAGAAGGAGCAGAAAGGAATAGAAAGGGTCAGCAAGGAGCCTGAATGGGCTGCAAGAAGCAGGAAGGGACAGGAAGGGACAAAAGGAGCACAAAAGTAATGGAGCAGAAAGAATCAGAAGGAGCACAAAGGTATAGTAGAAGAAAGAGCAGAAAGGGTAAGCAAGGAGCTGGAAAGGGCAGCATTGAGTAGAAAGGGGCAGAAGAAGTGCTATGGTAAAGTAGGAGAAGGAGCAGAAAGGAATAGAAATAAGCAAGAAGGGGCAGCAAGGAGAAGGAAGGGACAGCAAGAAGCAGGAAGGGTCTGCAAGGAGCCGGAAGGATTTGCAAGGAGCAGGAAGGGGAGGCAAGAAGCAGGAAGGGGCAGCAAGGAGCAGGAATGGTCTGCAAGGAGAAGGAAGGGTCTGCAAGGATCAGAAAGGGGCAGGAAAGGACAGAAGGAGCACAAAGATAAAGGAGCAGAAAGAATCAGAAGGAGCACAAAGGTAAAGCAGAAGAAGGAGCAGAAAGGGCAGCAAGGAGTAGAAAGGAGCAGGAAGGAGCGCAAAGGTAAAGTAGGAAAAGGAGCAGGAAGAGTCAGCAAGGAGCAGGAAGCGTCTGCAAGGAACAGAAAGGGACAGAAGGAGAAAGAAGGTAAAGGAGCAGAAAGGAACATCAAGGAGAAGAAAGGGCAGCAAGGAGCAGGTAGGTAAAGTAGGAGAAGGAGCAGGAAGGAGAAGGAACAGAAATGAGCAGGAAGGGACAGCAAGGAGCTGGAATGGGCATCAAGAAGCTGGAAGGGGCAGAAGGAGCACACAGGGTCTGCAAGGAGCAGAAAGGGATCAGAAAGAGAAAGGAGCAGAAGGGCGCAAAAGTAGCAGAAAGGTAAAGGAGCATAAGAAGCCAAGGAGGAGAGAAGACAGTGTCAGAAAAATAAGAAGACTGTGTAAAATGAAAAAGAAGAAAAGGAGATTGGAGCAAGAAGGAGAAGTGAAGTGATCCCTCCACTTCATTCTGGACACCACATCATACAGCTTTGGTACCTGGGCAGGCAGGGAAACTTTGGACCTTCTTATCTCCCCAAGTAAAAGAAATTCTCAGTGCTAATGTGTCTTTTATTTACCGAGTGTCAAGAAGCACAGAGTGCCATTGGGTAGGGTGTCGCTGATTGGCTAGAGCGGTCAGCTGGCACTCTGAGCCAATCAGTAGCTCCCTATTCATAGATGAAGTTGTTATGGTGACCAGAATGTTCCTTTAATTTGTTCCTTTAATTGTTGTGAAAACGCTATTCACCCTGGCTTTATGTGATAATGACTATGCAACTCCCCTTCATGACACTGTCAAAAAGGGGCGAAGCATGGATGTCATTATAATTATGCCCCCCCCCCCGGAAAAATTCCTGCAGACACCCATGGTTGTTCGATCTTTGTCAAATAATTTGGCAGGTAGCTAGAACAGTCCCTTCCTTGACTGCACTGACAATTCACAGTTTACATTCACATTACCTTTAACTTCTTAAGGGGGGGGGGGCGTACTATGCCGTCTTTGGGGACCCGGCTCTAATCGCCGGGGAGCGGCATAGCACATCCCCGCCTTCCGATTCACTTACCCGGTCGCGGTGGGGGAACTTACCTGGCATCCCAGGGAGTCCCCCTGCTCCCGTTCCGGCCCTACTGGGCCATGTGTTTGCGAGGTCCTTGCAAGGACCTCACGATCACATGGACGGCATAGCCGTCCACAGCAATGCCAGCAGGGGGAGTGCCTGTAATGACAGGTACTCCCCCTGCTACCTGACAAAAAAAAAAGTTTAAAACAGTGTAAAATACAATATATATACTTAGATCATAGTATGTATATGTATATATATATATATATATATATATATATATACACATACATATACACTATCTAAATGTATTTTAATATTAATATATATATATATATATTAATATCAAAATACACTTAGAGTGATATTGAATAAATATATATATATATAATTATCATTATATATATTTTTATATATACTATAAAATAAATAAATATGTAAATACATAAAAAATATATATATGTGTGTGTTATTTCGTTCTAACTGTATTTTAAAATGTATATATATATATTGATATCAAAATACACGTAGAATGAAATAATATATATATCTATATACATAAGTATATAAGTATATATCACTATATATATATATACCTATATATAAATAAAAATATTTTAAAAAATGATATACATATATATATATATATATATATATATATACACACACATATATATATATATATATATATATATATATACATATATACACAAATATATATTTAATAATTCTATGTATATATTTATGTAATAATTTTACATAATTAGGCATTTTATTAATTACAGGGACCTGCGGGACCTGCCTGACAACCCAGGCCGAAAGTCCAGGGAATTTAATTTGCTAGCACTATATTTATCCCTGTAACTTTCCAAGACACCATAAAACCTGTACATGAGGGGTACTGTTATACTCGGGAGACTTCGCTGAACACAAATATTGGTGTTTTAAAACAGTCAAATGTATTACAACTATGATATCGTCAGTGAAAGTGAAGTTTTTTGCATTTTTCACACACAAATGGCACTTACACGGACGATATAATTGTTGTGATACGTTTTACTGTTTTGAAACACTAATATTTGTGTTCAGCGAAGTCTCCCGAGTATAAGAGTACCCCTCATGTACAAGTTTTATGGTGTTTTCAAAAGTTACAGGGTTAAATATAGTGCTAGCAAATTCAATTTAAATATACCGTATATACTCGAGTATAAGCCGACCCGAATATAAGCCGAGGCCCCTAATTTTATCCAAAAAAACTGGGAAAACTTATTGACTCGAGTATAAGACTAGGGTGGGAAATGCAGCAGCTACTGGTAAATTTCTAAATAAAATTAGATCCTAAAAAAAATATATTAATTGAATATTTATTTACAGTGTGTGTATAATGAATGCAGTGTGTGCGTATGTGTGTGTGTATGAGTGCAGCGTGTGTGTATGAGTGCAGCGTGTGTGTATGAGTGCAGCGTGTGTGTATGAGTGCAGCGTGTGTGTATGAGTGCAGCGTGTGTGTATGAGTGCAGCGTGTGTGTATGAGTGCAGCGTGTGTGTATGAGTGCAGCGTGTGTGTATATGAATGCAGCGTGTGTGTATGAATGCAGTGTGTGTGTGCATGAATGCAGTGTGTGTGTGTATGAATGCAGTGTGTGAATGCAGTGTGTGCAGGGCCGGTGCAAGGATATTTGCCGCCGTAGGCAAAAAATTTTTTGCCGCCCCCTCCCCCCCCATATGTCCTGACTTCCCCTCCTCCTCCCTCAGTGGTCCTTACCTCCCCACCCCCGTGTTCCTTCACCCCCCCCAGTGGTCCTGACTCACCCCTCCCCTAGTGGTCCTTACCCTCCCCTCCCCTAGTGGTCCTTACCCTCCCCTCCCCTAGTGGTCCTTACTTCCCCCTCCCCTCCCATAGTGGTCCTTATCCCACCCCCTCCCTCTCATAGTGGCCCTTATCCCCCTTCTCCCTCCCATAATGTTCCTTATCCCCCCCCATCCCTCCCATAGTGGTCCATATACCCCCCCCCTCCCTCCCATAGTGGTCCTTATACCCCCCTCCCTCCCATAGTGGTCCTTATACCCCCCTCCCTCCCATAGTGGTCCATATACCCCCCCCCTCCCTCCCATAGTGGTCCATATACCCCCCTCCCTCCCATAGTGGTCCTTATACCCCCCTCCCTCCCATAGTGGTCCTTATACCCCCCTCCCTCCCATAGTGGTCCTTATCCCACCCCCTCCCATAGTGGTCCTTATCCCACCCCCTCCCATAGTGGTCCTTATACCCCCCCTCCCTCCCATAGTGGTCCTTATACCCCCCCTCCCTCCAATAGTGGTCCTTATCCTCCCCCCTCCCTCCCATAGTGGTCCTTATACCCCCCTCCCTCCCATAGTGGTCCTTATACCCCCCTCCCTCCCATAGTGGTCCTTATCCCACCCCCTCCCATAGTGGTCCTTATCCCACCCCCTCCCATAGTGGTCCTTATCCCACCCCCTCCCATAGTGGTCCTTATACCCCCCCTCCCTCCCATAGTGGTCCTTATACCCCCCCTCCCTCCAATAGTGGTCCTTATCCCCCCCCTCCCTCCCATAGTGGTCCTTATCCCCCCCCCTCCCTCCCATAGTGGTCCTTATACCCCCCCCCCCTCCCTCCCATAGTGGTCCTTATCCCCCTTTTTTTTGTTATTAATTTTTTTTTTTATTATTATTATTATTTTTTTTTTTTTTATATATTTTTTTTTTTTCGTCCCCCCTCCCTGCTTGATATATGGCAGGGAGGGGGGCTCCTTCCCTGGTGGTCCAGTGGCATTGGCAGTTCAGTGGGGGGGAGAGGGGGCTGGCAGAGCTGTAACTTACCTGTTCTGCAGCTCCTGTCAGCTCTCTCCTCCTCCGCGCGGTCTGTGCAACTCCTTCTATCAGCTCACACTGTAAATCTCGCGAGAGCCGCGGCTCTCGCGAGACTTACACTGGGAGCTGACCGAGGTGCTGAACGGACGGCGCGGAGGAGGAGAGAGCTGACAGGAGCTGCAGAACAGGTAAGTTACAGCTCTGCCAGCCCCCCTCTCCCCCGGTCTGTATTATGGCAATGCAAATTGCCATAATACAGACAGTGACTCGAGTATAAGCCGAGTTGGGGTTTTTCAGCCCAAAAAATGGGCTGAAAAACTCGGCTTATACTCGAGTATATACGGTAAGTCAAATATAAGGCTTGCGTTTCAGTTTTTTCACATTGAAATTCACCAGATTGGTTACGTTGCCTTTGAGACCGTATGGTAGCACACAAATGAAAATTACCACCATGATGGCATACATAGTTACATAGTTACATAGTTACATAGCTGAAAAGAGACTTGCGTCCATCAAGTTCAGCCTTCCTCACATTTGTTTTTTTGCTGTTGATCCAAAAGAAGGCAAAAAAAAAACCCAGTTTGAAGCACAATTTTGCAACAAGCTAGGAAAAAAATTCCTTCTTGACCCCAGAATGGCAGTCAGATTTATCCTTGGATCAAGCAGTTATTACCCTACATTGAAAGATTATGTCCTTGAATATTCTGTTTTTGCAAGTATGCATCTAGTAGCTGTTTGAACATCTGTATGGACTCTGATAAAACCACTTCTTCAGGCAGAGAATTCCACATCCTGATTGTTCTTACAGTAAAAAAACCTTTCCTTTGCCTTAGACGAAATCTTCTTTCTTCCAGTCTAAACGCATGGCCTCGTGTCCTATGTAAAGTCCGGTTTGTGAATAGATTTCCACACAATGGTTTGTATTGGACCCGAATATATTTGTATAATGTTATCATATCCCCTCTCAGGCGACGTTTTTCTAAACTAAATAGGTTTAAATTTGTTGATAGTATACCACTTGCATACCATTTGCAATAGTAGACAACCCAAGGTATTGCAAATGGGGTATGTCTAGTCTTTTTTAGTAGCCAAAAACACTGGCTAAAATTGGCGTTCAAATTAGTTTTTTTTATTTTTACACACAAATATTAACACTAACTTTGGCCCGTGTTTGTGACAAAGTGGCTACTAAAAAAGACTGGACATACGCCATTTGCAATACCTTAGGTTGTCTACTATTGCAAATGGTATGCCATCATGGGGGTAATTCCCATTCCTAGGCTACCATACGGTCTCAAGGGCAACGTAACCAATCTGGGGAATTTCAATGTGAAAAAACTGAAAAATGTAACATGCTATATTTGACCCCGTAACTTCCCAAAACACCATAAAACCTGTTTTACACGTGCGACATCGCTGAATACAAATATGTGTCTTTTATTGCAGTAAAAGCAAACAGTATTATGACATTCACAGTTAGAATGTCACGTAGAACTAAAATCATTTTACATTCTTAGTTTTTCCCATTTTTTTTATATTTTATTCATATTAATTTATGTGTCATACCTAGATATTTGATGTTAAATGAAAGCCCTGTTTCCCCTGAATAAAATGATTTAATAAGGGTGGGTGCACATAATATGAAAGAGGTGAATTAGACCTGAACAGACATATAGCGCAAATTACAGGTTTTGTTTACGTTTTGTTTTGATCACAACGTGTACATTTGGCTCCGTCCTTAACCCCTTAAGACCGCAGGACGTACTATGCCGTCCTTATTTAGATGGCTCTAAAATCCGCAGGGCGGCATAGAACGTCCTGCGGTCTTATGTACTTACCCGGTCGCCGGCGATCCCACGCCGGCGATCCCACGCCGGCGATCGCGTTATGGGGGACTTACCTGGGAGCCCAGGGAGTCCCCCTCCATCCTCTTCGGCCCCCCAGGGCCATGTGATCGCGAGGTCCTTGCGAGGACCCCGCGATCACATGGACGGCATAGCCGTCCATGTCAATGCCAGCAGGGGGAGTGCCTGTAATGACAGGTACTCCCCCTGCTGTCTGAAATTCAAACAAAATCCGTTAAAACAGTGTAAAAATAAGATTATATATACTTAGATCATATATATATTTATTATATATATGATCTAAGTATATATATATACACATATACACATATACACATAAATATACATACACTGTCTACATGTATTTTAATATTAATATATACATAATTATATATATATATATATATTAATATCAAAATACACGTACAATGATATTGATTAAATATATATATAATTTTTATTATATATATATTTATATATAATAAAAAATAAATAAATATATAAATACGTTAAAAAAATTTAAAAAAATAATACAAAATAAATAGATAAAAAATATATAAACATGCGAAATTTCGTTCTAACTGTATTTTAAAATTAATATATATATATTGATATCAAAATACATGTAGAACGAAATAATATATATATCTATATACATAAGTATATACGTATATATCACTAAATATATACCTATATATAAATAAAAATAATTAAAAAAATTATATACATATATATGCACACATATATATATATACACACCTATATATATAATAATTCTACGCATATATTTATGTAATAATTTTACATAATTAGGTCATTTTATTAATTACAATTAGCGGGACCTGCCTGACAACCCATGCTGAAACTATAGGGAATTTAATTTGCTAGCACTATATTTAACCCTATAACTTTCCAAGACACCATAAAACCTGTACATGGGGGGTACAGTTTTACTCGGAAGACTTCGCTGAACACAAATATTAGTGTTTCAAAACAGTAAAATATATTACAACGACTATATCGTCAGTGACAGTGACATTATTTGCATTTTTCACACACAAATGGCACTTACACTGACGATATAATTGTTGTGATACGTTTTACTGTTTTGAAACACTAATATTTGTGTTCAGCAAAGTCTCCTGAGTATAACAGTACCCCTCATGTACAGGTTTTATGGTGTTTTCAAAAGTTACAGAGTCAAATATAAGGTTTGCATTTCAGTTTTTTGACATTAAAATTCGCCAGGTTGCCTTTGAGACCGTATGGTAGCCCAGGAATGAAAATTATCTCCATGATGGCATACCATTTGCAATAGTAGACAACCCAGGGTATTGCAAATAGGGTATGGTTTTTTTTTTTAGTAGCCACTTAGTCACAAACACTGGCCAAAATTTGCGTTCAAATTAGTTTTTTGCATTTTCAAATATTAACACTAACTTTGGCCAGTGTTTGTGACCAAGTGGCTACTAAAAAAGACTGGACATACTCCATTTGCAATACCTTGGGTTGTCTACTTTTGCAAATGGTATGCCATCATGGGGGTAATTCTTATTTCTGGGCTACCATATGGGCTCAAAGGCAACGTAACCAATCTGGCGAATTTCAATGTGAAAAAACTGAAATATGTAACATGCTATATTTGACCCTGTAACTTCCCAAAACACCATAAAACCTGTACATAGGGGGTACTGTTTTACATGTGAGACATCGCTGAATACAAATATGTGTATTTTATTGCAGTAAAAGCAAACAGTATTATGACATTCACAGTTAGAATGTCACGTAGAACTAAAAAAATTTTAAAAAATCTTATTTTATCTCATTTTTGTAATATTTTTTTCATATTAAATTATGTTCCATACCTAAATATTTGATGTTAAACGAAAGCCCTGTTTCCCCTGAATAAAATGATATATAATAAGTGTGGGTGCATTTAATATGAAAGAGGTGAATTACGGTTGGACAGACATGTAGCGCAAATGCCAGGTTTTGTTTACGTTTTTTTTGGATCACAACTTGTACATTTGGCTGCGGTCTTAAGGGGTTAAGGGGTAAGGGGACAAACTGTAAGAAGTATATAAGAATTATTCAATATCTATCATATGTTGACTTTAAGAAGTAGAACACGGTATGACAGGTTTTCCAACATGCTTTTGGATGTTTTTTGTTTTTTTCTTAATTTGCTTGTTTTTAGTCTAATAGAGTGACTCATCTTTTTTGGCTAATCAGCGCCAATCATTATTTAGTGAAGAAACACTGACAATTTTAAGCATGTAAATTATGAGAACTGTCAGCTTTAAAAAAAAGTGTAAGTTTTGACCTTGTAAGAACAGGTTAATTTGTTGTCAGACATACTACTGCAAGAATTTACAAACTGTTATTTTCTAGCTGTCAGTGTGTTTTTCCCACAAAGGTCCACAATACAATTTTTTTTAGGATCAACAAAGGATTTAAAGGAACATTATACTTTTAAATGCATATATATAGTTATTTTAAATGTCATTGTTTTCTTTGTTCTGTTTAGATTACTAGGTTTCCTTTTTTAAATGAAAAAAAAAAACACTATATCACTTGTAATGTACCGATTGTATAGTCTCCTTGCAGCAGTCACTCAACGTTTCGTGAGATCATAATAACTGATAAGCTCAGTCCAATCCAATACCTCTCGTAGAGAAGCACTAGGAAGATAGGGTGCGTGTGTTGCATTCATCCCGTTTAGCCACTGAATCCAATGCTTCTCTATGAGGAAGGTTGGATGTGTTCAGGGCTGGTGCAAGGATTTTTGCCGCCCGGGGTGAAAACATTTTTGCCGCCCCATTCGTTCCAACCACTCATGCAGACTTACATACACTGACCCATTCACATACACGCTGACCCACACACATACACATACTCTCACACTGACCCCCCTCCAAACACACGCTGATCCATGCAGACACACGCTGACCCATGCAGACGCATTCTATGAAACACACTGTGCATTCTCTCTTACCTTCATTGCACTTTGCTCTTCATTCCTGTCTTCTTTCCTACGCCCGGCGGCCGACGCTTTTTTCCCCAAGTCCCATTTCCTGTTATTCTCCCGCCCCCTTGTCCCCACAGGGAGAGGGGTCCTGACTTAGCAGACTGTGGTGAATGCCGGACTGATGTTCTGCCGGGCGCTAGTCTACAAGTAAGTGCTCTCTAGTGCCTATATATAATCAATCCCACTTGATAGGGGGGGGCGGCCAGACAAGCAGTAAAGCCACTGCTGTCGCCCCCCCCTTAATAGACGCCCTAGGCGGCCGCCTACTTAGCCTATAGGACGCGCCAGCCCTGGATGCGTTCCACATCATCATGCTGTAAACAATGACTCCAAACATGAATTGAAGGTTTTAAGGAAAATTGTAAGCATCAAAGCAACTTTAGCTTAATGAAGTGGTTTTGGTGTATAACTCATGACACTGCCACCAAAACAATTGTTTTGTTTATGCATCCCTAGCCACACCTTCCCTTGCCTGTGACTTACACAGCCACCCTACACATTTACTGTAAAGAGAGATCTAATTTTAAAATTTCCTTAATTGCACAGTCTATTTAACTCTGAATTTCTTGTCCCCTGCTCTGTTAATTGCCTGCTAGAGCCTACAGGAGCTTAATGTATGATTAAAGTTCAATTAACAGGACAGGAGATAAGAACTTCTAAAGTAAACACACGTTGCTGTAAGATCTGATAGAAAATCAAACCATGTTGGCTTTGTGAGTGACAGCCAGGGGAGACATGGCTGGGGAGGCATAAACAGAAACAAATTGGCTTTAAATCCCAAATGACAGAGAAATAAGCAGTAAGCCTGTGGGGAGTATGATCTATACACCAAAACTATTTAATTTAGCTAAAGGTGTTTGGGGACTTAGAGTGCCCTTTTAAAGGAGCACCCTGTGCACCATAACAACTTCATTAGAATTAGGTTTTTATGGTGCCAGGAGGTCCCTAGAGCTAACTTACCTTTAGGGGTCAAATCGTTCTCAAATTCCCGTTCTTGAATTTTCACCTTGAATTCTCACTTCAGTGAATTGTCCTGTTTGCTTGTTTTTATATGGAAATGGTGCACGTGCAGCTATTGCACTTAATAACCACTGGGATGTGGACATCAGCTGGCTGAGGATAATGAGTGTATCAAATATCTAGCTGGTAACATGGTCTATAAAGTCCATGTCACAGCAACATAACACTGCATCACTTTAGATATACTCATGTACTGTATATTGTGACAAACTAATTGCTGGTATATAATTATTTTGTTAAAATGTTATTGGTAGAAAAAAAAACAGTTGGCTTTTATCACAGAATCTAGCATATATCCCACTCTTGTAACAAATAGTCATAGCATATGACAAACAAAAGGATCAGTTTTTATTTGTGAGTTTTTTTTTTTGGTTTTTTTTAGTAATCAAGTGGGGATATACTGACAAAACTGTTGCTAATTAATCGTAAGATTTTTATTATTATTATTATTATTATTATTATTAACCCTTTCAGGACCGCTGCCGGTTCAGGACCGTCAGCGGTAAAACGTGCGTTTGGACCGCTGACGGTCCTGAACCGTCATAACGGTCTGGGGCTACTTACCTGATCGCCGTCGGTCCCACGGCGGCGATCAACTCTCCTCCCGGTCCAGGGGGACTGCCTGTCTGCCCGGGCAGTCCCCCCTCGGCAGATCAGGACCCCACGGTCATGTGATCACTCGATCACATGACCGCAATAGGTGTCCATGTGTCTGCCTGCTGACAGGCAGTCTCCCTGCAAGTGTAAAATAAAAAAATTAAGCTAAAAAAATAAAGCAATCAGTGTAAAAAAATAATAATATGTGTATATATATATGATATATATACATGTATTATATCTATATATACCTATATATAATATATGTATATATATCATATATATAATGTCATACTAAGTGTAAATACGTATATACATTAAAATTATACGTGCGTATTTATGTAATATTTTTACCTAATTAAGTAATTTTAATGATTGCAATTTGAGGGACCTGCCTGCCAACCCAGGCTGAAAGTCCAGATAATTTAATTTGCTAGCACTGTGTTTAACCCTGTAACTTTCTATGACACCCTAAATCCTGTACATGGGGGTACTGTTTTACTCGGGAGACTTTGCTGAACACAAATATTAGTGTTTCAAAACAGTAAAACATATCACAGCGATGATATTGTCAGTGAAAGTGAAGTTTTTTTGCATTTTTCACACACAAACAGCTCTTTCACTAAGGATATTATTGCTGTGATATATTTTACTGTTCTGATACACTAATATTTGTGTTCAGCGAAGTCTCCTGAGTATAACAGTACCCCCCATGTAGAGGTTTTATAGTGTTTGTGAAAGTTACAGGGTCAAATATAAGGCTTGATTTTACTTTTTTTTTTTATTGAAATTTGTCAGATTGGTTAGGTTGCCTTTGAGAGCGTATGGTAGCCAAGGAATGAGAATTAGCCCCATGATGGCATACCATTTGCAAAAGAAGACAACCCAAGGTATTGCAAATGGGGTATGTTCAGCCTTTTTCAGTAGCCACTTAGTCACAAACCAGCCAAAGTTAGCGTTTTTTGCATTTTTAACACACAAACAAATATAAATGCTAACTTTGGCCAGTGTTTGTGACTAGGTGGCTACTAAAAAAGACTGGACATACCCCATTTTGAATACCCTGGGTTGTCTACTTTAAAAAAATATGTACATGTTAGGTGTGTTTCGGGGATTTATGACAGATAACGGTGTTACAATGTCACTATTGATACATTTAAAATATATATATATATTGAAACAGCAATTTCCTACTTGTATTTATAGGCCTACAACTTGCAAAAAAAGCAATAAAGCATGTAAACACTGGGTGTTTTTAAACTCGGGACAAAATTTTGAATCTATTTAGCAGTTTTTTTCATTAGCTTTTGTAGATAAGTAAAAGATTTTTCAAGCAAAAGTCCAAAAACATGGTTTTTTTTAAAATTTGTCACCATATTTTATTATTTTTTTTTAAATACAATATATGACATAATATAAATAATGGTATGTAAAGAAAGCCATTCTTGTCGTGAAAAAAACAATATATAACTTGTATGGGAACCGTAAATGAGAGAGCGGAAAATGACAGCTAAACACAAACACCACAAAAGTGTTAAAACTGCTCTGGTCCTTAACGTACAAACATCGCAAAAACAGGCCGGTCCTGAAGGGGTTAATAAACAAATGTTATAGAATTATATTTCTATTACATCCAAGTGATACATCCAAGTATAATCTTCACCTATATTTACTAAACCATGGATTCTAGATGATTGGCAAACGGAATTGCACATTTCATGCCAAAATAGTAAAATTGAAACACTATCGTGGTTACTCACTACAGTGAAAATTTCACTTCAAACTTTAGTGTCAAAAATGGAAGTATAGTTGACTTTTTCCAGTTTGGGCTAATTCGGGGTGAAGTCTTGCTTTAATCATTAACCATGTGTGTAAAACACTTTTCAGTTTGATTCTTTTTGAATGTGAGTGAATAAAATCCTAGTGGCAAAACAAAAAAAATCCATCTCGTCTCTAGTCATAACATTGCTTTTGTATTGTTTATTTTTCAATTCAGATTAAATTTGCCAAAATGTTAAATTTTGTGAATAACCCTGTTTGGAAAACACTATGGTTCCAGCTTGTCTCTTATGGCTCGAAATTTTAAATTCTTGTCCGATCTCCACAATGCCTGGTTTTGAGAATTGCTTTATAATTTATCTATTTATTTACTTATTATTTGTTTGTGAAGACAAGTTTAACAGACCTTAATTAAAATTACCCTGTTATGTTATTAAACTTGCATTTTATTAACTTTATCATAGCTAAAGTAACCTGTGTCTCCCACAAAGGGTTAACCTCCTTGAGTATATAAATAAGAGTCAGTAAAAACAGTTAAGTAATGAAATACGGTTGGCTTGCCAGAGAGGCAGGTGCAGCCGGAGCATTTGATTGGCTGGTTTATTTTTGGCTAAAAGGGCTGTCTCAGCATAAGCAATGCCCGTAATGTGGTTGCCTCTTTTATTTTTTGCTTCTTCTGCCCTTTACGCAGATGCCGCTGACAGAACCAAACACACCTCCCATCATCCTGCCTTACCCCATTGGCAAATTCCCAAGATATTCATGATGTCATGGAGAGGGGCAATGGGAGGTTCATGCTGGTATTGCTGCTGACAAATCTGGTGGGGGACTTGTGTCAACACAGTTTCAAATAACACAACTGTGTAAACTCCTGCCCTGAGTCATTTGCTATACATCAGGATTATGTGGAGGACATAATGAGACAGAGATGTAGAATGAGCAGAGGTCATGTTCGAAAAGTTCCAACTGTTGTGAAACAATATTGTGCTTTTAATTCATTTTATTCACCGTGCCACCTCTAGCCTTCCCATCAACAACTCCCATCAACCATAGTCAGTAACTGATACTTCATTTATAAATGTTGTCTGAAGCTATTTCCCGGGACGGTCCAGCCACAGGTGACCCTTGCAGACATTGAGGAAGATGAAGAGCAAGTTATACAAGAAACAAGAGAGCTGTCATGATTGAATAATTGCAACACTTAGACCAAATAGCTAAACTGGAAACAAGCTGAGCCTAAAGAAAGCAAGACAAGTGACCTCTATCCACAGCTACCTTGTTAAACTTGTCGTGGTGCTGACTATAAGTTAACGTACAAACAACCTGTGGCTTTCTGGTGTAACTGCAATTCCCATCATGTTTTCTTTCAGTGCCCTTGTTGTTTAATCTAGAAAAGAATGGCTCCTTAGATGATGTTAACTTAAAATCCCATGACCCTTAGACACTCTACCATAAAATGTGTCCACCTTTAACTGAAATTAAACTGACATGAGCGCATATCTTTCAAGAGCACCAGATTCCACACATTTCAAATTCAAACCAGTTACCTCTCTGGTGCCCTCAATTTGGGTACCCCAAAACAGGACATTGCAGCCCATCTGTCTCCATCCCAAATCCATAATTTCATATGTTGGGAGGTATGCAGCACTGTGCCTTACTTCACTTCATAGTTAAGCACGTAGAAACATAGAATGTGACGGCAGATAACTACCATTCAACCCATCTAGTCTGCCCAATTTTCTAAATACTTTCATTAGTCTCTGGCTTTATCTTAAAGCTAGGATAGCCTTATGCCTATCCCACGCATGCTTAAACTCCCTCACTGTGTTAAAGGGATCCTATAGTGCCAGGAAAACAAACCCGTTTTCCTGGCACTATAGGCTCTTGGAGTGGCACCCTCCCTCAGGGCTCCCTCCCCCGTTGCCGGGCTCCCTCGGTGCTGGTGACCTCTCCTACCCCTGCCGACGTCAGCATACGCATGTGCGGCCAGAGGCGCGCCCGCATTCAAACCCGCCCATAGGAAAGCATTACTCAATGCATTCCTATGGGGATCTTTTTTGACGCTGGAGGTCAGTGAGGATGTCCAGCATCAAATAAGTGCGATTTACTCAGTGTAAATCGCGAAAGCGCCTCTAGTGACTGCCAGGGAGAAAGCCACTAGAGGCTGGATTAACCATGCAGTGTAAACATATCAGTTTCTCTGAAACTGCTATGTTTTCAGCTGCAGGGTTAAAACTAAGGGACCTTGGCACCCAGACCGCGTAGTTGAGCTGGGTGCTTATAGTGGTCCTTTAACACCACATCTCTGTTGAATATGATCTTGGCAGGTTTGGGTAGGCTTTTCCTCTCCTTGTCCATCTCTTCTCTCTTTCTGATGACCCTCCCCTCTCCCTCCCCCCCCCCCCCCCTCTCCTTTTCATTTCCCAGTGTTTACAAGTAGTTACCCTTCAATGTTACCAATGTTGTGAAATTTGTGAATTAAAAAATTCCAGTTTATGCTTTTGAACCCTCAGGAAAAAGGTAAAACCACCAGTTTTTTCAGCGAGCCAGACATTGGCATAGATGCCTGTATCTCACCTCCAGAATGCTACATGCAAAGCTGAGCACAGAGCATTCTGGGAATGGACAATGAGCATTGTGAGACATGTCCAGGTGTGTACATCTCATTGAACATACTAGTGAGTACAGTATTATCATTCTATAAGTTGGTTTCTGATTCTGCCAGGTCCGTTTTCAGAACAACTTTCAGTATTGTAAACTAAAACTCCTTCGTTAGGAGTTAAAGGACGTGTGGTAAAGTTCAACAACAATTGGAGAGTTAGGGACACAGGTTAAGGTTTATTCAAAACACCCAACTGTCTCTGATTCAGTGTGACAGTCCCAATTTCAGCTACCTTTCCTGCCATCCGGAGTTGGTTCTCTGGTGTTCATCTACTGGGGAAAGGTCAATATTAGATCGGTGCAAGCATATGAAGAAATTAGTTTGTGCTGTGCAAAATTAACTTGTAATTGTGTGAGGGGCAAATAAGGCCGTAAAGGAAATAAAAAATAAAGGGGGGAATAAGTCGGCTGTGGTGTGCCGGAACCGACGTCGTGGTAGGCCTGTAAAAAAAGAGGGCCCACCCATGAGGTGTGATGAAATATAAATAAAGGGAGTGGAGGGTGGGGACATGTGAATCACCAAAAACGAACGGGACTGAGGAAGGTGAGGAGGGGGTTTAAGTAGGTTAACATGCCCCTCCCACAACTGCAGGCCATGCCTTCACATTTATTATTGGCATTTATACAGCGGTTTATTCTACAGCGGTTTGAAATATAAGGCTTTTCTCTTGATATGTGAATACCTTGCAGCACTCAATACATAGGAAAAGCCAGAAGAAGGCTGGCCAGCATGGCTACCTGTCAGACCGGTCCATTTAATGATACGCACCCACTTCTGGAGAGCCTGCACCCCAGACATGTCACCAATGATGTGTATTATGCCACTGGCTTGGTCCTTACTGCAACACCCCTTTCGTGTCCTAATCTTGTAGTTCATAACACTATTGCATCCAATTAAGTCATCTCCCCCAGCTTCTGTACACACCACAAAAAGCAGTCCATCATCAACCACATATCTCCGAATACAGGCAGTTATGGGTTAGGGAGAACTGTGAACAAACTGGTCTGTTAGCAGTCAATCATTGATGCACTATCATCCAGAGCTTGTAGCAGATATGGGGATTATGTGTATACTTCCTTATATAAGAGTGTTGTCACATGTTTACTGGAAACACATGTGATTGGAATTTTATGGTTGTTTTCAAGACGCTTTAGATAATATGCAGTGTACACAGAACTCTACAAAACACAGATAACATTGAGGAATGCTATAGTGCTGTAGTGATAGCAGGAGATATTGAACCTGACAGCTTTGTTTACAATCCTCACAATGACTAATAGTTTATTTGCTAAAAGGCATTATGCTGCTCACAAGACCACACTGAGTATGTACAGGGATCCAGCGTGATTTTCTTATGCATGTGTTTTGTTGTGGTGCAAATAAGCTAGGTTTCGAAGTACCGTATATACTCCAGTATAAGGAAAACGTATTGACTCAAGTATAAGACTAGGGTGGGAAATGCAGCAGCTACTGGTAAATTGCTAAATAAAATTAGATCCTAAAACAATTATATTAATTGAATATTTATTTACAGTGTGTGTATATAATGAATGCAGTGTGTGTATGAGTGTGCAGTGTGTGTGTATGAGTGCAGTGTGTTGGAGTGCAGTGTGTGTGTATGAGTGCAGTGTGTGTATGAGTGTGCAGTGTGTGTGTATGAGTGCAGTGTGTTGGAGTGCAGTGTGTGTGTATGAGTGCAGTGTGTGTATGAGTGCAGTGTGTGTGTATATGAGTGCAGTGTGTGTGTATGAGTGCAGTGTGTTGGAGTGCAGTGTGTGTGTATGAGTGCAGTGTGTGTGTGAGTGCAGTTTGTGTGTGTGAGTGCAGTGTGTGTGTGAGTGCAGTGTGTGTATGAGTGCAGTGTGTGTGTATGAGTGCATTGTGTATGTATGAGTGCAGTGTGTGTTTGTGTATGTGTTGCAGAGCCTTGGTGGGGGGGTGGGCATTTTTATAATTTTTTTGTTATATTTTTATTTTTTATTTTATTATTATTTTGTATTTTATTATTATTTTATTTTTATTTTATAATTATTTATTTTTTTCGTCCCCCCTCCCTGCTTGATACATGGCAGGGAGGCGGGCTCTCACTCCCTGGTGGTCCAGTGGCATTGGCAGTTCAGTGGAGGGGGGCTGGCAGGAAGCACTTACTTACCTCTCCTGCAGCTCCTGTCAGCTCCCTTCTCCTCCGCGCCGGTCCGGTCAGCTCCCAGTGTAAGTCTTGCGTGTAAGTCTCGCGGCTCTCGCGAGACTTGCAGTGGGAGCTGACAGGGGAGCTGACCGGACCGTCGCGGAGGAGAAGGGAGCGGACAGGAGCTGCAGGAGAGGTAAGTAAACGCTCTCTGCCAGCCCCCAACAGCCCCTTGTCTGTATTATGGCAATGTAAGTTGCCATAATACAGACATTGACTCGAGTATAAGTCGAGTTGGGGTTTTTCAGCACAAAAAATGTGCTGAAAAACTCGACTTATACTCGAGTATATACGGTACATAGGCGTGCGCACGGGGTGTGCCGGGTGTGCCTGGGCACACCCTAATCCCCGCGGCACGCCTATGTATTGAGACCGGCAGGGGAGATCTCGGGATCTCCCCTGTCGGCTCATGCAGAGCCGGCGCTATCCGAGCGCCGGCTCTGCTCTAAGCCTCCCCTCACCGGCTCACAGGCAGGGAGGGAGGCAGGAGAGGACCCGGGGAGCTCTTGCCAGCAGCTCCGCCGGGTCCTCTCGCGGGATTCTGAGCATTGCCGCGGTTACCGCGGCAACGCTCAGATCTCGCGAGAGTGAACTCTAGCCTGCAAGGCTAGAGTTCACTCTCCACTGGACCACCAGGGAAGGCAGCAGCAGAAGTGACCCCCCCTCCCAGGCATAATGTAAGAAGGGAGGGGGGATATTAAGAAATCTGCCCCCACCTCCACTGGACCACCAGGGAAGGCAGCAGCAGCAAGGTCCCCCCTCCCTACATAAGGTAAGAAGGGAGGGGGGATATTTACCAAACAGCCCCCACACAATACACACAATCCCCCAAACATACAGCACACACACAGCACCCACATACAGCACACAAACAGCACCCCCACACACACATCACCCTTACACATACACACACACAGCACCCTTACACACACACACACACACACTAACAGCACCCTTACACACACACACACAGCACCCTTACACACACACACAGCACCCTTACACACACACACACACACAGCGCCCTCACACACACATCACCCTCACATATACACACTAAAAGCACCCTTACACACGCATACAGCGCCCTTACACACACAGCGCCCTCACACACAGCGCCCTCACACACACACAGCCCTTACACACACAGCAGTATATATATATATATATAAATATATATATATATATATATATATACGGCGTGTGTTTTTGTGCTTTAGGGTGCACACCCTTATACAATAGGCTGCGCACGCCTATGATACGGTATATTGATTTTTTAGAGCCGATACCGATAATCGGTGAACTTTCAGGCTGATAGCCGATAGCTTACGAATATTCTGTACATTTACCGTATTTTTTTTTTTTTTTGCAAATCTTTTTTTAAGTGGTAAATGCACAAAATATACATGACAGTCAGATTTTATTTTTTATGTTTTCAAGTATATTTATATATGTGTGTAGTGGATGCAGTGAAAGTATTTGATTAGTAAATGCAGTGTGTGTGTTTGTGTAGCGGATGCAATGGGTTTGTGTAGTGGATGCAGTGTGGGTTGTGGATGCAGTGTGTGTGTGTGTTTGTGTAATGGATGCAGTGTGCTTGTTTGTGTAGTGGATGCAGTGTGGGTAGTGGACAGTGGTGTATCCTGGTTTTGTGTTGCCCTAGGCATGACAAAACTGAAAGACACACATACACACTCACTAACAGACAACATACACACTCACTAACAGACAGACACACTCTCACTAACAAACAAACACTCACTAATAGACACATACAGTCACTACCAGACACACACTCACTGACAGACACACATTCACTCTCACTAACAGACATGCATACACACTCACTAACAGACACACATACTAACACACTCACTGACAGACACACACACACACACACACTAACAGAATCACACATAGTAACACACTCACTAACAAACACACACACACTCTCACTAACAGACACACACAGTCACTAACAGACACGCATACACTCACTAACAGACACACATACTAACACACTCACTGACAGACACACACACACACAAACAGACACACACATAGTAACACACTCACTAACAGACACACACACACACTAACATACACACACATAGTAAAACACTCCCTAACAGACACACACACTAACAGACACACACACACACACAAACACACTCACATTTTTTTAAAACAGTTTTAAAATTCAATCCCCCCAGCCTCCCTACCTTTGGGAGTGCTGGGGTGTATTCTCGCTTTCCCTGGGGACCAATGGGGCTGCTGGGGCTGCTGGGCGGCCGGCCGGTCACTGCAGTTGGAGAGGGAGCACTGATACTCCTATTCATGGGGCCGGAGTGATGTCATATTCCGGCTCAGGCATCACTGCGGTGCACGGGAGGGAGCTGAGCAGGAGGATCAGTGCTCCCTCGCCATCCGCCTGGAAAGTGCCACAGCTGCCAGCCTCGGGGGGCCCTGAGGTGGCCAGCCAGCAGCTCCTGGGCCCCCCAGGACAAGAGGCTGACAAGGCATTTGCCTGGTAGTGGATGCAATGTGTGTGTGTTTGTGTAGTGGATGCAGTGTGGGTAGTTGAGTCAGTGTGTGTGTTTGTGTAGTGGATGCAGTGTGTTTATGTGTAAATATGTGTGGTAGGAACTTCCCTCCTCCCCACCCCTTACCTGTCTCTTAGTGCCCTCCTTTACCTGTGTCTTAGTGCCCCCCCCCCATTCCCCTGTTCCTCTCCCTTCTGTTTTAGTGGCCCCCCCTCCCTACCGCAGTGTTCATTTTCCCTTTCCTCCCCTGTACCTTAGTGTCCTCCCTTAATGTTCCTCTCCCCCCCGTGTTCTTCACCCCCCCTTCCCTATCCCATAGTGTTCTTCACCCCCTCCCCTGTCCCATAGTGTTCTTCACCCCCCTTCCCTGTCCCATAGTATTCTTTACCCCCCCTTCCCTGTCCCATAGTGTTCTTTCACCCCCTCCCCTGTCCCATAGTGTTCCTTATCATCACCCCCCTTACATAGCGTTCCTTTCCACCCCCCTCCTCCATAGTGTTCCTTACCACCTCCACCCCCCCCCCCCCCCGGTCCCTTAGTGCCCCTTTCTCTCTCCCCTCCTTGGTTCCCGCTCCCCGGTGTGTCTCCTGGTAGCGTGGCTGAGCGGAGCAAAGCGCACCACGGTTCAGGAGATTCAGTCTCCTGTACCCGGCCGGACTGACAGGAAGTGTTTTCTCAGTGAGCACTTCCTTTCAGTCCGGCCGGGTACAGGAAACATAAGTTCCTTTACCGTGGTGCGCACTGCTCCGCTCAGCCACGCTACACAGAGTGACTGGCAGGAGGGAGCGATGTGCGCCTACCTCCTGCCGGTCACTCCGATCTAGCGCACCCCAGGCCAATGCGCCCTAAGGCGGTGCTTGTGCCACCTTATGGACGCGCCAGCCCACTCATTCATTATGGGTATTGCTGGTGATTATCGGCAAAACCGATAATCGGTAGATCCCTACAATAAGCCATGACTTTGAACGCTTGATCACTAGACAGTGAGTTTATCCACTAAATTCTGAAGTGTGTGAAAATGAAATCTGACTGGCAACATTTTGGCAAAAGTTCTCCAACTCAGGTATAGTCACAGCTTGGTAAATTTTCGGTAAATACATTTTTATTTAGTTTTGTGTATTACAATACAGATAAAAATCATGAAAGCTATAGTGTGTTCAGTTTCCATGTGTTTCAGGTAAACACAACTAAGAGGTGTCCATTGTAAAATCCCACAATAATATAACATAACATATCAAACCCGTCCCTCTCCTTCCGGCTTCACCCTTACCCCTCCCATAGCTTGGTTATTTTAAAGAGACACTCCAGGCACCAAAACAACTTCATCTAAATTTCTTATGGTGTCAGGAGTCCCCTGAAGACACTTCTACCTCAAGGGGTAAACCGTTCATGAACCTAAACCCAAAGTTACCTCCAGTGGCAATGTCTACTCGCCACCAAGCAGCAAATGGCTTTATATCCCTTTAACCTGAGTTTTATCATTCAGATTTCAATTGGAATTCAGGGTTACATCAATAAATCCTAATGACTTTTAGAAGTGGAAATGTTACGGTTGTTTCCAAGATATCAACTTTAATCCGCTTTAATCAGTAATTTAGCATTGACGTCTATAGAGCAAGGCTGGGTTAAAGCATAGATTTTAGTCTTTTTTTTTTATTCTCGTGTTTCACTTTGCTGCAGGAAGCAAAATTAATGGCCATGAAAAAACATGCAAAATAGTTAAAATATAGGGAAAACAAAAACAAGCACGAGTATCTCAACTCCGTGATAATTAGGTGGGTCTTTTCTTTTTTTTTTTACTCTCAATCTCAGGTGGCATGCTGAGGGTTAATAATAGGAATGAACAGGTGAAACTAATATTGCTCCATAACTAATTTCTTTCCCCTGGGCCCTTGGATATTACAAGGTGTAAAATTCCCAGTATTTCCTCATAATCAGCAGTGTGTTGTCGCATGCTGTTCCTTCACACCATGCCTTCCTCACGATCGTTTTATTGCTTGGGCTTATAGGATGTGGACTTCATGATCCGAGAATCTATCAACTCCCTGGTCCTTCATATATATCCATTTGCCAGGAAATCCTAATTCTCACGGAACAAAATGTGCCTCTCCTCATTTTAAAATTACCAGAGGAAAATCTGATCACCTGTCGACTTTTATTTTCTGGTTGTATATTCTGCTGCAGGGTTGATAATAGGAGCAAAGGAGGAGGACATCACTAAATAAAAGTGCTTGTCACTAAAAAACTTTAATAACAATGTAAAAAAAGTAAATTCACTTATTCTTCATGTAAATGTGCAATCTGAAATAAATATTTAAAGCAGCAATGATTTTGTGTCATATGTTCCCTTTAACCCCTTAAGGACACATGACATGTGTGACATGTCATGATTCCCTTTTATTCTAGAAGTTTGGTCCTAAGGGGTTAAGTGTGACCTGACGTGCTTAAAAAATGTATCTGAATCAATATTTACAAATAACCTGCTTATCTCATGATAGGGTAAGGATTTAAAAGGGTTAAAGGGAATCAAGGCATAAGGTCCATGTAGTGAGGGAACTATTAAAGGTCCTAGGTCACTTTGTTTAAGGGAATACAGCACGAGTTATGTGACGTGGGTAACTGCAGCTGACCGGATTACAATGCCCTTTCCATACCCAAGGCCCACTTCAAAGGCTTTTGACGCACATGAAACAAGCGTGAAGCAAGTGTATACATAGCTGGTGCTTAAAGCTATTTGTTCCAATAGTAACCACATATTATATCAACTCTGTCGTCAGCACGTGTATCAGATTTCTCTGGAAGAATGAAATGCAAAAATGAGTGGAAGAATGCACAATACAGTTCACACATCTCCAAGGTTAATAATGCATTCTCGTATTGCTTCAACCAGGATCTGGCCTTAGAGTGTATTTTATTGCTGAATATTCCTCAAAAGTCATAATTTGTGATGGTTGGGTTTGTGTCTCGGCAAGTAATGCTATTCCTGTGCCTACAAGACTGTAAATAATGTAGAAATTGTCTTAAATGTCTGCTGTTGTATTTATCATTTTCATGGTTTACACCCGTGGAAGATTGTGTTTATTTTTCAACAGCAGTTACATTGTTGCACCCAAATGTAGACCTCATCATGCCATTTTTGAATCTGTCTGCTTCTCTTGGACACATAGTCTCTCTCCACACTCTCAATAACTTAGTGTCCTACTGCAGTTATGAGACATGGACAGAAAACAAGGATATCATGGCGCCAGTAACCATGGGAACATCTCCATCTTGGAGGTCGGAAGCCATTTGCACCGAGCTTGGATTTAATCTGGTTTCCCAGGGTCTTCCTATTAAAGGGACCAAAAATCTTACTGTTGTGTGCATAAATTACCAGATAATTCTAGTCAGCCTCTAGTATATAAGTTGCTAAGGACTATATTGGCTGGCTAAGCACAATGGGAGTTCTTCCTCAAAGGTTATTATTATTATTATTGTATTATTTATATAGCACCATCAGATTCCGTAGCGCTGTACAATGGGTGGACTAACAGACACGTAATTGTAACCAGACAAGTGGACGTACAGGAACAGAGGGGTTGAGGGCCCTGCTCAATGAGCTTACATGCTAGAGGGAGTGGGGTATAGTGACACAAAGGGTAAAAGTAGGTGTATGAAGTAGGTTGTTAAAAAAGTATTCACTGAGGGCTTAGTAGGTAATTTTGACAGTTGCAGGAGAGGAGTCATTGGGGACACGGGATAAAAACCTGCAAACAGTTTAAATGATATGCGTTCCTGAAGAAGTGAGTTTTCAATGATTTTTTGAAGGAGTGGAGGCTGGGTGAAAGTCTAATGGAGAAGGGAAGGGAGTTCCACGGAAAAGGTGCAGCCCTGGAGAAGTCTTGAAGGCAAGCATCAGAGGTGGGAGTAAGGACAGACAATAGACGTAGGTCTTCAGCAGGGCCCTGGACGGGATGTACTTGTGATTAGGGAGGATAGGTAGGTTGGAGCAGCATTATGTAGGGACTTGTAAGCAAGCACCAGACTCTTAAATTGAACCCTATATCTAACTGGAAGCCAATGTAGGGACTGACAGAAAGGTGAGGCGTAGGAGGTGCGAGCGGACAGGAAAATGAGCCTTGCTGCCGTATTAATTATACATTGCAACGGTGCAAGCTGGGAACAGGTAAGACCACTGAGAAGAGGGTTGCAATAGTCAAGGCGAGAGAGAACAACAGCATGAACCAGCACCTTTTTTAGTAAGAGGAAAAGCAAGAGAGGGAGACAGAGTGCGTATGGGATATGAGGGAATAGGATCGAGGGAACAGGTAGTGGGGCGGGAGGACCAGAACAGAGCAGAAACCTCTTCCGCTGTTGTAGGTGCGAATGAGCATAGAATGGCTGAGGGAGAGGGGTTGGGTGATGTATTCGTAGGGGAAGGAGAGAGATTGGAGATGATTGTAGGTAGAGTAGAGTTTTCAGGTCAACCATTTTTGAGAAAGCTGCATGTAAATGTCATACTCTGCTGACCACACGTATGTACTATCCCTATAGGTATTTGCAGTAGGGAATAAATTAAATCTTTGCAGCAGGGATCTCATAGGACTGCAGTGATTAATGAGCTTATTCCATTTCTTGAGCAAAAAGATGCTAGATACTACCGTGCACCAATTGACATGTGCGGATAGGCAGGCAGCAGAATATATACACATACTTGTAAAAAAAAAAAAAAATACAAAAGGCCAACTTTATGTAGAGCAGCTGGGTTAGAATGTTAGTCTTGGGAAAAATATTAACTTTCTAACTTAACAAATAATAACAATGTCTACTATTTTCAGAGCATGTACCGCAAAGGATCATGGGATTTCAGAGGCCATTTTGAAAAGCAGAGCTTAACAGCTTGCATTAACTCTTTCACTGTGCACACTAAATCCACATAGCCTCCCCCTTGATAGAATTGTCTTTTAAGAAGTGCTTACACAACCCTTCCTTATATAGACCTATTCTGCTGGTAAAAGCACTCCAAAATGTTGTAAAGGAGGACTAGACAGATAATGGACTTTTGATACAGTAAACAAAACCTTTTTTTTTTTTTCTTTTTCTTTCTTTGCTAAGTGTGTGTGTGTGTGGCCTGTTGATTTTATTCTTTCTTTCAGGAAATGTTTTGCTTTTCATTCCATCCCAAACTAATCTGTGTGTAAAGCACATTCTTCAGATTCCACAGTATAAAATCTATCTCAGGCTTTACTGAGAGGCAATAATAAATTGTCCTTGTTGCAAAATAATGTGGCAGCATTTACGTAGGCAAGCACGCTGCCGACATCATGCCGCATTATTGTGAAAAAGTTCTGATGTGTGCCAGTGTAAGAATTTGTGGGGTTTATTTACTAAATACCAAATTGTAGGAAGTTAACCTAAATTTTATAATTCCATTTTCTATTCACTAAAATGTGGTGTTCAGTGAAAAAAACGCTATGTATATATTGCATAGGATAATTTAGAAACATTGTGGGGGGAAGGGGTATTTCCCAGGACACAAGGGAAGATTCCTCGAGGCACTACAAAATAATAAATACATCCATGTTTTAGAGGTCTTGTTATTTTATTGTTTAGTAATTCTAATGCATTAACCTATTCTATAGCAATGTATACAGTCAATAAAATACACACATACTAGTATAAAAGCAACCTTAACGTGAGTTTCAAATACTAAATTTTCAACACTTATATAAAGTTGCAAGATGGCTCGTAACATCACGAGATGGCTCGTAGCAAGTAGCATAGCAAGATGGCTTGTGAACTTACAATCACATATGGTACCCTCAGCCACAGATAAACTCATCATTCTGTTTTTGTACTTTCACTACTGCCTGTCTCTCAGTCGTTTTCACTACTGTCTGCTCTGTCAATATTATTATTATATTAATATTTATAAAGCGCCAACACATTCCACAGCGCTGTACAATGGGACATCAACCTTTCCAATCCCACCACTGCCATCTTGCCCTTCCGCAGCATGCCCATTAATATCATGTGTGCTGGTCCCTGAAATGTAGGCTTTCATACTGTCTTTCACCAGTCGTACCCAAGCATGCCCATTTAAGACGGGGGCGTTTGACAAGCAAGTACATATGGGTTTGAAAAGCAATTTCACATTACTCCACGTGTCAGCCCTGTACATCATTGTCACATTTAATTTTGTACTAAATTATAACTCATGCTCTCATGTGAACTTCTGTCACATTATTCTGACTGCCTTTACCATCAGTCAGCTGTTTTAGCTACAGTTTCCAACAAACAAATGCAGTCCAGATCACCTGGGTGAGCTTCCGCAACAATCAGCACCTGATGTAGCTGGCAAGTTGTCATATATCGGTGGCTACAAACATGTTAACATAATGTATTATGTTAATTTTAATATAGGAGGACATGTCAGCCTTGGGGGCCATTTTGAATTAAAGCTGTACATCAGCTTTATGTGTGAAATACTTCCATCTCAATATGGGGGTGCAGAGTGCAGAAAACAGCCATGTTTGGTGCTTTGATTATTAGGTCTGATATAAAGAGTTTGCACATATTGCAGATATGCCCAGTGCCTGCAATTATATGCTTTTTTTTCTGTCGGGTCCTCTAACAGAAGAGGACTCTACAGAACATTTTTTTTTGTAAATTTGCAACATATTTTTATTTTCCTGTGAGAAAATTTCCTAAAATACATAGTTTTGTATTGGGATTTTTTTAAAATTTAGCACAGATGGAAATATTTTGTTGTCGTTTTCCCTCGTTTTGTTTTTGTTTTGTTTTTCCCAGGAGATTTTCTTCTGTTTCTTCTCTTGAAATACAGTGCCAAGTTTAACATGGAAAATCATAGCTGTCATATTAAAATCCAATGAAGGTAGGGTTCTCTAACATATTTTAGCCCTTATCTTCACACTCAAACATCATCCAGCTTCTCACACATTGCAAGGCTTTCCCGGAGCTGCGCCCACTCTATGGAATTCCCTGTTCTCTCCCCCAGCCTTGTGTAATTAAAACAGAGCCTTCAGGGAACCTTAAAAGACACCTCCCTAAATCTCTTAGCCAGTGCCCCTTTAACAGGAATAGTTACACAACTGACCTTTCCTCTATATTAATTCCTCTTGGTTTAGTCAGCATTGTAGTTCAGCTAGTGCAAACTACACCTTTTTATCTTATCCAGCATCACAACCTTTTCAGATAAATCCCTTTCAGAATACCTCATAATCATAGTTTAATTGGATATAGGGCGGGTGCAATGATTTGGGGCTATGCAGGCAAAGATGCATTTTGTCGCCCTCCCATCCACCCCGTCCCCCCCGTCCCCCCCCCCACCCACACACACAAAAAAAAAAGTCATCTTCACTTCTGTTTCTTTTAATCCCTCTGTTAAATTTCTTACCCCTCTTTGTATTTCTTTTCCCTTCGTTTGTGTTTTAAACCCCCTTTTAGTGTATCTTACGACTGCCGGTCAACCCAAAATTTGCTCCCCCTGAGTAAGGTGAGATAGAGTGTAAAGTTACAGGGTTATTTACTAAATTGATCATTGTTGGGAATTCAAATTGAATTTAAATGTTAAGGCCAAAATAGCTGAACTGGAAGAATAGTTGAATTTGAAACATTTACTTTAAATTTGTGCGAATTTTCTCTCTCTCTCTCTCTCTCTCTCATGCTTTATTTATTAATGTATTTATTTGCAGGTTTCATTGTGAGCAAACTAAATTAACCTGGTGTCATTACAGACTAAAGTCCTGCATTATGATCAATATTTCAGATAAAAACCTTACATAAACCAGGAGCAAGCAAATGGTAGTATATAGCAACAATAAAAAACTAAAAAGGCCGTTGTGAGGGGCAATTTAAATAAAATATATAAATCAATATACTGACTATATGTAGAAAGAGTCTAAATGATCGCATGAAGCTCAGTTTAACTCTGCAAATTAGATCTATTTCACAACCTCATTACACATTGATATAGTCACTGATGTGTCTTTAATATAGTTGAAAGGTGGCCACATGTAAGTTTTTAAAACAGAATGTAGAAATTGGAGAAAGCTATTGTTAGTCAAGATATATTCACAGAGATTGCTAAATCATATAGTACTTCCAATAGTGGCAAAATCATTATTGATTGTACATGCAGACATCAGAAATCTTTAAAATATAGAATCCTCACACAGAGACAAAACAAACCACAACACAGAAGGGTAAAGCAAAAACCAACCACAGATTGCACTTACACACAGGAACACGAAAAGCGGATCACTCACCCTTATAGAACACAACTATGTGACATATGTTAACTGAATTTATTATGTTTATTCTTTGTATGTTCTTATTCTATATGTAATATATGATACAAAAAAAACCAAAACAGACGGTTACCAAGACACCATCGGGCTTCTGCGCAAGCCAAACAATGCATATTTATCGCTATGTAACTGTCATCACCAAAATAAAGAATTGAAAAAAAAATATATATATATAGAATCCTTACTAGATATATACTTAGGTAACAATAGTGCCAAACTCTAATGTATCTAAAATACAAAATAGAAGAAACATAGTGCTCTATGTAAAATACAATAATTATGTTTAAAAATGTGATTAAAAAAACAGATTATAAATCCTGCATATCAGGGAACTAAGCCCCTAGATGCAGGATCTCAGCCGATTTTATTTAGGATAGGATTCATATACTGGACTTCCCTTTACTGTTTGACAATTAATATAATGTTCTCTAATTCCACTGCTGACTTTGATTACATATCTAAAAGGGTTTTTTTGTTAGTCGTAGTTCCTTTTCTTTTTAATTCACCCCATTTATTTATTTATGTATTACTGGTAGAGTAGCAATGTGTTCTATATATTATTTACATATTCTAACACCCAAAATAATAATAACTGTGTACATGAAATATTGGTCAGAAACATTAAATAACAATGATAAAAACTCCACACACAAAAAATAACAGTGGCTAACTACAGGTATAATTGGTAACAATTCTATAGTAACACATGATAATATAGTAGCAATTTAATAATAAATTAGGTGAAGTATCTTCCAAGCTTCAGTCAGTAACATGGAGTTGTGGGAGTTACTGCAGGATGTTAAATGCAGAGCATCACAATCGCTGTTTCTATGAGTGAGTATGAGTTTGAGATGAGGCCTTGGCATTGTGGGAGTTACTGCATGATGTTAAATGCAGAGTATCACAATCACTGTTCCTATGAGTGAGTATGAATGTGAGATGAGGCCTATTACTGAAATGAATTGCATAGAAATGTGACTTTTCTCCACCACGCACACAAGCAATGAGCTGCCAATTTGAGGGATCATATATATACTCCCACAATTCTTTGCACACACATTTTGCATTGGATTGCTGGTAGTATAATTGGGAGGGACAGCTTTGATCTTTATGAGTTTCCACAATTAATTTTGAAGGACTTGACCCCTAGGAAGAGAAAGGTATTTAATGACAGAGATGTTTATGGACCAGAAGGTGCTGCCCTGTAGTATATAATATTCATAAACAGCAGGAGAGAAATCAATAGAAGTTATCGTTTGTAATTAACTGATTGATTCTTTTCCTTAGCATCAGGACGGCCAACAGGTTGGTACAGGGAATGCCATGTTAAAAAGCCTGCTCCAGCCCCGAGGCCCGTATGGTATCCTGTAATGCTTAGTTGTTTTGTTGGTAAGACAGATATATCTCATCAGGACCGCATTGCCCAGCAGTATTAGAGTATGCCTTTTATCAGATAACAATTAGTACAGCTCACTTGTGAGTGGTAGCACTGGACGATGTGATAGATAACCTCTAGAATATAAGCTCAATAAGCAGGGCCCTCAACCCCCTCTGTTCCTGTGCATCCAGCTTGTCTGGTTACAAGTACGTGTCTGTTAGTTCACCCATTGTACAGCGCTGCGGAATTTGTTGGCGCTTTAGAAAAAATAATATCACTTCTTCCCATCATTACCATGCAACATGGCCTGGCCTTACAGCTTTCTCTGTAAATGTTACCGTGTGGGCGGGGATAGTCATATTGTAACTCTCTTGCTATTACACTACACTGCATGCACATAATTGTGTCATGGGGATATTTAAGTACTTATGATCTATTAAGCCACATTACATGGCTTTTGACTCCTTGTCTTAGTCTTAAGTTTAGAGAGCTTTCCGACACCTTTGCTTCGCTCCCTTTCAATCACCTTTACAATACACCCCTAACTAATCTTAGAATCTGCATCTCACAGGCAGAACGATCACTGTGATTAAGACAGTCAAATAATTCAGCCCCTGAGGGATACACCATATTGGCCAACATTTATTTATGAAATATATTACCTGGAAGGATACCTTGAGATTTCTCTAGTTTTCAAGTAAGGGTTTCCCAAGTAAGCACTTACAGAGCATATGCACGGTCACCAGAAGGGTAGCCCAAACCATCCTTGTCTACAGTTATATAGGGTGACATTAATAAGGACTTAGGTCCCTTATACGATACTAGCATTAAAACACTAACCTTTACAAGTCGTCCCTTGAGTATATGCATGCAAGCAGCTTCTAGTAAATCTTTCTGTTCACACATAAAGTAGAAGGGCAGGTAGAATTCACGAGACAGGTTCCATAACTAATTAGGGAATGTGTCAGGCCACTAAAGTCCGCTATGCCAGTTACTCTTTTAATTCAATGGCGGGTGGCATTAGAAATTTGTTCCCTCTTTATTCAGGCCGACCTTTCTTTGGTCGTCGGTTTCAGCATACACCATCTGACTTACATATGGCTTTGGTTCCTGACCAAAAATGAAAAGACAGGCATTTTCCAGCCTATTTCTAGCAGGATAACCCTATTGCCGAGCTACCTCTGGACATTCCATTGGCATTTGGAACCCGACTCACCACTCACTACAATAATTCTTGTGGATCCTCTTTTTTTCAGACCTACCCGTCTCCAGTCTAAGCACACACCAACCGATTTGCATGTACACATATTGCTCATACCTTATTAGTTACATAGAGCTTTGGTCCCTGTCCACAAATAAATATATATAAATATAATATAGGTTTTGTTGGCGGGAGCTAGCTTAGGAAAAGAAAGGACGCATTCTCCTGAGCTCTGTGCATCGCTACACAGAAATTGCGGTTTTAAAGGTGAAATTGGGGTCTCGGCCGACTCGAAAAAAACACTCAATTGTTGTGGGAAGATGACATGGGGCAAAAGCATAAAAAAGAAGGCTGACAAGGGACCCACCAGCCGAGATATTGGTGAACTCCTGAGGAGCTCCCAACATCCACATGGGACAATATAGCGTTGAGTGGTGAGGGATATTCTTTCTCCTCTGAAGATCTATTGTTCATTCCGAGAGGGGACACTGCAAGCACCACAGACGGATACCTACTAAAACAGCACACTACTGGGGTGCCAGTCACTGCTACTCAGCTAACAAACTTGTTGGCGGAACTCAGGGCAAATATCGTGGCTGACATGGTTTACTTTAAGGATCCCATCAAAGGCACCCCCTCTACATCTCCTTTTTGGAGGCCTCATCAAGTACCCAAGACTCCAGGATAACATCTGTGGAGAAAACAATTGCCGTAATCCAGAGGTAACAGTTGGCCACCAATGACTAGATGGACACCATGGAAGAACAGTGGCAATGCTATAATGTAAAGATTCAAGGTATACCGGAATCTGTAGGCCTTAACACATTTGGTGAGTTGCTTGCTCACCATCTTGTTACCACCTAAACAGGTCACAGCAGTGAAGCTGGATGGCATGTTTTGATTACTGAAGAAGACAAACGCATCGTCAACAGCACCTGCGGACCTTATCACCTAATTCCAATCCTTACAAGACAGAGCTATTCTCCTAGCATCTTTACTGGGAAAAACTCCCTTATTATTTGAAGGCTCCATTCTATTCTGGTTCCTGGACCTTACCAGAAGCACCATCACATGGTGCAGGACTCTGCAGCTGCTCCTACAACTCCTCCGCAACGAGGATATTCAGTATCGATAGGGAATATCAAAGATGCTTCTGTTCACGCACTTGGGTACCTCATACAAACCATGAAGCTTCTCAGAGTTAAAGGCACATGTCCACAGAATAGGCCTAGCAGAGCCCCCGAGAGCACAGGGATCGGGGCTTATCTCAGTTAGACTCTTTCACTATTGTGGAGTTTGCCACATGTGCACCTCAGCACACAGTACCTACAAGAGAGGCAACTTGAAAGGCCTTATTCCGAACCGGCCCTGTTCTCCAGAAGACCCCCAAGTAACACCACCAAAGACCGCGGTTATGTGTCTGATGACCACTGCAGAACTCATTGTTCCTTTTCCCTTTTGTTCCTTTTGTTTATTTTCTTTTTTTTTTTTATTAGTTATTACTGCTTGGATATGACTATATGTGCTTACTGGTTTAGTATATATATGCCCGGCTGTTACACTGCAATATTACCTTAACTACAATTCTGCTCGATTCCCCTCCTCTTCCGACCCGGTTACCAGAGAAGTTAACTTCCGGGTGGGAGGTGTATCCTTTTAGGGGCATTATACTTTTAGTTGAACTGAAACAAATTAATGTATATATTTGTCTTGTGCCCCCGAGGGAACTATTAGTAAGGCATGCATTTTCTCTCTTCTTCGTCAACTTTCCTATTTTACAAAAAACAAAAATTCTCATTCCACATATTCTCTCCATAAGGATATTATGATTTTGCAGTTTATACTATTTATGTATAAGTCACTACCTTACTTATCTATGTTCTACTTGTATCACTTGTGGAGTGATATAAATAAAGAATTTTTAAATAAATGAACTATATACAGTTTTTATTTCAAGAACATCTACATTTTGAATGCTACTAAAATATTACGAAATATTGTCCCTGAAATGTCAATTTAAAAAAACAAAACTGTAAAAACTGTATTTAAAGTTTGCAGCCTCCACTCCTTAACAGGTATATTGTAACTGCAAACTACCAAAGCATGCTGGCAAAACTCCAAAGGACATTCACCATCAATAAGCTTAATACAATTAATGCCTGACTACTCTTCTCTGAACAGTACTCTCTGCCCGCTTCCCATTCCAGTCCTACTCCGAACTCCTTTACCCACCTTGTCATTTAAACGACCTAATTTGAAAATCAGAACCCTGCTTGGTCGCTCACGAGTCACGCACCCTCTTTTGCATTCAGGCTAGCCATATGTCTGTGTCACATGTTTTAGAATTCCTCGATCTGTTTAGCTTGTGCTATTGTTGGGAATGCTTGCTCGAATTAAACAGGTTTAGTAAAATCCAGAAAAATAGCAAGTAGATTCCACAGCACAGGTTTGAAGCAGTCCTAAAACTAGAACATCTAATTAGGTTCATCCTTGGCTAACATACACATTGACACAAAATGCAAGGCATGAGTGACTAAATACATTTTAAATATCACATGGTGGTAAAAGGAAATTATATAGCTTAAAATCTGATTCACCTTTAAATTACCAAATTCCACGCTTCTATAACACCTAACCTTAAAAGAATGCTCCAAACCTTGGGTTCTTATGTATAAACTTAGTATTGTTAGATATGAAAAACGTATTAACCAATTTCCCAAAGACCAGCCAGAAAGGGGGGAGGACAACTCAGAGCAGGATTACCATAAGGCAACATTAGGCAGCTGCCTATCGCCCAGGGATTGTACTGTGAATACAGTGGGTGTGTTTGTGCAGTGGATGCAATGTGTGTTTGTGTAGTGGATGTTGTGTGTATAGTGAATGTAGTGGATGCTGTGTGTGTGTGTGTTGTGTAGTGGATGTGTCTGTATGTTGGAAAAGGGCTGGGGGATAGGGGGGTTTCTTCTATTTTTATAACATTTATGCCCCCCTCCCTGCCTCTTTCCTGAGGCCAGGGAGGGGGACACTGGATTTCCATGGTGGTCTGGTGGCTCAGCTGCTTGTACAGCAAAGAAGGGCCCAGTAGTTTTAATCTTCCCCCTCTGGCAGCCACTCCTCTCTTTCTGTTGCGAGCTCGGCATGCATTACGTGCCACGGCAACCCGCAGCAACGCTTTACAGCCACGGCTTGCGAGACTGCTGGAGGGGGAGCTTACTGTGTCCTTAACCCCCTCTCTGAAGCCAGCAAGGGTATATATATATATATATATATATATATATATATAGCATACATTGGGTAACGGAGTATAGGGAATGGGCACACAGTGGATTACAAAGCAGAGGCAAGGAGTCGGGGCCCCCCAGGACTGCCAGGCCTTTGACAACCATCATCGTTGTCACCCCCTGATGGCAGCCCTGCCACTCCCATGTAAAAAATGAAGGGGGAGCCCATACTGGTAACCTGCCAAAGGCCCCTTGGGCTCTTAATCCTTTTTAGGGTCCTCTCAGAGAATAGACATGTCAGCCTGGCATAAATTGACACCAGCATTACTGCCAATCATGTTTGATGATATGTTCACATTAGCTTTCTGGGGACAGTTCCTTGGTATCCCCAAAAGCGGGACACCAGGGAACAAACCAGGGATCCTAAAATAGGGACAGTTTGGAGACCTTCAGCAAAAAAAGGCAAAGCCGTATAAGCATTTCAAAGTATAATAAGTAAATGGAGTTTCCTGGTTATAACATCATAACCTTATACGTAGTTTGGACTTTGGGTGCCGGAAAACACACAATTTTTGTAAAATTCGTTTTTCAACCTGCTTGAAAACAGTTTCACAAAAACAGCAGCCAGCATTTAACCATTACAATAAGAAGCAGTGATTGTGGGGCTTGGAGTGTCCCTTTAATAGTCGAGGAATTCCGAATTCCTTCTGTGGGGAGCGGTGTGTTCTTGTGAAAGAAGACGCCCTGTGTCATCTGACTTTTTACAATTCTGCTTTGTTTTGGAATTTATGCCTCAGGTAACCAGCAATTTCCTGCAACGGGATAGTAAGAGGTTCACACTAGTGAGCATAGTGTTTGAAATGCTAATCACTGCAGTCACAAGATGCAGAGTTCAGTCCCAAAGAAGCTGGCATGGACCGGAAGCCAGCAGCTTCACATTAAGAAGTGACATTGATATAAACTCCAGTAGGTCATCTGAGGTTGTTCTCTAGCACAAGACTGCATTAACTCATTGGCTGCTGACTTGGAGATGCTTTTCAGAGGTCAAGGACATTCACAGTGTATGAATTAAGCTCTGAATGTGTAAATGCAGATTGAAGGAAAATCACTCAGTGGCAAAAAATATCTGTGGAAATTCAGTGTCAGGGTTATTCACTAAGGGGATTTTTGACTTAACTCCAAATACTAAAAAATAAAATTCGAAATGCAAAATTGATTCAGAGAAATTCTCAACAAATGTTTTAAACCCAAGTCAGTATGCTACAAAGTGCGAATTATTGGGAATTTCAAATGTAAGACAATATAGCCATAGCCAAATTGGTAAATTTATCGTATCCAGCAGTGGATTTAATTTTGATCTACAAGTTGAAATTTACTTAACATTTTCAATAATTTACACTTGAATTAATCCTGGGGAATATTTACTAAACAGCGAATTGCAGTGAATTTAAAACTGAACTGTAAAATTAAGGTAAAATGTCAATTCAGCTTTAATCACAACTCGGCTATTTTCACAAAATTATGCAATTTGGTTTACAAATTTTATTAAAATTACTACAACATCTTTTTTTTATTAAATTTACCTGCATTAGCATTGAACAGGATCTTTTCTATTCTGGCAATAAATGACTCAAACTGTGGTCTGATAGCTCACAAATTGTTCATGAATTAATTTGCGAACCATTTCCAAACCATCCTTAAAAAATGTATTGGTAAGAAACTTTTAAAAATGTAAAGAGAAAATAAAACAAACCAACCCGAGTGAATAGGAGGGAGGTTTGATAGTTAGGATTTCCTCCCCACTAAGAGAACATGACCTTCACACAAATGGGAACATAGGGCTCATGGAATCCCTCCTGGGAGCCTACTCAGCAAATGTGCTAAACTGCTTCCGGTATAACTAACTAGCTCACTATTTCCATTTTGTGCCCAGAGACACTAATACCTCATGTGCTCTCACACTTGGGGTAGGTTAGTATACAAGGTGGCCCTCCACCACATTACATTTCCTTCATCTATTAACTACTCATCACCCCATCAACAGATTTCCATTATATTTCACTAAATATTGGGAGCAAGACTTAAATAGAAGTGTATACAGGGTCCATTGGGAAAAAATATTCCTACTCACGCATTAATCTTTCATTAGCACCTATATTATCAGGAGGCAGGATACAAATAACTCACAAGTTGGTATCGCACTCCAGAGTCTCTGACCCGAATGTACTCCACAATAGATCTGGAATGCTGGAGATGTAATAAGGAACTGGGGTACCTGGTATACATGTGGTGGGCCTGCACATTAATCCAGTTGTACTGGAAAAACATCCACTGGAATCACTGAGCTGGTGGATTGCCACCCCATTTCAACACAGAATCTTATCTATTGCAAGCTACAAATCTCGCAGTTTAGGCATACCTGAAATCTGCTTTCCCAAACCTAGTAAATTCAGCATACTGTCTCATTCCCAGGTTCTAGAAGCAGAGAGTGGTGCCAATGACCTGGGATTGGATACGCAGAGGGGAGGAGATATGTTTCTATCTTGTTGTCTGATTTACTGATGTTAACTAATGTTAATAGAACAGGACTGGGGTGTTTAATATCTTTCGATATGTTTACGATTGTACATTCATTGGGTTTATAGTTGAGACCTTTTGGTACTAAATAAAAGCTGAATGATAAAATAAATTACAGAGGAATTGGATTAATAGAAGAGGGGGCACCAAATGTATTATATTTTAAAAAGGCCTAAGCATGAAAACGGAAGAAATAAAAAAATGTGTTAACTTTTTGGTTAGTGAATGAAGGTTGTAAAAATTGTGTTTTTATTTTTTTTAACATTATATATATATATATATATGTATATTTATACAGCGCATGCATACTATATATTTGTCCTTAGTAGCCCATAAGTATTTCTTTATTGCCATCTTCGTTAATAGACTGTGCAGTTATCCCACCCAGACAGCCCTACAGTTGATGTTCTGATCATAGACGCCGAGGAATTTACATAGTAGCTTCAAAAGCCTGTAAAGAAGTTTACACGTCTTAACTACTTTGACCTTTCTTGCCCTGTGTGCTGTTCTCAGCCATTGATTGTAGCCCTTTGTAGATGGAATCTGAGCAGTGAAGATATTAAGCCTAGGAAGCAATCATTATGGCCCAGGTCAGGGGGTCAGGACCAGCAGCTACATCCAATGGGGAATACAATTTAGTGTAGAGAGGGCCTGTCAACTCAACTCAACTGCATTGGTAACATTCTTTTTAAAAAGCATTCACCCAAATCCACACATCCTCTGCCCTTAGTGGAGTTCTCTCCTTGGTCTTGTGTTGTTCTAACAATGGAATCTTCAAAACAGGGCTAAAGCTAATGACAGATCTCCTGTAGAGACCTTGCAGAAAGATTGGGATTACTTGTGAAGGAATCCCATTCATTCTTCAAATAGTCTCTTCTTTTACCTCTTCCCAGTCTATGTTCTCATGGGTATTTATTTCTGAGGATTGAAATCTAAAGGTATCTGCCATGACAGATGGAATAGAAAAAATATATAATTATTATATGACCATCTTATTATTATTATTATTCAGCGATATTAAGTTTAAAAACAAACAATGAATACAGGTGTGATATAATATTTCCCATACTTAACAGGACACAGTAGGCACCCAGACCATGTCATCTCCATGAAATGGTCTGGGTGCCATGTCTCTCTCATTTAGGCCTGCAATGTAAAACAATGTATACATTGCAGGATTTAAAAGCCTCTAGTGGCTGTCACTTTGACGTTTGTTGTAACAGAACCAGCCAGATGGTGTAACATGGCTAATTTATAAAAGTGCCAAATTATACTGTATTTTTTTTAAAATGGCACACATCACACATAAAGCACTTCAGCAAACTAAGGTGTCCTAGGTGTTTGGAGTTTTCCTTTTATCTGATAGGTGACAGTAGACATGATAAAATGAAAGGTGGGTGTAACAAGTCATCACCCAAGAACCAGCATCATGACAGACGCATCACCACTGGAAATGGGAATATTTTATGAATAAGGCAGAAATCAATGTTATATATAATTTATATAAATGTGATATAATATATATATTTATTATGGTAAAGAGGTGAACTTCTCATAACTATTTCCGTTTGTTTAAACCAAATTAGCACTGCCGTCTTATTTTGGGAGTCTTGGCCAACCTCAAGGTTGTATTTTTTTCAACTTTTATTTCTTTATTTCTATATAGGACTGGGGATAGAAAAATGTGGGAATGTTGCTCTTTGAATTCCCAGGTTGCTGTTAGAAATGGTAGTTTAGGTATTTATTACCATGAAATAAAATTAAGTAGCTAGTTAGATTATCTTTTTTTTTTTTTTTTTTACTTCTATATGCTTAACTTGTGACCTATCCCCAAATTCAAGTATGTTTTAATTTTATTATAAACGAAAACAGTGAAAAATATGTAGGAACAAATATACCACTAAAGGAAGATACAATCCTGTTTGTTTGTTTGTTTGTTTTTGGATACTTATATATTGTCTCTCTGATTCTATGATGCTTTTATGTGTTGCATTTCTTTAACTATTTAATTTATGAGTACATGCTGTTACATTGAGATCACATTTATAATGCTACTCCTTACTGTTTTTGTTTCACTATAAACTTATAGTACTATACTTACTATACCAATAATATTATACTTATAAAATAAGTTATAAAATAAATGTTTTGTACACTTGTCTCTTCAATTGAGAATTTCCTGTTTATCTCGCGTGTCACTTCTTATTTTCTAACTGATATAAAATATGTTACACAGTGGCACATGTTGTCATTATATAAATAGACTATTTCACTCTGTTTGTTTATCCCTCTGTATCGGAGAATGAACCCAGCATGCTCTGAAGTAACCAGTCTGACTTTTTGGGCAACTATAAAAACTGAAATGCAAGTGAAAAAGAAAACTATAACAACTTTCAGAATAATAAAAGGCACTTAAGGGGACACTGTGGGCAACCAGGCCACTTCAGCTAGTTTGAGTGGTCTGGGTGCAAACTCCCATCACCCTTAACCCTGAGCATGTAATTATTGCAGTTTTTATAAACTGCAATAATTACATGCTAGGGTTAACTCCTCCTCTAGTGGCTGTCTTCCACTTGAGGGACTTCCGGGATCGAAGGCAACTTTTGGTCGCCTAAATGACGCTGGATGTCCTCACGCTATTCATGAGGACTTCCAGCGTCACTGGAATCCCCATAGGAAAGCACTGAATAATGCTTTCCTATTGGGAAATTTTAATTCATAGCATTAGGTCTCCCCCACCGACTGACGTCGGCGGGGGAGGAGCGTAGGTGGAGCTGAGCCAGTGCAGAGGGACATAAGCGCCGGACCCTGTATTTGACAGGGGTTATTAACCCTTTCTGCACCATGTGGGGGTGGGGGGGGGGGGGGCCTTGACAGAGGGGGATAGCAATAGTGCCAGGAAAACAAGTTTGTTGTCCTGACACTATAGTTTACCTTTAAAAGGACAGTCTAGACCCGGCACCACAGCTACTACAGTTAACTGTAGTAGCTATGGTGGCAAGGGTCCCCTGCCATTAACCCTCAGTAAACAGTCAAAGTTCCCATTCCGCTTTAAATATATACATTCGAGCCATATTTAAATGAATGTCATTACCTGAGAGTATCAACTGACACTCAGCCATTGAATACAGTCCAAACATTGGTGGAATGGAAGTCACTTGCATGGAAGAAGAACACGCAACATTATATTAAAAACATATTTTACTTTACTTTAGTGTGGCACCATAACCATTACAAAAAAGTGCTCCTTTGATCAAAAAGACTATATTAATGTAACTACATTGAAAAATTAGCAAATAGACAAAATATACAATAAATAATCATTATACAGAGATTTGTATATGTTTTAGGATAAACAAATATCAATCGATTCCTGTTAGTTATTATTTAACAAGAGATCCACAAATCTTTAAATAAACCCACTGGCCCTCCCATAACTGCAGTTTCTTTTTAGAACCCTCTATTATATTTTTTGAGGTTGTTTTTTTTTCTTCTTTTTTTAACTGTATCTCACATGGTATATCTTATCTGATCGATGCAACAGATATTTTTTTTCTGAACCAATAATTTTGGTGTATTAGATTTAGTTAATCTTTCCAAATCTACTGTGCACTGAGGTAATTGTGCATTGGGGCACTGGGCCCTTTTCTGAATATTTTGAAAATTGTGCACAAAGATTTAAAAAGGTTGAAATGCTGTTTACCTTTATCATACTATAATGGTTTACAGTGTGACAGTTACATATTTCTCAATCTACACTCAAACGTTATAATAATAATATATATATATATATATATATATATATGTTTATTGATAAAACTATAAGATATTGGTTTTGCTACATATCTGTTTGAAACATCTAAACCATAAAGTACAATAGGAGTAATAGTAATAGCAGTAGTTAGCAATAATAATACTAATGAAACACCAGTTGAGGACAGCTTATTGTAAATATTAGCACTCCTGACTTTTTAGAAATAATGCATAATAATATCAGAATCAGGGGGATGCCTGAAACTGTTACCCCTGATATGCTACAAGCAGCTCTCTGAGAGGCCTTTCAAGGCCTACTCTCGGATGCATCTCCAGCAGACATCCTATTAGATCAAGCCCAAAGGGCCACTTCGCCCTCCAGCAACCACCTCCACACAGTCTTGGAAAAACCACTGTGCGGATGCACTATCTCAACACTAAAGAAGCCCTTATTCCATACTCTAGAGACTCACCCCCCTTGTTGCTGGCACCATGGTCTAGTTCTCCCAGTACACTCCACATGAGATGGGAACTTCGCCCACTGACTCAAGCTGTCTCTCACCGAGGCCTTTGCTATGCTTGGGTACAATCCCTTTAAGCTCACAATTAGCAAGGATGGTAAACTTCACACCTTAATTAGACCCACCGCAAGAGAAGACTTTGCGGCAAAGCTTGGACCACCTGAGATTCACCTGGATTCAATCCCAGGTCCACAGAGAAGAGACCCAAAATAATCTCCCCTTTGTGGCACCAAGCTGCACCTTAGCAACAAAGAACACCTAGATGCCACTCTCCAAGTAACTTGCAAATATGCTTACAGTCAAGCACTTCAACTATTGCTCCGTGAGCCGGATGAGTTTGCAGCATAGCCTTGCTCTTTGTTGACAGGTACCAACCTACCACATTCCTCATGTAACAACAACTCACTCATCACCAGGTACTTATTATCAGTACCCACACTGCTCATAAGATGCTTGCTGCGGACATGGCATACTTGGTTATTCATGCCCAACCTATTTTCACTTTTTGTTTCTTGCATATAAGTTACGTTAATTCTATTTATGCATTGACTACAATTCTACTTTACTGAGACCCTCCATAGTTAACCCATCTTCCACCAGGGTGCCCCTGTCTTTCCCTCTGGTTTCCACGATAAAGATACTACCACCTCCACAGAGCTATAACCTGGGGGGAATATTTGATAGTGAATTTCTTCCAACCCCCACAGATGGACCATAATCACACTCACATGACCCCACAAAAGGGTAGAACTTTTGTGGGTGTACGCATAATGCTACACCATACGTTAAACACCTACCACCTTAGTGAGGCGTAAAACACCAACTCACTGACACTGATGAATTTGTCACAGTGGCACCCTAAGATTATAAAGATATTTTTATGCATTAACTTTTAATGGATAAGACGTACACCTTTTGGAACTTGCATATTTAGCTTTAAAGACCTTGACATCTACAGCAGACGTCTACAAAGATTTTTTTGAGGACTGATCTTGGCCTCTATGAGGTTGGATGATCCCCTTAATAAGCAACAACAGTACCTGCATCAATTTGCATTTGACGTGTGTCGCATTCTGGCTGGAGGAAGACCGGTTCGATGTGCATTAAGAAACTGCTGTGCCGACGTCTCTTGTAACTGGTGCCATTATTCAATTACTATTTCATTCATATCCTCTAACCAACATTGTATTGATCTCCCGTAGTGAGTTCAATACATGGTCTGGTTATGCAAAGGTCACCTCTCCATTCTCCCCCTTTTCTTGCATCTAACCATGTCTCATTTCTACTCATACACAAAAATACTGTGAGAGAGTCCAGCCATGCTTGTTGTTAAGCATTGAATTGTTACCACACAACACCTGCTACAGTGACTGCAGCTGCCCCATGCAAGGCGGAGCCGATATCTAGGTCAGATTATGCCTCACAGATAAACCTGACGATAAATATAATTGATAATTATATGGTTGTAGGAGAGTTGGCAAGTTGGGGAGATGGTGGAGACCGAGGCCCAGTTTGTGTTTACTGTATTGTTGTTAATAATTTTTTTTTTCATATTACCTCACTTATTGCACTACCTATGATGACTTAGTGATACGTTTTATTTATCTTTATGAGTCTAAACTGTTCCACACAGGAACTTGGTCGTTACTTTTCTTTCTATGTCTTCCTACAGCTTGTCTTATGGACTTTAATGGTCCCTTTGCCCTCTTTTGACTGGCCCATGGTGTAAGCCCAGTTGTTTATTTTACGCACTTCCTTCCTCCTTTGCCTATGTCCCTCTCTGAAGTGTCCGGTTCCACTCTATCTCCCCCTCTCCATTTTGCTCTAATCACTTCTCCTAATTTACTATAGGAGAGTGCCTCGACCCTGACTAGATTCCTCCACCATTTCCAGGTCACTTACGAATAAATGTGTTTCTGCAAATGCCAAGGGGCTTAATCTTCCTGTTAAAAGATGTAGTCTCTTAAGTTGGGCTCACAGAGCGCAAGCCAACATTTTATTAATTGAAGAGACACATTTTACCCGTTCACATAATGCCATTACAAGATATAATGAGCTTTGCAGACCCCCAAGGCAGATATATTATCCCTACTGGTAAGATAGGTTCTTATACCCCCAAGCTGCTAAACCCTCCATGAGACTGCCCATACCTGATGGCCATGAAGCTGCTCCCGTAATGACTGTCCATACCTACCAAGAGTTTCAGCTTAAAATTTTTTGACGTCCGTCTGAGTTAAAATGATTGAGTTTACACATTTGATGTAACTTTATGTTTAATTATTTGATTTAAGTGTGTGCTTGGGAAGCCTTGAACATAGACACATGACACCCTAGAGACGATACTGACCACAAAGGCCGTATGACAGAAAAGTGGGGCACGGGGAACAGGGGGACATGGGAACGGGGACACACGGGACACGAAACCCAGATTCTTACATGGGCCAGGCAAGCTTCCGGGAGCTGTCCTGCTTACCCCACTGGATTCCCAGTCACGATACCACCCAGAGCAACAACCGCACCAATAGGGGGTCCCCAGTGACAACCATGTGATCCGAACCGGCAGACAAGATGGTACACTCCAGCGGTTGCTGAGACACAGACAGGACTACACACCAGGCGAACAGCCCCCCTATAAACACTAAAGCCCTTCCATACCTTTCCCATATTTATACTCAGAGGCATGGAGCCTCCTCGGTTTACACTGAGAGGAGTCCCGACTATCGACGACATAGATGGAGACCATACCTTACTAACCACACTGACCCAACATACAACCCAGAGGACGAAAAAACACTAACTATGAAAAGCCAGAAAGCGTCCCTGCTCCCCTACTCCCTAGAGTGGCCCTCAAACTAAACTAAACTACGAGCGACACAGTCCGAGCTCATACTACATTGGCCTTTTCACCTTTGACTGATTATTCTTATATTGCCATATTCCGACTTATTATTTACACGGGTTGCTCTATTGTTATACACCACGAAGACACTAGGTTATAAAACCGTTTGTAACTTTATTCTGTTTTTGAATTTTAATCACCCAACAACATAATTCGTATTAATATGTTACTTTAGCAAAATGTGCAACTTCACCTTTTGTTCTCTCAATGAATGGATGCCTAATCTTGCCTGCTATTGCTATTGTGGCACTGCAGACATTTCTGTCAAACTTTTCTGCACAACAAAAATAAAGAATAAAAAATAAAAAATAAAAAGATAGGTTCTTTACATTTTGTTCTAGTTATGTGCCCAATAATCCAGACCCAACTTATAGTCAAACTGCATCAACTCATTTATCTAGAGCTAGAGTTGTGCTATCAACACATTAGTAACTATAGTCCTTCCAAAATGTTCCAAATTTTGCCACAATAAAACCCAAAACCTTTAAAAAACTAGAGATGGATAGACGTACATACCACATTAATGGCTCCCCTAAGATATTCCACAAAATATGGCACCCCTGGCTATATAGAGGCTTAACATAGCTATTACCCTAAATTACAGATTTTGAAACAACCCCAATGGTCTTGCTTGATCTCTCTACTTCTGTAGACTTTCCTAACCATATCATTAATTGCTTGACAGAGTCAAACATTTCTTATCTTACACTTCTTCCCCTACATTTTCACTCACCCCCCCTCTATACCTGTCTATTTCTCCTGTCTTTACTATCGTCCACACACCCGAGATTTCTTCACTCATTTTCCTTACTTTTACTATCTTTTCACCTCTTCTTAGTTGTATATACCATCCTTGACTAATCAAACCCAATCCCTTGCATCTAGAATTCCACATTACTTTAAATACGGATTATGTGCATTTACATAAGGGATCCCCTAGTAGCAATTATACCCTTCTCTGTTTCTGAATCCTTTCAACGACGCTGCCTGACCTTGTACGGAGTACCTTTCACCTGGTTTCCTCCTCATTACTCCCACCCTCATATATACATACATAGTGTTCCTGTTGGGACAGGTAAGCTAAGCATAAAATAAGCATAAATGTTACTACTTAATATATTGTCTTGATAGACATCACCTAAAAATGCCTTTAATGTGTACCAATAAGCTGTGTTTCTATTTTCTACATACAATAATAAATAAACAACATGTTTAAAAAATTTTAAAAGCATATTTTGGGAAACCAGAAATACTCAAAGGTGATAACGCTAGCCAGGGACAAATTGGCTATAGTGATGTACCGAACTGTCCGCCGGCGAACAGTTCCCGGCGAACTTAGCGTGTTCGCGTTCGCCGCGGCGGGCGGACACATGCGCAGTTCGATCCGCCCCCTATTCGTCATCATTGGGCAAACTTTGACCCTGTGCCTCTCGGTCAGCAGACACATTCCAGCCAATCAGCAGCACTCCCTCCCTTCCACACCCTCCAACCTCCCTCCCAGCATCCATTTAAGATTCATTCTGAAGCTGCATGCTTAGTGAGAGGAGGGAAAGTTTAGCTGCTGCTGATTAGATAGGGAAATTGATAGCTAGGCTAGGGTATTCAGTGTCCACTACAATCCTGAAGGACTCATCTGATCTCTGCTGTAAGGACAGCACCCCAAAAAGCCCCTTTTAGGGCTATAACATCAGGCTGCTTTTTTTTTTTTTTTTTCCTGTGTAATGTAATTGCAGGTGCCTGCCTGCCAGCTTCTGTGTGAGGTTCACATTGGATACTGTGCCTACTTGCCCAGTGCCACCACTCATATCTGTTTTAACAATTGGTTAAGCTTTAGATTTAAAATAAATAATTTGTTTTCACTGTAATAGAAGAGCAGTTGCCTGCCTGCCAGCTTCTGTGTCAGATTGGATGCCTTGCCCATTTGCACAGTCAGTGCCACCACTCATATCTGTTTTAACAATAGCTTAAGCTTTAGATTTTAAAGAAATCATTTTTTTTCACTGTAATAGAAGAGCAGTTGCCTGCCTGCCAGCTTCTGTGTCATATATAAACTACAAGCAGCGTGAAAACTATAAAAACTCAAGTGGCCATGCTGATCAAATTAAATAGTATGCTTTACACAGCGTATAAGGGTGATGTCACAGCACAACGGGAATCTAACAGGGGAAGAGGTGAAAGTCATCCTCCCCCTCCCACGACCCCGCCATATCTGCCAAGTGACCCTACGTAGGGGTAACAGTCTCTATTCTGCTCTGTGTCAGTGTGTATCATGGTCTCTGAGGACGGGGAACAGTCTCTATTCTGCTCTGTGTCAGTGTGTATCAGGGGCTTTGAGGACAGGTGTCAATGTTAGGTGATTTCTGCCCTTTATGGATTAAAAGCAGACTCTGCATCAACTGTGTAATTTTCCATGGGAGTTTTGCCATGGATCCCCCTCCGGCATGCCACAGTCCAGGTGTTAGTCCCCTTGAAACAACTTTTCCATCACTTTTGTGGCCAGAAAGAGTCCCTGTTGGTTTTAAAATTCGCCTGCCCATTGAAGTCAATGGCGGTTCGCGCGGTTCGCCGGTTCGCGAACATTTGAGGAAGTTCGCGTTCGCCGTTCGCGAACCGAAAATTTCGGGTTCGCGACAACACTAATTGGCTAGAACATGGAAATCATACAAAGTCAAGTCGTATACCAAAATATACAAAATCATAATGGATATAAAGAAACAAACAACATGGTAGAGCGTGTAAGGACAGGTGAATTTGGCTGTTATAGCTAGACGTTTTTCTGTCAATTGACTATGCAGGGAAATCCTCAGAAGCCCGTGCAGGAACAGACTTTACTTCCAGCCATTAAAGGGACTCTCCACTGCTTAAATACCAAATATATAAAAATCACTATTTAGTAGATAAGCCTTTAAATTATGCATTTTCTTAAATTGGGGGTATATCTAAAAACAGATTACAAATGTAGCAGTTCTCTTGTCTGCTGCCTTTGTAAGCCCTCCCCCAACCCCTCTTCTAACCCAGCCCAGACTTTCGGTGGCTGTCCAATCACAGACTTCACAATGCAACTCAGTCACCAGAAAGTAACATGACAGTTGTCTGATTGGGAGGGGTAACAAGCTTAATGTATGAAACTGTCCATTTCTGTTGAAATCTACACTTTTTGTAAAATGAGAGAAAGAGGGCACACTCTTCATACATAAAGCACTTCAGCAAGCTAAAGTGCTTTATCGGTTTGGAATGTCCCTTAACGAATTAAAGAAATGCAGGTATAAGAAGAAATACCAAGGGAACGGTCAACTTCCGGAGCCCTGACTGATATAAGTTTGACTGACTGATGAGACTAAATTCCTATTTTGCTATGGAATTTAGGGACATTCCGAATCAGAATATTGGTTAGCTCTGATTATTATTATTATTATTATTTATGAAGTGCCAACAAATTCTGTAGCGCTGTACAATGGATGAACTAACAGACAAGTATCGTAACAGGAGAATTGAGACTGGAGAATATGGTCTGATCTTTTTGTTAAAGAGTAAAGAAGCTATTGTGATCTGTATATAGTGTTCAACCAATAGTTCTTGTGAAGTCTTTCATCTTAAAGTGTTATATTTGGCACTCCAGTGCAGAATCTACTCACTCCTCTACAGACTAGTAAGGGGGCAATGCGGAGCAACTGTCTGGTGGCTTACTGGTCAGAACATACAGACAGTTGGAATGCATGTCTGACACGGTTTATAATATGTGTTTGAATTCCAATTGAACATGTGACATCATTTACATGATCCGTGCAAATGGAAAGCATTATGTCTCTCACATGGTTGGACCACACGTGCGTGTCACTATACATCCCTCAAGTGTGTCAAGAATGGGACATTTCTACCCCAGACAGAAATAAAGATAGAGAATAATGATATTTTTATTGTTCCTTAGAGTGGCCATGCTTGACGGAAGGATTTCCAAAAAGAGAGAAATCGTAGACCGTAAACTATCCAAGGTCAATTACTTAAAAGGTACACAATACAGATAATTTAGCCTGGTCAGGATAACGGAATTCAGAAAATGCAATACCAAAAATACTTAAAACACCACAAATGGTACCAAAGACCCAAATATGACAATTAAATAAAAAAACAAAACAATGTTTAGTAGATATAACCCCAATAAAAAAAATATGGGTGCCTTTTTACAACTTATGTGCGTAAACACGTTTGCTTTTTTAAACAGTGGTTTTACATGGGGACACTTTAACACTTGTAAAAAAAAAAACAGAATGAGAAAAAAATGGAAAAAACATTTTTATATGTTCATTTCTTTTGCATTATTTATCATGATAAACACTGAATACAAACCGGAATTTGCATTTCTCTTAATTAACAAATAATACAGCATATTTTTCGTGATTATTATTGCCTGGGACTTATCTACAAGGTTTACATATGTTCTCTGAGGAAGAAATCTGAAGCAGTGGCTGACATTTTAGTCCTGGAGTTGCTTATAGTAGTCATAATTATTTGCAGCTAAGGACCAGTTTTCAAAAACCTTTGGTTATTGTCGTCATATGTTTATAATTGAAGTTTACATTGAATTGTCTATGACAGAAATAGGCTCTGGAGGCCAAGGCAGTCAATTTTACTACAGCTATGAAACAGACCTATTCATTGTGTGCTGTTTGACAACACTGAGCATTCTAACAGCCAGGTCTATTCCTGAGCCCTGGAAAATCTGTTCGCTGCAGTGTTTGGTCGAATTAACGTTTGGTTTGTATATGTGTGTGTGTATGTTTGTTTTGCTATGCCTATGGCTACAGCCATTAATCACTGCCTTATCCCATCTCCATCCCACAGACTGTTTCCACGGCAACCGTCAACGTGGAGGCCCACAGCTCTGACATCACAGAAAAGAGTGACGCACACGCTTCTAGATAATACAGTCTTTTGTGGATGATGGGTCAACTAAAATGTGGACAGATCATCCACGTGACTGCTTTCTCGTCATTCCTCTCCCCTAGAGAGAGAGAGAGAAAGTAAGAGAAAGAGGGAAAGGGTGGAATTAAGCAAGCACAGTCTGACTCTCTCTCCTCTCTCAAATTCCTTCCATCTTGTAATCTCTCCTCCCTGCCTGTTCAGCACACATCACACAGTAACTTTTTTGTGATGCCTCAGAATAGTCATGGTGAAGTCAGTCAGGCTGCAGTCTGCAGGGATCATTTAATGATCATCAGGCGTCTATACAGAGGGTTTGGAAACCTGAAAGGAGACAAGCTTTTAAAGCTTAAAATAAAATGAAAAGGAGAAAAAAAAAAAAAAATATGCTGCTGCAATTACGCCCTCTTCGCTATTTAATAAAGCGTTGGCAAAAGCCATGTGCTGGGAATCACAAGAAAATATGCAACAAAGCACAAAGCAGCCAGTTTGTAACTTGGGTACACTTGTCTCATACTGTGAAGGACATGTAGACATGTGGCATTGTAATATTATGCTAGAAACATTCCTTAGAGGGAATCTGTTTAAATCACACAAGTGTTTCATATTTGTCAAATGCATATTAATGCTGGGATCTCTCTTTCCATATCACCTTAGAGGTGCTCTAATGGATTGAGATCTGATGACTGTGGAGGTTATAGGCAGGCCTGCACTGGCCATCAGTTAAATGCCCCATGGGCCAAGATGGCCATTGGTCAAGGCAGAAAGGAGACATCAAAGGATCTCCCTTGTACGCCCATGCAGAGACAACGCTATCCTAGCGCCAGACTTCCTGTGTGCCTATCAACAATCTCCCTCACTGGCCCAGTGCACGCTACTGCAGGGGGAGAATAGCGCTAGGGAGACATTAGTCTGCGCTTTCGCTGGGTTACCTCAGCAACTTTACAAAATTACATAGTGCCGGAGGTTGCGGGAAGAATATCCTTAGTTTGTACCTCACATATGTGCAGACTAAAGACTCTCACCGGACCACTAGGGTTCTGAATGTCCCCCTCTCTGGTCAAATGTAAGAAGCTGGGAGGAGAGAATAAAAAAAAAAAATTAACAAGTATGAAACTGCATCCATCTCAACCCCGCAAACAATACAGCACTATGTACACACTACAGCGAAGATTCACAAACAAAAGCCCCTGTACAAACTGGTTTCCCTAAACACACATACTACATTCTCCCAATATAATCAGTACATACCCCCACAAACACACACTACATCCCCTACACACACACTACAATACCTATGCACTCTCTATATTCACACACAGTAAGGGTTTGTAACATTTAAAGGTGATGGGGTGCTGCCACTCCCTAAATTCACTTCGTGCAAAAAACGCAGGGCCTTTCCCATATTAGAGCTCTTCAGGATGGGTCTGCACATGAGCTGCCTTGGAAGCGCATTGAATTAATTTGTCCACTTGGGCAGAGTCATGGTTGTCATTGTTAATGACACAACACGCCCCACTTCCTCCCACTGGGCTACTCTGATCTTAGATGTTGAATTTTTGCCCCAGTCTGGCCTTGGTCATAGAATTATATTGAACTAATTTCAAAACATAATCCATGTTTCTTGGACCAGCTTAAAATGATGAGTACTACATGACAGTGACATTGTACTGAAACATTGATGCACATAGTCAATAACAATAAACAATAGCCATGTACATTCAAATGATACACAGTTGGTATTAAGTGGACTAATTTATTCCAAGAACTAATGTTCCCCTTACAATGACATCAACACCACCAGTCCGAGTTGGTGTATAGCAGGATTTATGTTGCTTACGATAAATTACGGACCTTTTAATTTAATTGTTGCTGCGTTAATTGAGAATTGTCAAACTGGTAAAAAAAAAAATTTAATTAACATTTAATATTTTTATGGTGTGCATGTGCTCACTATGGCATCAGTTTTCTGTTCTAAGCTGATAATAGTAAACAAGGTGTGATCTTCTGCTATCACCCATTCCATCATGTTGTACGACCAGAGATGGTCTTCTGCAAAGTACCATTGTAACTCCTGGTAATTTTTGTTACTGTCGCCTTCATCTCAGCTTGAACCAGTCTGGCCATGCTCATCTGACCTTTATCATTAACTAGGCATTTTCAGTTCACTATAATCCCTACAAGAAACTGTTGAGTATGGAAATACCACAAAACCAGCAGTATTGAGATACTCAAACCACCACATCTAGCACCAACAATCATCTGGCTTTCAAAGTTACTTAGATCACATTTCTTTCCCATTCTGTTGTTCGGTTTGAGCAACAAGTGAACCTCTTGACCAGGTGTGCATGCTCTTTATGCATTGAGTTGCTACCAAATGATTGGCTTTCTGGATATTTGAACAAGCAGGTCTACAGGTTCAGTCAGTTCATGTGAAGCTCACTTACATTAAATAAATTACACAATGGTTAGATAGTTAGCAGAAAGTATATGCTCCTTAGTCTCACCATCCATACCATACCTTGAGTTTTTAGGGGAGGGTGAGACACTATTGCTGAGGATTTTTAAAATTTTGTTTTGCGATTTTCAGTGGTCTAAATGTTGTCCTCCCAGATGCCTTTGCAACCGACGCCAGGGTCCATCAACTGACTCACAGCCTTCTCAGTGTTTGTTCCAGGTTCTCCCTGTTTTTAAATATCACTGGAATAATGGTTGTCATCTTATTTTCCACATGAGCTGTAATGTATTTACCTGATATAGCAGTTTTGGGTTTGTTTAAATACAAGGCGCCCATTTTATGGAGACTGAGACTTTATATAATCCACCAGGGTCTCCTAAAACTGAAATGGCAATTTACTTAACAGTTTGTTCTATGGCCCTTAATTAACCAATTCCATGCCAGAATAGTTGCTCACACCTCTGACTCTGCATGTTTTAAAGGCTGTATTATGCTTTAACTTTTCTCCAACGTCGAAGGCAGAATTTTTCCCTTGTCAAACACAAACATTAGTTTCTACTGAAATATATGAGGTGTGTGGCTCAAGGGGCCCCTGCCAGTACATGAGGACATCAATTAGAACATTAGGTTCTGTTAACAAGTGTAGATCGTGTTCTGGGGAATCCATAGCTCTATCCGTGCCAGAGTCCATGCCAAGCATGCCCACTCTCATACAGAGCTCTTGCTAAAAAAAGCCAGGCTCAAGAAAAACAAAATCACTTCTTTCTGCCCACATATCTTATGATCTAATGGTATATTCGTGTATGCAGGGAGACTAGTCCGCATGCAAAAAAATAGAATAGTTTTGTCCCCACACATACCGGAAAAAATTGTTTATTCTCAATGCCTTCTTGGTGCATGACAGTGAAAGGTTTGCTGGAAAATTCTACCAAATCATAGTGAACTTATTTGTTAAAGGAATTCTACAAGCACCATAACCACTACAGCATGCTTTTGAACCATTTTAGAACATTTTGACTTCCTAACTGGGTTCTGCGGGCGCGACCCCCGCCTCCACTACAGTCGACAGAGAACTGGAAGCTCATGCTAAAGAGCTTATGTTAGCACACCTGAGCTAAGCTCTGCCATGCATTCTAAGCTTATTGGCTGAGAATGTCAGGTGATTGCTTACAGCCAATAAGCTAAGCCCTGCACTGCCTGGGTTAGCTCAGAAAGAGAGCTTCCGGCACTCAAACCGTTCTAAAATGGTTCGGTTACTTGCATTGAATGAATGCCAGGGCACTATAGGCAGTATAACTACTACAGTGCGCTATAGTGGTTACGGGGCTTGGAGTTTATTAATGTGTGCTTGATCTAATTGCCAATGCAAAAAAATTAACAGAGAAACACTAAAGCAACTATAGTTAAAACTTTAAGTTTAAATACAATTAGCACAAAGGTACTCCAGAACTCCAGAATAGGAGTAGATATCTAAAATTGTTTAAGTGAAATATTATTTACTGTTGTGAATTGATACACACTTAATGGGATATATTCCTATGGAGACTTTAATTTACCTGTTGTAACCTTATTGATTGTCACAAATTCAATAAAATATAATTAACAATAAAAAAAATGGTCAACCAGCCGATGTGATACAAGCAACCACAAAAAGGGAAAACAATTTGAAGAAAAAATGTTGAACGGGTGTTGCTTAGACTCCTTGAATATAAGACCTTGCTGTGTGAATGAGTTGAGAACACTTGAGTTGTACTCAAAGATGTAGATCCCTAAATTTTGTTAAAAGTCGGGCTTTGTAAATAAACTCTATAAACTGGTTACACAATATTTCTTTCTCGAAAATCTTGAAAGCAGTTGCAGAAAGGCAATGCCTGTCGATATCAAAATAAATGAATACAGAGAACAAAAAATAAAGTAATATGAATCATTTTATTTTAATCACTTAAAAACAGATAATAACATTTAGTTTCATTCCATCATCTACAGATTTTACTACGTGCAGAGCTACAACATTTTACAAAAACAAGAGAAATAGTTCCAATAAAATAATTAAGAAATAACAACAAGACACATTGCAAGCTTGTCACCTTCACCTCTCTACGCGACCTTGAGCAAGTAATTAGAGCTCTCTGTCCTTTTGCCAAGTAAATTAGATTTAATGTTCTTTTGTGCCAACAGAACTGTAAACACAGATCTGTGGACAGTTCTCATCTCAAACGTGCACAATTATACCCGTCCTTGTGTCACAGCTGTCACATGACACTGCCCTGCGTCATGATAAAAAGAGTCTTTTTTTTTCCTGAAGAGGTGAATTATACGTTGTGCTCACAGACAGGTATAATTAACTTAATTAATTATCTGCAATTCTGCTCTGCATGCGTCAGTGTCCCACAGTACTGAAAGCATTGCTCAGAGCAATGCGTGTATTGGTTGAGACTCTACAATCTAGCTTTCCCTCCTCTGTAAGCTTTTGTCTAAAAAAAATATGTTTGTGAGTCACTAGTTAAGTAATCAAAGCCAAAACCTTCAAGTGTTTGTTTCTGTGGTGAAGGGTCTGGGAAAGAAGGGAGGAGGCTTGATTGAAAAGGATAGCCCCCCACCCGACCCCCGGCCGTGTGTACACATTTTCTAGCTGGTACTGGTTGATTGGAGACAGTGCCTGCCTTAGGCCTGTAGGAACTTTATGCAAAATATAGAGTCATGCCCCCCCCCCCCCATTGTCAGTGTGTGCGTATGTCCGTGTTTTGTATGTGCGTGCAATATGATTACGTGTGTATGTTGCTCTGCTTGCATTTGTGTAATAGTAACACATGTTTAGTTGTATTCCAGTGTGTATTCTGTTTTTTACGCACGCAATGCCATAGTGTGTATGTTGGTGTTCTAGCTGTGTTTGTATGTCGGTTTTCCTGTGTGTACAATATCAGTATGTGTGTATATCATTGTTTCTGTGTGCGCAATGTAAGGGCTAACATAGGTCATGAGTCACCATAAAGAATGTAAAGTGCAATTGTGAAGTGCAAATTCCCTTAAGGGCAAACTAAAACTTTTAGAAACTGAAATTCACAAAATTTTTAAGGTTATGTCAAGTAATTGCAAATTTTAGGCCAAAATAGCCATACAGGGAAAATGCCCGGGTTGAAGAATTTATCCATTTCACTTTTGTGTGCTTTATCGCATACTGAACCTACTTGGTGTCATCTACACAACATGACAGTTTTGGCACTGGACTTATACAATGTAAGGAATGCCCACCAATGCAATAATAACAATTGATAATCGAGATTGCTCTAAATATCCAGTTATTACTGATGAAACCAACAATTACAACAATGGCAACATTGCTAAAGCATTGGAGGCATGGGGCTAATACAAACTGGAAAATAGCAAAAAAAAGAAAACAAAAGTCTTGAAACTCTGGAACTAAAAGAAGGAAACTGAGAAATACAATGGGAGTGCAGAGACTCATAGTGGGCCAGGAGCAAAATTAAGGGGGATTCTCCATGACCAGGAATGAACTGCAACATTATTTCTTGTGCTTGGATGGACCTCCTCTTACCTTTATGAGGCCTCTTTACTTCCTGTTCTACCTCTTTGGTTCCTGCATTCTTCTGAAGCTCTCCTTGGTGAAGAATTCTTCAACATGGACCAGTCTCGCTGCGTGGTTGGCCATCCAACGCACTTAAAGGAAGAATTTCCAGCTGCTTTCTAGTCGTCCTGTGATTGAAAAGGCAGAGATGAGTATACAGGTGTGCCTTTTAACTCCTCCACCTTCCAACATTTCTTCTGCTCCTATATTTTCTGATCATGTCTCTCATGCATCATCCCTTTTCTGTTTCTACCCAATCTACCCAATTCTAGGGAGCCCATTACTGTCTCTTGTTTGCTCTCACTTTTGCAAGCGCTGCCCCAGGTATTTTCTTCAGAGTTTGAAGTATTATTCAGGGCAGCTTTGCCCTGGCTTTTCATTTTGCTCTCCAAATTGACAAGCTAGTGGCCCCTTCTTCCTCTGCATCGGGCAAGGGGATTCAGGCTTCACATGTGTCTATTTTACCTCTGGCGGTTCTGCAGTTAGTGCCCTGCTCAAAGTCGGACTAGGAAGCACGGTGCGCTTAATTGTCCAGGGCTATTAGGGGGTCTATTGAGTGCAACTATTGTGGCAGTAGGGTGCAGCTTGGGGCTCAGTAGCAAAAAATGGTGGACCAGAGTGACAGCGACGAGTTGGCTGGGTTTTTTCCCCCTCACTAGCAGTGGCTGACACCCAGCCACAGTTCCTTGGTAGGATGGCCATGCTGAAGATATCCTTTTGCCATGCTGAAGAGTCCTTTTGCTTCTGCTTGTGCGGATACTGTGGATGCTCTGCTGCAAGATAAGGTTGAGCCAAATCCCCTTGTGTGCTGAGTTGGGTAGTTAGTCCCCAGCATCGCCACCCTAGTTAGTGGAGATATTTTATTTATTTCTACTATGGCCGATACATTGAACAATTTTGTCTTGAGTCTATCTTTGGAAGAAGTGGAGAAGAAATACATAAGAAAATTAATTTGGTAATGGTTTGGGCGACTCTCATAATCAAACAGCCATGAAATGCAATAACCACAGTCCCAATTTACCTTTGCTGAAACAAATTCTTACCAAATTTCTCGACGTCTGTCATGGTAGAGTGTGTCTCTTCCTGACTCCTTCCTGTAGAATGTAAGAATCAAACAGGAGAAAGGAGTGTAATGTAGTTACACTATAAAGATGCAGATTTCTGAAAAAAAAAATCATGCAACATAAAAAATGCAACAATATTGTCATACCATACTAGATAGCATTAATCTATGTAAATTGATCACAATTACAGCATTTTTCAGCAAAGTGTTATTCTTGTGCAAATGTCCCTGATACAAAGTATTAGTGTTAAAGAAAATGACTTTGTTTTTTCAGTATTTTGCTTAGTCACAAGTTTCCAAATGGTGAATTACTGTAAATCCACCCAGCCGTTATCTGAGAGCCTTTAATGATAAGGATTGGGATGTATGTGGGGTGGGGTTCTCGGCTGTGCAAGCGGATTACTAAATGAGGTTAGACATTTATTCCCAAGTCAAGCTTACTGGAAAGAAAAAAAAATGCAAGTCTCAAAATATAGGCAAAAGGTCACTAGGCGAAGAGATCTGATCACTTCACTGTGTTGAACATTAAACATATCACTCAGGCTCCCTCTGTTCTTGCAGAATGTTCTGCTCAATGTCATTTTACAGAATGTGATACAAAGATAGCATTCAGTCTCCATCAGAAGGGTTTGCACACTGAAAATACTTTGCTCTACAAATTAAAAGATTCTCCATGCGTGTAAAAAATATTGTGAATTTTTTTTTATTATATATCTAATATAAGTGAATAGAAAACTGAAATGCAAATTTTAGGCCAAAATGTCTGATTTAGAGAAATTCTCAAACTCTACTGCTTTTATATCGTGACTATGTTAGTCTTAATGGACAATCTTGTACAGGACTCATTATGTAAGATTACTTGTTTACTTTGTACTCCACCTCCCTAGTAGTATGAAATATGCGCTAATTGCGTCATTCAAATTTCTTAAACTTAGAGTCATTTTTCAAACGGTTCCCAGTGCTAAAATGAAAAACCCAGAAATAGTGTTGGTATATATTTATCTTTATGTATGTACCAAAAATATTGTGGTGAGTCCAAGCACAATAAATCTCCCAGCAGTACAAATTGAAAAATTTATTTTGTGCATTACATGCATATCTCTAGGACTTTGAAAAGTCAATCACAGAGAGACTTTAATTTTCAGACCATAGCTGGTGCCATGTCGAAGAGAACCCCAAAGTCGAAACTTTACAGTCCATCACTGGTTTCTGTTCATATGCTCAATGCTAAATGTTGTATCATTCAAAATTATGTTACAAAAAAAAAACAACAAAAAAAATAAGTAAATGTGTCAATCATGCAAAACATTTTTTATGTGTGCTATATGGTGCAAAAAAATAATCTCAAGTTTCTTTTTTATATTTCTGATTTTGCTTAATGATTTTTTAACACTGATGACTGGCAGTGTGAGCAGTGGTGAGTTGGTGACAGTTGGGCTTTAACTTATCCCAGTAAACACTATTAAAGCATTTACTAGGGTGAGGAGTTCAGTCAAGACTAATTTTAAAACATACTTACTTCCACAGCACTTCCGAGTAATGATATGAACATCTTCCCATGGCACAACACTGGCATATGCATTCTTATTATTATTAGTAGTAGTCGTATTTATATAGCGCCAGCATATTCCGTAGCGCTTTACAATATTATCAGAGGGGGAAACTTAGCACTAAATGAGACAATTACAAAAACTTAAATGTGTTTAGTAGTAATCACATTGGTGGTGCACATACACATGTTTACAGGCCCATGAATACCGAATTCTGAGAGTACTTTGAGTTACACTGCACTCCACTGCAGCACAACCAGAGCTAACTTTTCACCTGCTATAACGGTGAAATAATATACAAAGTATTAATTATAAGATCATAAGAAACAAAACACATTAAAGGAAAACTGCAAGCATCATAACCATAGCTGCAGCCTGCTTTAGTGGTTATGTAGCCAGGAGTGGCCTGGTGCCATCCCAGTGTAATTTGAAAAATATTTTAGAATGTTTGCCATATGCCTTGTTACTGGGAGTTTGTAAGTGGGGAGGGCTGGCAGCCTTAGGCCTCGGGGGCAAATCGAGTCAAGAGGCCCATTGCACCAAGCGGAGAGTAAAAACACCTTTCCCATATGATTGAAAAGGGGGGCAGTCACCTAAACCGACACTCACTGACAGGCACACAGACACACACAGAAAGACACTGTTACAGGCATACTGACTCAGACAGACAGACAGACATACTGACACACACACACACACAGGCATACTGGCTGACACACACACACAGGCACACACACACACAGACATACTGGTGAACACACACACCGACATACTGGCGCACACACACACACCGACATACTGGCGCACACACACACAGACATACTGACACACACACAGACATACTGACACACACACACAAAGAGACATACTGACACACACACACAAAGAGACATACTGACACACACAGGCATACTAATACACACACATACACCCAAACTTTACTCTTTTAAAACTAGTAGACAGGGGCTGAGTAAAGGGACAGGGCTGTAGTGGAGAGTATAAGCTGTAATTTGGGGTTTAGGAAATGTGGGGGGGGGGTAGGGGCTGAAGTAGGTTGATGGCTACAATTTGGGAAAGGGGCTGTGGTGTGGGTCATATGGGTTGCAATTGGGGGAGAAAAGCTGTAGTGGGGATGTTATGGGGCTGTAGGGGGGCATGGGGCTGATGAAGGGGACAGGAGCTGAGAGGGGGGAAAGGAGCAGGGAAAGGGTGGGACGGGGGCTGAGAGGGGGGGACAGGGGCTGAGGAAGGGGTATAGGGGCTGAAGAAGGGGACAGGGCTGGGGAAAAGGACAGGGGCTGGGCAAAAGAGGACAGGGGCTGAAGAAGGGGGACAGGGGCTGAGGAAGGGGACAGGGCTGAAGAAGGGGACAGGGCTGAGGAAAAGGACAGGGGCTGGGCAAAAGAGGACAGGGGCTGAAGAAGGGGGACAGGGGCTGAGGAAGGGGTATAGGGGCTGAAGAAGGGGACAGGGCTGAGGAAAAGGACAGGGGCTGGGCAAAAGAGGACAGGGGCTGAAGAAGGGGGACAGGGGCTGAGGAAGGGGTATAGGGGCTGAAGAAGGGGACAGGGCTGAGGAAAAGGACAGGGGCTGGGCAAAAGAGGACAGGGGCTGAAGAAGGGGGACAGGGGCTGAGGAAGGGGACAGGGCTGAAGAAAGGGAAAGGGACAGGGGCTGAGCAAGGGGACAGGGGCTGAGCAAGGGGGCAGGGGCTGAACAAGGGGACAGAGGCAGAGCAAAGGAACAGGGCTGAGGAGGGGGGAGAGGGGCTGACTAAGGGAACAGGGCTGAGGAGGGGGGACAGGGGCTGACTAAGGGGACAGGGCTATGCAAGGGTGACAGGAACTGAGGAGGGAACAGGGGCTGAGGAGGGAACAGGGGCTGACTAAGGGGTCAGGGCTGAGGAGGGGGGACCAGGGCTGACTAAGCAGACAGGGCTATGGAAGGGTGACAGGAACTGTTGTAGGGGACAGGGCTGAGGAGGGGGGACAGGGGCTGACTAAGGGGACAGGGCCTGAGGAGGGGACAGGGGCTGAGGAGGGGAATAAAAAAAACTAAAGTGTATTTCCCCCCTCCCTGAGTCTTACCTTATGCCAGGGAGGGGTGGGCAGCAGCCAGCATACAGTAGCAGTCAGTGAAGTCAGCCTCTCCTGATGATGTCAGGAGGAGGATGCGTGACTTCATCTGCTCTTCTGACAGACTCCCCCAGCGGTCCTGTGAGAAGAGCAGTGAAAGTCACGCCCCCTCCTCCTGACATCATCAGGAGAGGCCGGCAGACTCCACTGACTGCAGGGAGAGAGGTGAGTTGGGAAATCTGAGTTCTCAGCCAGAGGCAGGGCCGGAGCCAGACGCAGGGGATTCAGATTTTTCCTTTTTTTGCCCAGCCCGCCCCTGTCTGCAACAAGAGATTTTGGTTACTGAGCGCGAGCCTGCATGCTTAGCTGAATTTAGCCTTTTTGGCTCGATCATTTCTGCCTGGTCAGACCAGCTCACCAGTAAGTATCCCTGAGCAGGACCCCTAACGTGTCTAATAATAATCTGTCTTCTCCTACAGAAGACCAGATCCGGCACGGAACCCAATCCGGGTAACAATGTTTGATAAATTACACTGAGATGACACCAAAGCACTCCAGGAACCATAACCACTACAGCAGGCTGTAGTGGTTGTGGTACTTCAGGCATTTCTTTAAAGTCTTTACTAGCCGCTTGCATTCTGTGTACCATATTGCAAATTTTATCATGGATTCAAAATAAATAAACTGAGTGCTTTACTTACAAAACAACTTCTGCCTATCACACTTTGAATTTCCAAGCACAGCTGAAACGGACAGCAGTGTTGCCCCACAAAACTTGGAAATCTTGCAAAACATCCTATATTTTTTTAACCCCTTAAGGACACATGACATGTGTGACATGTCATGATTCCCTTTTATTCCAGAAGTTTGGTCCTTAAGGGGTTAAAGGAACACTATAGTCACCTAAATTACTTTAGCTAAATAAAGCAGTTTTAGTTTATAGATCATTCCCCTGCAATTTCACTGCTCAATTCACTGTCATTTAGGAGTTAAATCACTTTTCTGTTTATGCAGCCCTAGCCACACCTCCCCTGGCTATGATTGACAGAGCCTGCATGGAAAAAAAACTGGTTTCACTTTCAAACAGATGTAATTTACCTTAAATAATTGTATCTCAATCTCTAAATTGAACTTTAATCACATACAGGAGGCTCTTGCAGGGTCTAGCAAGCTATTAACATAGCAGGGGATAAGAAAATCTTAATTCAACAGAACTTGCAATAAAGAAAGCCTAAATAGGGCTCCCTTTACAGGAAGTGTTTATGGAAGGCTGTGCAAGTCACCTGCAGGGAGGTGTGACTAGTGTTCATAAACAAAGGGATTTAACTCCTAAATGGCAGAGGATTGAGCAGTGAGGCTGCAGGGGCATGTTCTATACACCAAAACTGCTTCATTAAGCTAAAGTTGTTCAGGTGACTATAGGTTATAGACAGAGACAAATGCACAAGAGATCACAAAAGGCATATTTTTAAAATATGTTTTTTGTTTTTCTTTTTTGGGCTTCACACATTGAACCTTTTAGTAGGGCACAAGCTAGTTATGAACAAACCACAAACTAATATACATCTGCAGCCAACAAGCAGTTGTTTAGGTCTTTCTGCATCTCAGGAGCAAAGCAGAGGGATTTTACCAGTCCATGCTAGTAAATCTGTGGAATGATTTTAAGCTGTTTACCCATTAAGCTAATAGAAAAGATGGACAATTGTAGCCTCTCCACTTACACTTTAAATTTCCCTGATATTTGAAAAGAAAAGAAAAAGCGCACTGTGCAGCTGTCAGGCTTGTGAAGGGTTTCAAGACTGGCACATAATGAGGTCAGGAGCTCTGAGAGACAGATACATTGCATTTGTCTCACATTATCATGCTGTTCAAGGTAAGATTGCAAAAGATGTTTTTCTTCACTGATGCTTATTTTCTTTTTTCCTCAGCTGCCTCAGAACAGAGACACGTGCTAAGATTTATGATGCCGCCTGATTCACAGCGAGGGTGATTCATTTGTTCAAACCACAGCTATGCAGAGGTGGTCACATTTTGTTTGCAGGATCTGCTATATGCTCACTACTTTTCTTAGACTATAAAGACAGTTACATTCGTTCCTCTCTTAAAAGGAGGCTGCCATTTATCAGGATTTCAAATATTATGTTTACTGTATTCTGGTGTCATTGTCTACATTTTTAATATAAAAACTGTTTTAAATTAAACTAATTCATAACTTTCAAAACACAACCTTATAGAACCTTATATATGTGAACACTTTTTTTTTTACCTCATACTGTGACAAAAACTTTTACTGAGTTTAAGTAGGTTTCTATTAATAAGAATTTACATGCTTTCGATGAACAACTCAATATAAATAAGCAGGGGGCGGGGCCGGGCCGCCATGCTGACCGGTCGCATGTAGGAGAAGCTCCTGAGGCACTCTGTTAATCTGGCTGAAAATCACAGCTTAAACACACAATCCAAGGGAAAAAAAATCTACCTGCAGCTGGTACACGACAGTGGACATCGCAGTGGACTCTGAGATCGGGAGTTTTGGAGCCCGCAGGGGTGATCTAAGGCTTTGGAGTTTGCGGCCTACTCGGAGGAGAAGCGGTGCAGACGGCCGCTGTCCCGCTCTCCCCCTCCCTTCTGATGACACACACCTTCTCCTTGGTGCGGTAGCCAGCCCCGTTTCCCCCCTCTGGGCCGGTGGGGGTTATCCCGGCCTCCACTGGAGAGTCTAAGGCCGCACTACAACACGGGCCTACACAGCGCTCTGCAACAAAATGGCGGCCGACCGTGCCCAAAACTGACAGCACCCTACAGCCGGAACGGCGCCCACTCCTAGTACATCTACCACGGCTATGTCACAGACAGCGGGAGTCACGTTCCAACTCCCAACAGTCAGAGCTGGCGCCCGACATGCAAACCACAACTCCGTGCAGAGTATCACCTCACAGCACGACGATTTAACCCCCTCAGCGCTCCCGAGGTCGAATCTGCACCAGCCCTGACAGCGCAAGAACCGGATCCAAGGTGTGATTTAGGGCTGGCGGAACGGCACAAATCAACTTCCATGCATGAGGGACTAAACCTCACAATTGACCAAGCTGGTGGTGGGAACATGCGGTTGGACTACCCAAACCGCCTGTTGGCGGAATACCTGGAGCCATGTACTATACACTCCACTTAGCAGAGTGGGGGATGCCTGAAACAAGGAGACCCAGTGGCTTTTACTAAGCAAAATGTTGTCTTACTACTAATCATTCAATTATAATAGGCTTAGCATAGTGCTCAGGGAGCATAACATGCCACCTTAATGCCTATTTCAGACCAGTTAGCTGTGTAGCACTATTCAGACTAGCCATGCTGTTAGAATATGCATTTTATAGAGTTACTCTCACAAAACCTACTACGTTGAGCTCCCTGATGTTACTGCTTGTCACTTTGGTAGCTTACAACTCGATGTATGTTTATTCTCAAAAAATACAAAAATGTGCCAATAATCCTATGCCATTTATGTGAAAAACCTTGCTTTATTGGGCTTGTACTATGCTGTTGTGGCATCGTCAGCTTTTATGTTATCTTGTGCACAATAAAAATAAAGATTTAAAAAAATATATATATATATATATAAATAAGCAGTTGTCTGGCTTTTTCATATCCTATTATCATGTTAAGAGGTCCTGCTTGATGGCTGTAATAATAATCATTATTAGAGCAAAGGTCCTATCAAAGAACTGTCAGGGACATTATTGGAGTAAAGGGCTTGTATTTTAAGCACTATGTATTATTTAAGCTCATAATCAATAGAACAACTAACCCACGCATTTCATGTGTCACGAATAGACAAGGCCCAACACACAGAACAGGTCATGTCTAACTTTGGTGGAAGTTGAAATGAGAAGAAATGTATTACCCGTCCTAAGAATTGGCTGAGCTTAACGCTCCAAGATAGTAACAGGCAGAGAATGGTCAGTAACTAGCCAAGGACAACAGAAGGTGATAATAATAATGAGACAAACTGAGATCAAGGAGTACAAAAAGGAGAATACTCAGGAACAAGCCAAAGTCAATACACTAAATAAATGAACTCTTGGATCGCCACAAGAGAACTTCAACAGAGGAAAGTTTAACAGGCTGTGACGGCATATAAAGGGCTAGAAACCCTGTGAGTGGTTCACGTCCTTCTTGGCACACTAAATGGTGCGGGAACAATGTTGCAAGTATTGAAAATAATGCAAGGCAGCTTGGTATCATAAATTAACTCAGCTTTAGAGCAGGCAGTGGCCAGCGGCCAAAATGAACACCGGAAGGATGTAAGTATGAAAGAATGTGGCTATCGGCGTCAGGATTGATGCTGATATAACGTGCAGCATCAATATGGGAGTCATAATGTTGCACGGATCTGGCAGGTACCATCAGGGCCAGATTAACATAGGGGCTAATGGAGCTGCAGCTCCAGGCCCAGGCCCATGGAATAGGCCCATTGATTTAAAAAAAATATATACAAATACAAATGTCTCTCTCAGTATAAACAGAGATTATTCTGCTATACCAGCACCGGCCAGTAGGGGTCGCTGTTTGTGTGGAGAGAGGCAGGGATAAAAAGTTACAGCATCTCCCTCCCTGCCTCTCTCTACTCACTGATCTGTGGGGGAGCAGCTCAAAGAGTCCAGACAGCAGCTCTGAGCCATGGGGACGGTGAGAGACTTGGGGACGCTGAGACATTGGGACACTGGGAGACATAGGGACACTGGGGAACATGGGGACCCTGAGACACTAGGGATACAGTGGCCCCATCTCTCCTAGTGGCCCCTAGTCTCTCAGTGTCCCTATGTCTCCAAGCCAGTGTCCCTAGTGTCTCAGTATCCCCATGTCTCCAAGTGTCCCTGTTGTCTCTCAGTGTCCCCATGTCTCTCAGTGTCCCTGGTGTCTCCTAGTGTCCTAGTGACATTCGGACACTGGGAAACATGGGGACACAGACTCTAAGGGACACTGGGAGACATGGGGATACAAACACTAGGGGACACCGGGCGACATGGGGACACTAGGCTACTTTGAGACCTGGGAGACATGGGGCACTTCCAGTGTCCCCATGTCTCCCAGCCAGTGTCTCTAGTATCTAAGTATCCCCATGTGTCTCCCAGTGTCCCTGGTGTCTCTCAATGTCCGTAGTGTGCCAGTGTCCCTAGTGTCTCAGTGTTTCCTAGTCTCCCAAAGTCCCCTAGTCTCCCAGTGTCTCAGTGTCCCAATGTCTCCCAGTGTCCCCATGTCTCTTAGTGTCTCAGTGTCCCTTAGTATAAAATAAAAAATCTCAGGCACTAACTGTGATAGATTTAAGCAGGTTTATTGGACACCACAACATTTCGACCTGTACCCAGGTCTCTATCAAGTCTCCAGTATCCCCTATGTATCACATTGTCCCCTGTGTATCAGAGTGTCTCAGTGCCCCATGTCTCCCAGTGTCCCTGGTGTCTCTCAGTGTCCGTAGTGTCTCAGTGTCCTTAGTGTCTCAGTGTCCCCTAGTCTCTCAGAACCCCCTAGTCTCCCAGTGTCCCATGTTTCACAGTGCCCCAAAGTGTCTCAGTGTCCCCTAGTATAAAAGAAAAAATCTCAGGCACTCACTGTGATAGATTTAAGCAGGTTTATTGGACACCGCAACATTTCGACCTGTACCCAGGTCTCTATCAAGTCTCCAGTGTCCCCTATGTATCACATTGTCCCCTGTTTATCGGAATGTCTCGGTGCCCCATGTCTCCCAGTGTCCCTGGTGTCTCTCAGTGTCCGTAGTGTCTGAGTGTCCTTAGTGTCTCAGTGTCCCCTAGTCTTTTAGAATCCCCTAGTCTCCCAGTGTCCCATGTTTCACAGTGCCCCAAAGTGTCTCAGTGTCCCCTAGTATAAAAGAAAAAAATCTCAGGTACTCACTGTGATAGATTTAAGCAGGTTTATTGGACACTGCAACGTTTTGACCTGCACCCAGGTCTTTATCAGGTCTCCAGTGTTCCCTATATATCACAGTGTCCCCTATATATCACAGTGTCTCAGTGCCCCATGTCTCCCAGTGTCCCCTCGTGTCTCAAAGTCACCCAGTGTCCCCATGTCTCCCAGTGTCCCCAAGAGTCTCATAGTGTTTCCTAGTATCTCAGTGTGCACATGTCTCCCAAGGTCCCAATGTCTCTCAATGTACCCTAGTGTCCTAGTGACATGGGGACACTGGGAGACATGGGGACATAGACACTAAGGGACTGGGAGACATGGGGACACAGACATGCCCCCTTTTTGTGTATGTTTGCCCCTTTCGGCAGTTCTGGTTATGTGATTTGTGTCAGTGGCCTACCCTTTTACCCCATCCATAGACTTCCTGCTTTAATGGACACTGCTGTTAGGGGTATGGGTTTACTTGAAAGATGAAAGATGAAGAGCTCGCGAAACAGAACGCAACTTATGAGAGCAGATTTGACACCTTAGAAGACAAGAGGAGACAGAGGAACATCAAACTCAGGGGTGTCGGGGAGACGATGCCACCAGAAGAACTCCCACACCTCGCAAGGCGCCTCCTGACAGCCATTCTTCCGCCGAGGCAGGCTAAAACAATATCGCTGGAAGGCATATTTCGACTTCAGAAGCCGTCTAAGGCACCAGCCACAGCCTCCGGAGACATAGTGATGCAGTTCCAGAACCTCAGGGACAGGGCAACAGTAATGGCGTCCGTCAGGGGGCAAACTCCCTATAACTTCAAGAGAATGTCCTTAACCTTCTTTGCAGACCTGTCGGGGGGAACCCTGGCTTGGCGACGGTTGCTCTGACCCCTTACCTCCCTCCTACACACAAAATCCATCAGCTACCGATGGAGCCAGTCCCGATCACTACAGATACCACGCGGGGACGCCATCATCACCATACAGGACCTACCGGACGCAGTAAGCCACTTGCAAGCATTGGGCCTACCACCGGACTCACTGGGCCCGACTAACCCTCATGGGTGGGATCCCGGGGCTACCCATATCTTTGTGCCCAGGGACAAAGCGCTAACCGCTCGAGCGGGGACCACGTCTTAATCCTAAGAAGGACCAGACCCATGTAAGTTTTCCTAATTTACCATCTTTTTGTTGAACTACGGGACACACAGAACATCCGAGAATCAGCCATACAGCTGTAAAGAGATAATTATAAACCATGCAGTGAATTACAATGAAAATGGAGTAAACTCCAGAAATGTACTCACAGGAAACATAAGAGTTTGGCGACTTGGGGTGCCTTCCCTGATTAAAGCTGGGTTATTATCACCTTCTTGACCTCCCTCCTTAAATACTATGGCGCAGAGAAAAGAAAGTGTAAAGTATTACCCTTGAAGCGGGCCACCGCACGCACACATATACTCTAGTCGAGGGAAGGGCATGGCACTACAGGGCACCCAAGCCCGTGGATTAACAACAATTACTTACACATAAGCCAGAGGATGGTGGTGAAACCAACACGGCATCACCTTGGATGATGCTCACAGGGACATTCCCACGCTTGGTCTGCCGCTGTGAAGTATCAATGGACCGAGTATCCATCACCGCAACTGGGACGTACAGTAGCTTACAGAGGTAGCTGAGCAATTGGCTGTCCCATTACATCACGCTACTGCCATGTATTACCTCCCGCCCTATAAAGAACTACCCAAAACAACCATCACCATCACCGTTACCAGGGACAGGCTGATCCTGATGATGGACTTACCGCATGATTGCAGGGCTACCTGCCAGGGACATACGCTGAAGGTCCACAACCAGCACCCACGGCTTGCTCACCACGATACTCACCGCACCGTAACGCCTATATACCAGCCGGGTTGCTCTGATGAGTTAGCTGATGCTCCTACATGTATAGTATAGTACCATAACTAGAAAGTCTTTATATTGGAATACTTTGCACTTGTTCTAGGTTAACAATGTTTAGCCCACGGCGGGCACGTCACTATAACCTTAACGTTAAAGCAGGCTTAAACTTATGTTGATAACTTGTGATAGTATAATAGTCTACACAAGAGCAGCGTAACCTATATGCACATCACACACAAGCAAATTGTACTGCCACTCTACACTTATGTAGGTATAGGTAATCTAGCGCTGTTAAACGTTGACCATGATATATGTTATATTTTACTTTGTTTTACTTTACTCTAAAGATTTCACTGTCTAGCCGTGCTGGTAATCACTACATAAAATGTGAAACTTTTTACGCCACTGTCTAACCTTAGTACAACGTTAAACATGCTGATGTGGCATCTGTAGATAACTGATAACCAGCTCATACTTCTTTTACTTGAAGCTTATTCTTGATCTATCCAAACCCGTTTAAACGTTGATAAGTCTTTGCATCTGAATATTCGACCTCTTAATAAATTGTTAATTTTCTTACTTAAAATGTATGCATACCTTACACGCCACAATAATGTTATAAACTGCTTATAGAAATCGAGCCTGTTGACGCTGTTGTGACTATACAGGCACTGTTGTACCTACCTGCATACCAAAAATAAAGAATTATAAAAAAAAAAAAAACATTGGGTAGGATGTATACAAGGCAATTCTGGGGCTAAATTCTAAAAGTGGGAGAACCATCAAGAACCATAATTAAGTTTCTAACTTGTCAGGTCCACAGTCTTGAATTTTGCCTTAAAATATCTCTCTAGGCATGTGGTCTTATAGGGGCTAATCATGTTGAAATACAGCATCGCCTAGAGTTCCCATTCATAAAAGTATTATTTTGCATGTGTCATGTTTTGTTATAAGTATTTTTTTGGATGTGTCATGTTTTGTTCTAAGTATTTTTTTTGCATGTGTCATGTTTTGTTCAGTTGCATTTTTTTTAAATGAGCCTCTGTGCTCTTCCGAAAGGTTTTCAAATCTTATCTCCCAAACCAAACCCAGAACCTCTTTTTATCAAGCCCGCTGCAGCTATTAACTAGACGTCAATAAACTGGAAGAATGACATGAATGAAAGGGATTGGAACACTGCTTATCAGCATCCAAAGTATAAAAAAATATGTCCAATATAAAAATAGAGCTATTAATACTGTTATATTAAGGGAAATACTAATCATCTATCCACAGTTGTTATAGAGAGCTGTCTTGATGTTATGATCATTGTAACATTGTAACCAATGGTTTATACAAACTAAAATGATATATGTAAATAGCAGAAGTTAGGAAGTATTGTAAATGTTAATTTAAAAATACAAATATATACATTATGTACTCAGTGCACATACTTTACAATCTACAACAATGGTCTAACAGTGCATCATGGGAGATGTAGTATACAGCATTTGGAATTGTAGAGATTGCCTGTAAATTAAGCCGCGCTAGATGTTACCTGATTACACCTCCCACAATTACCTGCTTGTCTGTGGCTAACACAGAAGTATGTGAAGTGCAGTTTAAAAAAAACATGCAGCGGTTTGAGTAACTGAAGGGCACAGTAAGTCACCGTAATGTGTCATATCAAAGCATTAGGGATGAATTTCTATATGCAGTATTAGTTTTGTTTAGTCAAATATGAACCCCAATACATTTTACCCATTATAGGTTAAAACAGCTACATTTTTCAACAAAGAACTGAAAGCTGACTATATGATATATTCTTATTTTTCAAAGTTGTTCAGCAGTTTTAAAGAAGCAGTCCTCTCCTCACAGAATGATCTGTCAAACCATTTTAGAATGTTTTTCCAACATACCTGGGTGCTTCAGAGCCAGCAAGAGAACCCGGATGTCTTCAATGACCTAAGCAGGTCTAATACAGGACTTCACTCTTTGGAGAGCGCACAGTTGACTTGTGTTAGCCAATGAGCACAGCCCTACACAGTCCTGCTTAGCGCAGTAGAGTTATACAAATTCTCCTTTTAGGACAATCCGGAAGCATGCTTTGCGGCCACCGGTGCCAGGCAAGACCCAGATAAGTTGTTAAACCACTCTGAAACAACTTGACAAATTACTCTGAGAGGGTGCAAGGGCACTCCTGGCAAATTAACCACAACAGCTAGCTGTAGCAGCTATGGTGCTTGGAGGCCATTAAAAGGACCCTGTAGGCACGGTAACTGCTTTATCTCATTAAAGTGATTATATTGTCTGGATTCCCCTGGTGTTGTCCTTCCATTCAGCATTAAACCATTTTTAATATTGTAATGTTCAAAGAAAGTCCCCAGCTGCCCATCTTCTCTGAGAGTTTCGCCTGACCCCTTTCAGCCTACCATTGGGCCCAACTGCTGGTATGCCATTGCCCCTATGCCTGAGCATGCACACTGTCACACACCTAGACACATTTAATGACACAATTTATTTATTTACTTCAGCAGTAGGGTTTTCATTTTGCAAATTTGTAACTTGTTCACTTATGTGTAAATTAACACATACCAGCATCACACATAGAGGAGGAGGAATTTACTAAAGAGTGGGAGGAAGCCGCAGGTATATGCTCCAAAAGATTTATGGAGATACTCTGCAAATTCGAGACAAAAAGATTAGAAAGAGTTAATAAAGAGGTGGATGAACAGATTGACAGGATTGCAGCTTTTAAAGATGAACCTAATTTTGAATCTTTAGAAACAAAACTCAAGAATAACTTGGATAAATTCCAACAGAACATAAAAATTCGTAAGCATTCCAAGTTCATTAGGGATAATAATGATTTCAAGAGTGGGAATGTATACAAGAGAAGCAGAAATTTTAGGAGGAGTTTCTCTGAACCAATTTCAACATCAGAGTATGAGACGAGTGGTTCAGACTCTGAAAATTCCTCTAAAGGGGGAATGTCGGTTCCGGTTGAACGTAATACCAGAAGTATATTGAAAAAAGGTGGGGTCTCTTTTTTAGGGCAACCCAATATGGAGGAAAGCCTAGCCCCTCGGACAAGGAACAGAGGCAGACCCCCTCAACAGTTCAGAAGGAGAAGGTATTAACACAAACCCCAGATAACCAAATAATCAACTTATCCTCTTACACTCCCACCAAAAATGAAATACAAATCTTGAGGCGGGGTATGTCCTTTGTTCCAGTGTCTAACTTTGATAAGTTCAACTGGACAAAGGACATACACCTCTTTGCAAGGAAACTGGCCCTTCACAAAATCCACCGCATTAAAGATGAAAAAAGGGCAAAAGACTTAGGGCTACAAGTTTCTGATATAGATGCACTGGATACTCTAGTGGATCTCCTTGTATGCAATGATGAGTCTATACAAAAACAACCCCCTTTCACACATCTGAAAAAGAAGAGCCGGTTCACTCCACATATGGCTGATTTTAAATATATAGACTTATTCGTGGAGCTAACATGCAAAGAAATCGATAAGATCAATCCGAAAGAACTCCCTAGTCAACCTAATAGCAATATTTCCCCACAAGAAAACATCGCATTGGGTAAACTAAGGGAAATGGATGAGGTGATCTTTAAACCTTCCGATAAGGGAGGCAACACTGTCATCCTAAATAAATCTGATTACATATCCATGGTATATAGATTAATCGATGACAGCGAGACATATGAGGTATTGACATGTGACCCTACACAGAAGTATCTAACCGAATTAAAAACAATCTTGGATTCGGCACTGTCACTATCACTCATATCTAAGGACGAATACAACTTTATGTTTGTTAAAAGGCCGGTTACTGCCACTTTTTACGCACTCCCGAAGGTACATAAGCAACAACTAATATTAAAGGGACGACCCATTGTCTCTGGCAGAGGTAATCTGACCCAGAATATAAGTTTATATGTGGATCAGATATTAAGAAAAGTAGTGTTTGAACTCCCCTCACATCTAAGGGACACCAAGCATACTTTAAATACCATCGAAGGAATTAAGATCAATGGCCACGCTATTTTGTGTAGTCTCGACGTGGAGAGCCTTTACAGCTCAATACCACACGAGGTGGGTCTAAGACATCTTAGAGCAATACTTGATAGCAAACCTCCTGTCTCACTTAGACATAATGAACTGGTCCAAGACTTGATGTCCTTCATTCTGACACATAACTATTTTATCTTCCAGGGTAAACACTACCACCAGGTGAGAGGCACTGCTATGGGGACGGCTTGTGCCCCCTCATATGCTAACCTCCACCTGGGGTGGTGGGAGAGTACAATGGTATTTAATGAACACATGACAAAATACACTAAGTGTATAAAAATATGGAAACGCTACATCGACGATGTGTTGATCATATGGACAGACACCCCTGACCTCTTTCTAGAATTTGTAAACATTCTGAACTCTAACTCCATCAATCTGAGACTGACAAGTGAGTTAGGTGGTAACCAAATCAATTTTCTTGATTTAACTATCTGTCTGTCAGACAAGGGGGTACTCACATCTACCCTCTTCCGGAAACCCACGTCAACCAACAGCTTATTGGAGTGGACAAGTCACCATCCACCCTCCCTTAAAAAAGGTATCCCAATAGGGCAGTATTTGCGTTTAAGACGCAACTGCACCACTATAGAAGATTTTAAATTGAAGGCAAAAACCTTACAGCTTCAATTTAAACAAAAAGGATACCCAAACAGATGCCTTAAATCCGCATATAAACGTGCACTGTTGGTAGACCGTAAAGACCTCCTAACTGATAAAAACGTCCAGTCTAATCAAGAAACCATAAGATGCATAGGGAATTATGATGCAGGCTGGCATCAAATTATGAGTATCCTGGATAGATACTGGCCCCTATTGCACCAAGACCCACACCTACAGAAGGTGATCACAACTAAGGCGTCTGTAACAGCACGCAGAGGACGAAACATTAGGGACATCCTAGTCCCAAGTCACCTGAAATCGAACACCCAGAAAATTTCTTGGTTAAAGTCTCCAGTCCTAGGCACATATCAATGTGGAAAGTGTAAGGCGTGCAAATTCATACGCCGTCCTTCGAAAACCTTTCCAGACTCCCTAGGGACACAAGAATTTAAAGTTCGCCACTTTTTCAATTGCCAATCTAAAGGTCTTGTATACCTACTCTCATGCTCATGCAACAAATTATACGTGGGAAAAACTTCCCGTATGTTTAAACTGAGGATAAGGGAGCACGTGACCTCTATTAACCCAAAAAGATTAATTGACACCCCAGTTTCAAAACATTTGAAACTCCATCATGGGGGGTCTTCTGAGGGGATAAGATTTTGCGGAATTGAAAGTGTCACCCTGGGTCCAAGAAGGGGAGATTTAGACAAAAAACTACTCCAAAGGGAGAGTTTTTGGATTTATAAACTTAAAACATTGTCACCATCTGGACTCAACGAGGGTTTTTCATACACACCCTTCATCGAAGATTGAGTGCAACAGACTGGATACTATGTCCCCACACCCCCATTGATCTCTGACATATTTGCAATTTATATCTAATTAAGCTTATTTTTGCCTGATACACTTGTACATTTTGTAATATAGCGTGTAGTGTTTAGTGTAGATTTGTATATATTTCTTTACTTATTTATTTTTTATTTTTTACTCTGTCATGTTTTTCATCTTTATTATTAATTTTTTGTCATGAATACCTTACATAGGACCATAGGGATGCAGAATTGACTGTACCAGGTCCGGATATATCGGAACATTCATTTTCTGCATTTCTGCAGTGTTTTACATCCAGGGTTTGTGAGTTTTTAGAGCTGTCACAGTAATATATGGGGTTAAATGGGGGTTTGGCCGGCCCATCTCATCTCACGACCCGCCCACTAACTTCAGATGGATAGGGTCTGACACGTCGGACCATGTGACCGGCATCAAGCCCCGCCCCCAATAACATCTCATGTTACCCTGGAGATTAGAGTGAATGTAGTACAGCTGATATCACACTCCCCCTGCTCCTATTGGTCAAAGGTACTCATGCCTCCTGGCACATCACATATAAAAGAGACTCATTAACAGTCTAATGTTAGCCCCTGACGAAGGTGCTCCTTTTTAGCACCGAAACGTACGTTGGGCAATTTGTTTTTTCCTCATATCACGGATATGAGCACTGGGCACTGGTGGTTTTAGCACCATGTTAATCACTTAATGTATATTTGATTTACTCTTTCTTTTCTATGCCTGTCTAGCTAGATTAACAGGGAGAGAGGCTTTATAAATTAAACCAGCAGTCCGAATTTGACTGTTATTATGACTGTCTACCGTCCTCAATCTCCCTTTACCTCTGTACTAGCTCCAATTGGAGCCTCTGTCTACTCTGTATCTATCATTAGTATTTTTTTGTAAGAGGTATTTATGGTTGTGATTTGGGGACCTATAATCCTTTTTGTACAGGATTTACAGGGAGAGAGGTTGTTTAAATTTAAAACTAGCAGTCCGAATTTGACTGCTATTAACACTGCATACCCTCCTCAATCTCCCTTCACCCCTGTACTAGCCTCATTTGGAGCCTCTGTTTACCCTGCATCTACTACTATCTCTATAGGAGGTATTTATGGTTGGGACTTGGGGATTTTTCTCATCTCCTTATAGTGCACTATATTAAAGCTGATAATTAGGGGTGAGTTGCTGTTGCCATTTGGCTCATTATATCCCTACCTATAACATATCCTTCTATTGACAGGCGTGGAATCCTAGTACCACTGTATATACTTTATTTATTATTTTTTGCATTTAGCAGTAACTTTTTGTATATACTTCATTTTGGTATTTAGTAGCATTTTTTCTGCTCATGGGTCTATAGTGACACCCTTAGCGGTTCACAGCTACACCTGTTACCTATCATTAGTATTTTTTTGTAAGAGGTATTTATGGTTGTGATTTGGGGACCTATAATCCTTTTTGTACAGGATTTACAGGGAGAGAGGTTGTTTAAATTTAAAACTAGCAGTCCGAATTTGACTGCTATTAACACTGCATACCCTCCTCAATCTCCCTTCACCCCTGTACTAGCCTCATTTGGAGCCTCTGTTTACCCTGTATCTACTACTATCTCTATAGGAGGTATTTATGGTTGGGACTTGGGGATTTTTCTCATCTCCTTATAGTGCACTATATTAAAGCTGATAATTAGGGGTGAGTTGCTGTTGCCATTTGGCTCATTATATCCCTACCTATACATATCCTTCTATTGACAGGCGTGGAATCCTAGTACCACTGTATATACTTTATTTATTTTTTGCATTTAGCAGTAACTTTTTGTATATACTTCATTTTGGTATTTAATAGCATTTTTTCTGCTCATGGATCTATAGTGACACCCTTAGCGGTTCACAGCTACACCTGTTACCGACAGCCAGCATTATAATCCTAGACACTGCCGCTATAGTTATTTCCAGAGATGCGGTTAGTTTCATTTGATTTCTTGAATCTGACCACATCTGTCCTTTTTGTTGTTTGATTATGTGTAAATTAACAAAATATGGTTCTAATGTATGCAATGAACACAGATCCTATCAAGCTCTGGTGGGAATTAGGTAGTGCTTTTAATGGTGGGTCTTTCCTCCTCTTCAAACCCCGGCCCAGAAGTGGCACATACAGGGGATATCAGACAATAAATATATGTGCCCTAGACTTTCCTACCCAATGTCTCCTGCCCATCATGGCCATTATTTTATCTCTATCAAATCCAACCATTTTCTCTGTCTGGGAAACTTAGATGTGTAGATCAATATGTTGGTGGACCCTCTTACAGATGCCTTCATTTACCAAAGGATAAGACAGCCCTGAATATTTATAGCAGAATGAGTTTTGTGGCTGGCAGGTTGAACTATATCATTAAAAATATTGCAAAATCATCTAAACTGTATTTTTTTTAAGGACCTTTTTTAAGGACCTTAAGGACCAAACTTCTGGAATAAAAGGGGATCACGACATGTCACACATGTCATGTGTCCTTAATGGGGTTAAACTGTTAATTTCTTTTAGGGGGGAGTGAAGTTGATGATGTATCCACATTTTTTTTATATACACAAGTGTTAAAGTAAAGCAAAGTCCACTTATCTGACCCAAGTCGTATGGTCTCCAACAACTAGCTACAATAATATCATTAAAAAAACACTTTCTTCTGTTGTTGTGGTCAGAGCCCCCTTGTTTGTTGTTCGACAGAAGAGCAGGTGTTAAGTAGGTCCCGTATAAAAAGCGAACGCTAGCTGGTACAACTATTGGAACAAAAAACAATCTTCAAGTGATAAACAACAATCCCAGCTGTGTAAACACTTAAACAGTGTCTTAACACACAGTAAAGATCTCAAATAATATGCTGGACAACTCCGAAAGGATAATCTATATTGAAAACTACATAGAAAAGCCAGATAAAAGAGAAGTAACAAAAAAGAAAAATGCTGGGTAACCCATATAAATTTTATTGTATTCTTATAATCGATAAGGTCATCATCATATTGAAATGTGTAAGGATTACCAGATAAAGAAGTCAAGTTTGTGAACTTGGTATTGGACTAGGTTAGTAGAGTAGAACCATACTAGGGTACAAAACTAGGGTCAGCTATGATGGCTGATCGATGTTACAAGCACTATACCTACTTCCAGAATTTGTGTTCTATTACACGCTTATATTTTTCTCCTTAGAACTCCAACAGATTTTTTTTTATTGCAACAAAAACTTGCAGGGGCACTACACCATTTGCCCCTACGGACAAAAGAAACAAAACGACAAAGTGCCTAAAGAGGTTTGTATAATAATAAAATAAATGTGTACCGATAATTTAAGATAATATAAATATCTGCGTGTAGGTTAAGATAATGGATTTAATAAAGATCAGGGTTATAAATAGACTAGGAGATTAGTTTTGTTCCAAACTGCAATTTGCCCGAATTTGGGTCGATTGAGTGATCAATTGAATTCCCAAACTCCGAGCCTAAACTAAGCTGAATCCCAAACCCAATGACTTACGCAAAGACCGAGCATGTCCATTTTGATTCCTAAATTAGAATTTATATATAAGATAGACAAGAGAGATGTTTGACGTAAAAAATATGATTAATGGCTCAGAAATAGTCACTAAATGTAAATGATGGCTGACATTCAGCTATCCCAGAAAAAAAAATATTTTGGGGAAAAACGGTTTGGCCAATACTAATTTATTTGCCATGTACAAGTCCAGTTGTAACTGTGTACATCTGGCTCATGTCTGTGTTGCAACACCTGACTTTGGTTCTTCCTATAACAATGGATTTGTGAAGTGGGATGGTGATGTAAGAGAAAGCGCACGCAATAAGCAGTGTTTTTGGATCCATGATATGAGAGACTAATTAAGATTATCTGTAAAATTATTATTTCCTCAACAGTAATTAAAGCACAAAAATATAGAGTGTATGGTGTAATAATGTAGCACAGTAGCTATAGAAACAAAAGCATTCAGCCAATCGGTGCCCTTTCCTTGCATCACAAGACTACAGACGACTAAAATTTATCTGGGCCAACAAAAATATAGATGAACTTTAAAAACTTTTCAACAGTAAAGCAGTAATACGAATAACATTCCTAACAATGCATTTAGTTATAAATGGTGATGAAAAACATTAGTTTACGCAAGGAGTTAAACCAGTCAAAAACACAATAAAAGACTAACTTCCGCCACTTCCTTTCTGACCAGTTGCCCCTGAAAGTTGAAATACAAGGCTTATAATAACATGTGAGAGAACAAATAACTTCTATCCATGAGCAAACAGTGGAAGATCAGTTCTTAGGAAATCTCTGTGCTGCAATAACAAAGATCTGACTAGTTTTTTTCACTACAGACATGGGGCTCTTTCGGAACTTGTAAACCATGGTTTGATTAGCCTCACTTTGTCGTTTGATTGGCTCTTAAACGGGACTGACAAGCCAACATATGGCAGACAGTATAACAGGTCAGAGTGGGGTTTTCAAATAGAACCTCTAGCAGATCTTTTGTGATAATACCTTAGTTCAAAAATAAGCTAGCAGGGGAGTTAATAGAGTTAAACTTAAAGTAAATAAAAACATTTTGCCAGTGTAAGGTCAATAAAGATAGAGAATGAACCTTAAGTGGGCACTTCTTATACGTAAAGGGAAACTATAAGCCCCAAAACAACTTTAGCTCAATGAAGCAGTTTTGGTGTATAGATCATGCCCCTGTAAATTAAATGTCAGAAGGTAAACTGGCACAGATAACTTCTCTTTTCTTAAAGAAAATGAAAGTATAAAAGAAGCTTAGAAAAAACAAATATACAGTCACTGGAGCAGCCAAATGATCAACCTAGTGGGTCACCACAACATGTAAACTCTGCATTTCCAATTATGTCCATAAGAAGATACAAAGAATTCTCTTTGCTCTTGTCCAAACCACACACATAGTAAGTCTGCTTGTCAGCTGACCCTAGGGCTGGAAAAATACCCACAGTTCTGCCCAGGATTCCTTTCATTCAACGTGATTAAAGAGAAAATCCTAGGGGGCCTCTCCTTTGGAATTGGTGGAATCCAAAGCCTGAGTAGGTAGCTGCCATCACCTGAGAATCTTGGATTTCTGTAGAGGATTTCATGTTGCGCTGAATAAGTCCAACTATGTAATGGTGTCGTCCTCGATGTTTCTCACAAGGTCTCAGGTTACACCCATGAAATCTCCTTGAACTGGCTTATGGCTCAGACATGGGGAGTAGGGAGCACATCAGATACCAGAATCGGATTCACATGGTTGTGGTTGCTGTTCTGCCTATGAGCCCACTGTTCTAGTCCTGCCAAAAACCTTGCACATATGGGCTCAAAGAAGTGGTTGAAGGCTGACGAACGAGAGTACTCCACCTCTCCAGACTTTCCAGACTGTGGGTGCAGAAACAGGAACGTCATGGCCATCTTATCAATTTGCTGATGTGCAGGCTATCTTAGCCGAAACAAAATCCTCGGGAAGGGGAGTACAGGGCTGTTCCAGAGTTGACCAGAATGGCCTAGATAACCCCTCCAGTCCAATTATGCATTTTAACCGTATGTGACCATTAACCCTAACTTATGAAGAATAAATGTTGCTATTACAGTTTCACCATTGGGATACGATAGATTCTAAGGACTTGTTGCTGAGTGAGATTGGTGAAACCGAGCCTGGTGGAACCTTTGTCTAGTTGAAGAACTTAAAATTGCTAAATGTTGACAGACATTAATTTATTTTAAAAATACAATGCTACTAATCAAACTTCATGATTTACTGCAGAAGAAAAGTTTAGTGCACCCAGAAAAGGGTGTTTATAGGTCAAACTAATTAACTCATCTTTAATTATTAATGTGGAAATCTGTACCACAATATCATCACATGGCGATGGCGGAGAGGCTCAGTTAGGACAATAAAATTTCACATTTTATTGAAGGAAAACAAACACTGTGAAGCATGACAGCATTTCATAATGATGAGTTACTAAATTTAGAGAAACATCCCTTTTTTTGCAATGTACTTGGGTTCACAGAATGCTACAAGAGTCATTGAAGTTTACAAAGGATTTTAGAGTGTAACAAAGGTCATGTGCGAGTGAGTAAAACAGATTTTCTTTTCTTCTTTACAGTTAACCAGGAAATAGATCAGGATGTAAGTTTTGTTGTTCTGCTATAAAAAGATTAGTTTAAAAAAAATGTCCCTTAAGCATCTCGAGCTAAAAGAAGTAAGCTGATAAATAAAGTATACCCTGCTTTTTCTCAGAAGCACCATTAGCAATGTGGACAGAAGGAATTATTTCTGGAATGTAACAATTAAGCACGGTAGAACTGTCATTGAGAATTTTTTCCAACAACTCTCTGAATGGAACATCTTTCTCTGCGTCTTCATAATGACGAAACATGTAAACAACGCAAAGTTATATTTCCAAGCCATATTTTTCCTTCTCCTTCTTTGTCCCACCCTCGCCCCAGCATAGGGTAATCTTATGACCAAAATCCACTCTGTGACATTATAACTACCATCATTTCATTTAACTACAAATCCCACAATTATCTGAGAATGTGTAGTCTAGATAATATATAATATTAGCATTTAATTATATTTGTTTTATGTTTGAGTATAGTGTTATTTATGTATAGACTGGGATCTTTTACTTAAGGATTTAGAACCATTTGTATTATGGTTTATATTACATTTCAATATAAATGCTACGTATTTCTATATATTGCGATTATTTCCATTTATTAGATTTAAATCTAATAAATTAATATTGGTTTTTAATTGGGATACATTTTTTGCATATGTACACCGATCAGTCACAGCATTAAAACCACTGACAGGTGAAGTGAACAGACGGTTCTTGAATTACATGTCTTGACAGCAGGAAAAATGGGCAAGCAAAAAGATCTGAGTGATTTTGACATGGTGATGGTTAGACGACTAGGTCACAGCATCTCCAAAATGGCAAGTCTTGTGGGCTGTTCCTGGTATGCAGTGGTTTGTACGTACCAAAATCGGTGCAATGAAGGTGAACCAGCGTCAGGGCCATGAGCACCCAGGGTCACTGGTGCATGTGGGGAGAGAAGGCTAGCCCATCTGGTCCAATCACAGAAGAGCTAATGTACCTCAAATTGTTGAATCACATTTTCTTTTAGATCAGATGGATGGCCAGGTGCGTGTGCATCATTTACGTGGAGAAGAGATGGCGGCAGGATGCACTATGGGAAGAAGGCAGACCGGCAGGAGCAGTGTTGTGCTCTGGACAATGTTCTGCTGGAAAATCTTGGGTTCTGGCATTCATGTAGATCAAGCATGTCAAACTCAAAGTCTGGCACGGGCCACATAAACAAGGTTTAAGTTTATGTGGGCCGCAAAAAAATGAAAAATACCTTAAATTTTCATAGAAATGTAGGTTTATTTTAAAAAGTAAAGTATAAAAATAAACCAGCATCCCCTCTACTAAACCACTGCACCCCCCTTTACTAAGTACCAGCACCCCCCTCTACCACCCTTGCCAAATCTGATCCTCCCGCTGACACACACACACACATACAGACACACACATACAGACACACACACATACAGACACACTGACACACATACTGACAGACACACACAGATACTCACTGACAGACACACACAGACACACTGACAGACACACACACACACACACATACTCACTGACAGACACACTGACAGACAGACACACACTGACACAGACACACACACTGACACACAGACAGACATACACTCACTGCCAGACAGACACTGACAGACACACTCACACACTTACACATTCTTGCACACACATACTTTTTTTTATTGCTCCCTACCTTTTGGAGCCGATGTGGAGGTCCTTCCTGCTCCCTGCTCCCTGGGGTCCTTCCTGCTCCTCACTGCTCCCTCGTGTGGTTTAGTGATGCCGGGTGCCGGAATATGACGTCATATTCCGGCGCCCAGCTTCACTACACACGGCGCGCGAGGGAGCAGTAAGGAGCAGGATCACTGAGCTCCCTCGCTGGCCCTCCTCCCCGGCCAGGTAAGTGTAAGCAGAGTAGGCACCTGCAATATGGGGAAAGCAGGTGCCTACTCTGCTATAACACCAGCATGTACTCGCGGCTCGCCGGGCCGCAAAGATGGTCCTTGTGGGCCACATGCGGCCTGCGGGCTGCGAGTTTGACGTGCTTAGTGTAGATGATAGTTGGACATGTACCACCTACCTAGAGAATGTTGCAGACCACGTACACCCCTTCATGGAAATGATGTTCCCTGATGGCAGTGGCCTCTTTCAGCAATATAGTGCATCCTACCACACTGCAAAAATTGTTCAGGAATGGTTTGGGGAACCTGACAAAGAGTTCAAGGTGTCTTGGTGCCAGATACCACAGGACACGTTCAGAAGTCTTGTGGAGTCTATGCCTCAACACATCAGGGCTGTTTTGGCAGCACGAGGGGCACCTGCACAATATTAGGCAGGTGGTTTTAATGTTGTGGCTGATCAGTGTATAGTTTTAAGTATTATTATATTGAGTGTCTGGGGCCTTTTAAGACCAAAGGAATAAGAAGTGCTATAATATCGCTATTACTGGCGACAGAACACTCTGCTCTGCTGAGTATAATGAAGTTGTGAAAATATAAATGCTACCTTTTAACCTAATTTCATACAAGTAAGTCCCCATAAATTCTATATTTCTGTAACCTAGCGTATATAATAAACATCTTTGAATTGCATTGATAGCACATTGTATTTTAGAACTGAAGAAGCACGCGGTGCGAAATGCATCATTGGGGGCGGGAGCAGGAAGAGACCCAGCAAAGTAGCCAGGAGGAACTTGGCATGAAGTTAAACTTTCAAACATACGGGTCTTTCTGCATACTGCCAAGAAATATACCTTCTGCTGTTGTGTGGATACCTACACAAATTTTTACTTTGTTAATAATAAAAGCTATATCTTTTGCAAACATCTTGCCTCCCTTTCCCTATATCTCGGAATTTACACGCTTGATAGCTGAACGTATGGAACGTACGGACGAGGGTGCCGCTAGGCCACTGAGAACAAGGATGGATTATATAATGGAACGTGGATTATAAAAGCATCATTAGAATTTCTGCATTGAGCCACTTGTATACTTTCCTAGCACTTTTAAGACTTTTACAGCATAAAAGTATTTACTATTATTTCTATTTTGTTTTATTCCATATATGATTATGTGACACTTTGTATGAAGATCCTTGATGTTATAGACCGAGATAAGCACTATTATGATATTTTGAGCACACCTCGTTTATTGTTTTCTACTTTGTCTCTACTGGGAGTTGCATGAGAGGGTACAATTCCTGAGTGTTTTTTTTGCTGCTCACACAATAATACTAACTATCAAGGAACGCCGCACACGCATTCACCTTTAATTGCTATTTGACATATATTACAGCTGAAGAGCCTACAGTTTCCCATACATGCAGAAGCAATGTGAATGCGTCAATAAGTTTTATTAAGGGTTTTGTTTTTTATTTTATTAAACTGGGCACTCTAAGCACTAAAATCCCTACTCGAATTCAGACTTGTGCATGGACCTAAAATCTGGGTTATCCGAATAGTTTAGTTTACACACTGAATTGCAACCATACTTTGGTTCAGTTACTCTGAATTTTGTTTGTATATTTTAGTTTATATAGAATTATCTGCATACTGCCACTGCCCTCGATACCTGGGGCACAGGTTTATTAGGCATTGTGAATGGCACTTTTGCTGTTGTGATAGTGCATGATATATGCCCAGCCCTTGGCAAAGACCCAGATCCATAATTCAGGGAGTATCAGCTGACACATTAGCTAACACAACGTATAAATTACATTTTATGACCTACTTAGAGTGGTCCTTTTCACAAACACACATTTGTGCATAACAGGATTCACATGAACAGATTATATGTCATGTGTTTAACCACCTTGGTACATCAGATGTGTATGAACTACATTCCCCATGATGCTCAGCCAGCTCAAGAGAAGACTGAGCATCATGGGAAGTCCAGCGCACGCATATCTGGGATGCAAAGACACAGACAGAATCCTTTGCGGTAGTAAAATCACTGCAGATTTATGATTTCTGTGGGAAAAGCAAGTCTTATGGCTTGACTGGTGTGCAGATTTTTGTTTAACATTGTATTAACTATCCACACTCTTCAGATGGAAGGGGTTTTCAATCACAATTTGCCCCCATCGCAACCTATTTGGATTTTGCTATATTATGGATAGATTATGGAAGCTTAATAGAGCCCAGTGGGTTAATTAAAATGTCAGGTTTAAATAATTATTGCCAAAGCACCAATATGTTCAGCCCTATGTATCAGAATAGGGTCCCCATTTCATCTGAAGCTTATTGGCTCAGATACAAAAAATATTATTAGCTGTCTTGAGAGTAGTGTACCACCCTGAAAACTACAGTTTATTCTGAGCCAAGATGGTGAACTGGAAAATATCAACTCTGATCAACGACTTGGGAAGAATGTGCATCAAACATTATACAGCTTCTGAATACTATGCCCCAGTAAGGAGACTGCACGGCTTTCCAAGAAACTGTAATTATTAAGACACCGATCATTCCAGGGCCATATTATGCACTGCCTGCGATGCCATTATAATTAGTCGCACCAGCTACAACAACAGCCTGTAGTGGTTAAATAAACGCACAAAAAAAGGACAGAATATATTAAAATCTATTGTAAATCATAATTATATATAACAAACTATATGGTAAATTTAGTGCCTCAGTTTGCAGCCCTTGTACACTCGAGTAAACACTAAACAGGGTTTTTTTTTTTTTATATAATTTTTATTGTCGTTATAATTAGTTTCTTTCTTTACATACAAAAACAAAAACATTCATTGTGCTTGGTTACATACTACTTAGTCTTCGAGGTTTAGCCACAAAAAAGTACAATAAATACATATACATACATACATATACATACATTACATCACATATACATTACATCATCTTGCATGCCGAAAAGAGAGCAGGGGAGATCTGCTGGTTCGTCACATAGTCTCAGAGTCACACCAGGGTCTTTTGCCGGTTATCAGCCCCTATGTTTAGCAAGTGTGACCTGGGTATCACTCAGGGACAAACCTAATTACCGCTATCATTTTGTAGTTTTTCTCTCCAAAAAGTGCTATAATCTTTGGCTTTCAAGTCTTTGCCATGAAACTTATCTAGTTGGGATTCCATCCCCAGTTGGAACTTTACTTGAGATAGAAGTTTATCTACAGAGAAGGGAAGTGAGTTTTTCCAATTCCTAGCTATTATAATTTTTACAGCTATCATAAAATGAATGTAGACAGTAGAATCTTTCTGAGATAGAGAATCAATATTTAAGTGTAGAATAGCATTTTCTGGACATTTGGGTATAGGCTTAAAAATCAATTTTTCAATAATAACAAAAGTTTCCTGCCAAAAATTTCTTACATTCTCACAGTCCCACCAAATATGTAAGTAAGAGCCCACTTGTCGGTTACATCTCCAGCATAGGGGTGAGGTCGAGCTATACATATTAGCTAATCTGGTGGGGACAAAATACCATCTGTTTATTACTTTATATAGTGTTTCCAGTAAATTTAAGCAATGAATATTTTTGGCTGTTTTAGATATAATCGTACACCAATCTTCCCTTTTAATTCTTATTTTTAGTTCTTTCTCCCATTTTTGAACTGAGGTAATAACAGGAGGTGCATCAAGTTTTAGAATAGCTTTCATTGCTAAAGCAGAGACTCTATTAACTCTTTTGTTATTTAAAAATAGACATATCATCTTAGCCCCAGCTTGTAAATTATGTTCAATTCTTTGATTTAAAAAATGTTTTAATCTCAAGTATGTAAATAGTTCTTTATTAGGGAGCTTGAATTCCTGCTTCAATTGTGGAAAAGGTTTAATTTTATCATTTACAAACAACTGATCTGTCTGGACAATACCACTCATAACCCAGCACTTTAAATTCAGATCTGTTACATAATATGGAATTAATTCAATTTTAAGAGTTATGGGAATTTTGATTTCCAAATTGCATTTCCTTTTTATAATATGCCAAATTTCTAATATTGAGTCTATACATGTATTTAATTTTCTTATAGATCGAACTTTGGGATCAGCAGAGCTATACCATAACAAAGAACTTAGATCTTGGACCTGGCAGATCTCTCTTTCTAAATTATACCAACCCTCATTCTTAACACATTCCAGCTGGGTTCGGTATACATGAAAAAACCCGTTTGCCAGATATATATCATTAATGGTTGGGAAGCCCAGGCCTCCTTCTTTAATTTTTTGTGCCAAAAGTAACTTGTTTAGTCTGGGTCTCTTATTTTTCCATATAAAATTGGTGACCGAATTCTGCACCAGTTCAAGCCATGGTCTAGGTATCTTTATGGGAAGCATTCGAAACATATATGCCCATTTAGGGAAAAGATATGCCTTTATTAAGTTCATTCTACCCCACCAAGAAATTTCTATTTTTTTCCATCTATTTAGGGCTTTTGTCATGTCTCTAAAATTACTCAAGAAATTAATCTGCATTAAATCTATAAGATCTCTTGTCAAAAGTATCCCTAAATATGGGATATTATTTTTAGCCCATTTGAAGTTGTATAAATCTTGTAGATGGTTCCTGGTGGCTATATTTAAATTAATATCTAATATAATAGTTTTGTCTTCGTTTAGTTTATAGTTTGAAATTTCGCTATACTCCTTTGCTATTTCCATAAAGGTCCTGATAGAATTAATAGGATCGGTCAAGGTCAAAATTAGGTCATCCGCATAGAGTTTCAGTTTCCATTCTCTTTGTTTTATGGTTATCCCACTTATATGTTTATTGGATCTTATTTTATTGGCCAAAATTTCCATAGTGATTATATAAAGAATAGGGGATAGTGGGCAGCCTTGTCTCGTTCCATTATACAAATTGAACCAGTCCGCGCAGATATTAGAGCCCACTGTCCTCGCAGAAGGACCACTATATAGGGACATTATGGCTCGGTGTATCCAACCTTGGATTCCAAATTTTTCCAAGGTTTTACTCATAAAAACCCATTCCACTCTATCAAACGCTTTCTCAGCGTCCACCGTTATTATAGCAAGATTTTTGCCTGTTCTATTAGCCAGGTCTATAATGTCAATAATACATCTTGTATTATCAGAAGAGACTCTATTTGGTACAAAGCCTATTTGGTCTGGATCTATTATATCAGGTAGTATGGTTTTCATCCTATTTGCTAATATTGTGGCAAAGATCTTAACGTCAGTATTTATGAGGGAAATAGGTCTGTAGTTGTCCACCAAATAGGAAATAGGTCTGTAGTTGGATCTTTATTCTGCTTCAATATTGGTGTTATATTAGCTCTTAGCATTTCTTTGGGGAATTGCCCTGTTTCTACTATATTGTTAAATAAAAATGCTAATGGTTGTTTGAGAAGATCACAAAAAGACTTATAGAATATATTAGAAAATCCATCGGGACCTGGGGTTTTGTTGTTCATCAATTTTCTAATGACCTCCTCAACCTCTTGGGACGTAATCTGAACGTTAAGAGATGTTCTTTGAGAATCTGATATTATTGGAAGATCCATGTCCCCTAGGTATTTGTCTATGTCTTTTTCTTTTGTTGAGAGAGAATATAAGTTACTAAAATATGTATTGAAGCATTGCCCTATGGACGTAGGGGTAATATGAATCTTGTCGTTCATATTTATCTTAGTTATTTTACTTGATACCCTTTTGTCTCTAAGTTTCTTAGTTAATAGTTTATCAGCTCTATTCCCTGTGCTATATTCTTTAAGCTTTAGCTTTGCCAGGATTTTTGCGTTCTTTTCTATATTGATTTGATTGATTTGGTCTTTAATCACCTTGATCCCCTCTGATATAAGTCTAGAGGGATTCGTCTTGTTTTTTTTCACTTGTTCAGCCAAATTATTGTAGAGAGGAATTAAATCCATACTTTTGTTTCTATTTAAATGTGCTTCTAAACTTATTAAATTACCCCTCATTGTAGCTTTAAAAGAGCACCAGTTGTTAGCATGTGAGGTATCATTAGGCCTATTAGTTTCAAAAAAGCATTCCATCTGTGTTCTAAGCAAGTCTAGATTTAATTTGTTATAAAGTAAATGATCTTTTAATCTCCATGTAGCTTTATTGGTTTTATTCCACTGGTCTCTCATTGTCCAGATATTAATGCTGTGATCGGACCAGGTATTATCCCTAATTTCAATCTTCTCTAGATTTTCTAAGGCTATTGCATTACCCCATACCATATCGATCCGCGAATATGAATAGTGTACTCTAGAAAAAAAAGTATAATCTTGTCTCTCTGGAAAAGTAGATCTCCATAGATCAAAATAATCAAATTCATTCATTACTCTATTTAACGATTTGGCCATTTTTGTTACGGAACCATTCACTTTTAAATCCTTAGCTAGCTTCTTATCCAAGCTTGGGTCCAAAACGCAATTAAAGTCTCCTGCGATAATACACACCCCAGTTTTTATAGACTCAACTTGTTCTAATATATCTCTTAGTGTAGTAACTGGAAGGGCATTAGGCAGGTATATATTGACTAACGTATATTTAATTTCGTTTAGCTTACAGACAAGAATCAAAAATCTAGCTTCGATGTCAACATATTGATAAATTAATTCGAATTTCACGGAGCTTGCCACTATTATGGCCACCCCCCTTTTCTTCCTGTCGTTAAGGGAAGCTTGGAATACAACTAAACAGGGGTTTTAAAGACTGATGAGGGAATTACAAATGTAGGCCAAAGTAGCCAATCTGGAAGAATTATGCATGTTAGGTATTTTGGCCTAGAATTTACAATCCCCATGTCCATTATCCACCTTTCCCACTTTTGTATATATCCAGGGTTACTTTATACATCACTGAAACAATTACCCTTACGGATTGCTCTGTATCAAAAAAATATACGGTAGCTTCACTGCATTGCATGATAAGAGAACTTGTGGGATCTGCTTAGTGCACGCTATCTCAGATATATAAAACCATGTGGTGTCTGGATGACAGAGTGGAGGTCAGCTGTGTAACACGGCTTCAGAAGGACAGTCCCTATACATCAGTCAGATTAGAAATTAATTTAGTTTAATACTAATTTGCTAAACCCGGTGCTCTGATACACTTAGAAAGTAGGGCATTATTTTCAATCTGCTTTAACACTCTTAGCAACACATTATGTGCAAGAGGCAAGACATGTTATATCTACTCAAAACAGTAGTCTTACAACTGAGCTTTAGAAAGTTGAGTATCGTTTTAATGACACTGTAATAATACTGTTTTACGCTGCTCGCATGCGTACGGCCAACTCACACTTGCAGGACTTCTCGTGGGCAGCTTCCTTCCTATGGACAAGTCTGCCTACCGCCATCAGACTCTCCCCTAGTCTCCAATCGTTTAAGAAGTGCCTTAAAACCCATCTCTTTAGGAAAACTTATGGCCTCCCAGAGTAACCTTGTCATGCCCCAACTACTGGTAATTCCTTGTCTCTTCCGGCTTGACGGAGTTTAGCCACACCCCCTCTCTGACGCGGTCTCTCCACGCTACATAATGCGACCGCGCCAGATACAAGACGCTGGATTAATGAACAGCGTTACCGCGATATCAAACCGGCTAAAAGTTTCTCTGCAACCATACCTGTGTACCGAACCGGACTGGAACTCGAACTAACCTCCTTCTCCTCTCCTCGACCTCGGCTAGTATCTGGACTTCTCTCATCCTGTCTCAGAAAGAACCTCCCCGGAGGAGAACTCTGGGAACCTGATTTCAACCCTCTGGAAGCTAAGTCAATTGTTTGATCTGTGATAAGAGCTTTCCCTCTCTCAAGCCTGCTGAGTATTCCTTCCATAGTCTGCTCTCAAGTCCGTTAAGCATTCAGGCACCAGCTGCTCCCTGGCCTGCTATCACTAACCCCAAAAACGAATCTCTCTTGTTACAACTCCAATTATAGCTTTCTACATTTCCCTAAAACTTGAAAACACCAATGTGCTAGATTGCATGTATATGGGAGGCTGCTTACTCCAATTAAACCAATAGTGAAGTACTTAAAGATACAGTACCTGTATTTTCCTATATTAAAAAATACAATTTCTATATTATTCTCTAATTTTCCTAATCATCAATTAAGTCCTAAGAAATCTGCAGTTGCGCTCCAAATCAATCTATGTAAATGTGACAAACCTCTACCTTACATACCTGTCTCTTTCTTTCTCCTATAGGGCAGTGCTTTACTCTCTCCTTCAGCTCTGCTTCACTCCCACCTTATTTAATTGCTATTCCCTGTCCTAATGTGTTTTATACCCCACCTCCTATAGACTGTAAGCTCGTTTGAGCAGGGTCCTCTTCAACCTATCGTTCCTTTTTTTTTAAATTCTTTATTTTTCGCTTTGCAAGACAGCTGATACATAATATACAAATAACCAGAACCAGAAATACAGCACATAGTTATGTCCCCAGAAATTGGTGTTTCATGACGATTGCATGCGTGTGGATGTGCTTTTCGAGTATGTCATGATCCATAATCCATGCTCGTATAGTGTGAAGTAGCCAGTAACTTCCGGTTGTGCTGATACAATTTTGGGTATCGCATTACATCTCGCAAAGTGTTTTTAATTGATCAAAATATAACAGGGAACCATCATGTGTCAATCCGCAATCCCGAGCTACCAGGGGTGTCATGAACAATCGCATTCGATTCTGCAACGGTGCAGCTGATCCCCCATATCCCTGGAAATTGCATGTGAACTCTTGTAATCGTCTACAAAAGATAGTTCACGCTATGTACGAATTCAGGAGCAGTAAAAAGGAGATATTCCTCGAAGGTTCGAGAAAGTATGGAGAAGTAAAGAAAGATAGAAAATGGGAGTAGGGTGTAAGGGAAAGGGAGAGTAATGAGATTAGAGCTTATATCGGGAGGAAAGAGAGTCCGATGGGTGTCTCCATATCGGAAGTGCCGCCAGTCCACCTACTCCATGCGCCCTTGTTCTCTATCCCTCCGTGGGAGGAGGGACCAGCAGGACGGCGAAGGACCACTCCCCTCCGTATCTCTATTAAGGTCGGGCCAGGGCTGGTGTGGATGTGTTAGGTCGTGTCTCAAGCGCTGGCTACGCTGTTAACCCATGGATCCCAGATCTTTTCGAACCTCCTGATAGTCCCTCTGACCTGGGCTGTTAACTTGTCCATCAGAAAAGTATCCCTAATTTTCTGTTTTGTGGATGCCATAGTAGGGGCATCGCACTGTAGCCACTGTTGCGCTAAGGCGCGTCTCGCGGCAAGTGTCAATTTGTGGAGGAGGGATTGTTCGGCTCGCGACCAGTCCTCTATGGATCTCGATAGTAGGAACACCCACGGATCTGGCTCCACTACCCGGTTGAACACCTCTCCTAACAATGCTGCAATCCGCTTCCAGAACGACTGCACTGTCGGGCATTCCCACCACATATGAATATACGTACCTTTCTGGCCGCAGCCCCTCAACCTATCGTTCCTGTAAGTTTTCTTGTAATTGTCCTAATTATAGTAACATCCCCCCTCTCATAATATTGTAAAGCGCTATGGAATCTGTTGGCGCTATATAAATGGCAATAATAATAATAATAATAAATAATAAAATAGTGCTATTACAAAACTGTTTTAATAGTCACTTCTATAGAGTTAGGGAGTATTTAGAATTAACAAGTACAATGCCTGGTTGAAAGTAATGGAAGGTACTGGGGTATATTACGGTGCTGTCCAATTAGAGAAAGACACAGGGCATAGTTACAGAACCTCCAGAGTTAAGATGGAAAATGTTGCCATGTTGGTAATTTTGGTCGAGATGTTCAAGCAGCCTGTTCTTGGTTCATTGACTGACCCTTGACTAACCCTGCCTGTTGAATCGATGCTGTAATAAATTCAGCCTGTTCTAGAGCCATATGGCAGTCGTTATTTGAACTAGATAGATATACTTAATAAAATGGCCAGGGAGTTTGGAATCCAATCCATCGCGGCAGCTTGGTACACGCAAATGATGATATGGATGGTATCACACAGAGACCTCGGTTACACAGCAGCCAATCATGTGTATCAGCAGTTTTTCCCAACATGTCATTTAACAGTTCCAATCAATTTAATTACATCCATAAAAGACATATAGGCAGCCGAAAGACTAGCAAATGGACAGTTATTTAGCCCTTTTTGGTGCTGAAGACAGAAAGATTTAGATTTATTCTGCCCCTTTAACTATTATGAAGGTGGGGGTGGGTAAGCAGATTATTGTTATTGGATGTGGGTGGCTAGGGGCTTGGGGACACTTTGCCCTGGTTTATTATTTCAAATCAGAGCCCTGCTGCTTATAAGTAGGGCCTGGGATGGAAAAAGGCCCCCTATTTATTATAATTTTATTTGCCACAGGTTCACTACGGGTCTCCCCTTTATGTTATTAGCAAATAGGTAGAAATAGTTGCTAGTGTGTCCATTTACTTGCCCCCACCCACAGCATGGTGAATGCTGTCATGTGGGAGGTGTAAAACCTCACTTATACCAATGTAAAGGTAATGTTACCCCCACCCTCATAGGTTTTTATTTAATTTATCAACTATTTGTGGACAAAATAATTAAAATCTTGTAAATGAGCTTGATTAAAAGGAAACCATTTAAATACGCTCCCCGAAATTGCTACCTATTAAACACAAAATAAAATAATCCTGCAACAGCTTTGCAGTTTAGCTGGCAATAAAATCGTTGATGTATACATAGCACTAGGGAGCTGCGGTTGCTCGCTGTTTAACCAGGATATTAACATAATCACATGTTAGCAGCCCAATGTACTAACACTTTGGGAATGTGACACTTTGTAGGCAAATCACTGACACCTCTGATGAGTCCCTATGCACGGCTATTACCCCCACACGCAGTGATTTTGGGCACAGGACCATAAAATAAAGCCACCACAAGTAAACATAATGATTCTTTTTTAAAAAAACAAACAAAAAAACTGGCAACTGATTAAAAACCTCAGTGGACTGCCATCTCAACTAACAGATTTTTAAATCTTAATATTCCTTTATGTTGTTGGCAGCATATAGTAATATTTTCACACATCTATTTGGAGATGTTAAAACCTGCTGTTTTATAGGCGTGTATTTCCTTATTTTAGCGCTAATTGTAGCTATTTGTACATAGTAGTTATTTATTTATATTTTCAGTTATCCAAGTAAGAGAATAGCTGCATTTGGAATATATGCAGAAAAAAAAAGCAGTCGATCCCTACTTCTTTCAAAGTCTGTCTGGTTCCATTGACAGCACTTTGACAGCCTAAGAATTCTTAAAGCTGCACTTTCACAACGCTGGGGTCTGGTGACTGGGGGGGCAAGCAAGTAAGGTAAGTTTAACTTATCTGAACCTGTCCCGCACGGGTACCACCATCTTCTTCTTCAGTCCTTTTCTGCTGGGGGACTTCTAGCTGGCGGGAGCTCGGCACAGTATCTAGACGTGTTAGACGTAGGAAAAATACTGAGACAAGATAGTCCCTACTTTGTCTCAGTATATATTTTGACTGGGTTGTAATTTCAGTGAAATTCCAATAAAGTCAGTATGAGTATTTCAACAGATTATGTTTTTATGAAATACTCATTTTGCGGTGAGGGGTGGGGGAAGGGGGTGACAGCGCCGTTGTACGTTTCCATGTATACTTGTAAATAAAGTTGTTAGTTGAGGTAATCTTAGTGGTGTTGTATCCTACCTATTCTAGTCAGGTTACTTCCCCTTCCAGTTTTTTTATAAATTATGTAACTGATTAAAGCATCTATTTAAACAAAGTTCCAACCTTGCAGAAGTGAACTATATAAATGAACTTCTAACACACCAAGCTCTTGTGTTGTACACTAAGGCCAGGAGGCCACTTCACCTGTATGCAGCTTTCCCATGTTACCTTGCACCAATATTTCATGCATAATACAATAATGTCACCCACAATCCTGCATCACTGCATGTATCCGCTTCAAAGCCTAGGGGGACATCTTTAAAATGTGCAATAATACTGGATTCTCGGCTTCAACACCTCGCTGATCACCAGTATTAGTATTGAAAGGTTTATATAGTCGTAGTAGTACAGTATCACTATCAAAGTACGCACAAAACACACTTGGCCCATGTTTTGGACACCATGACCAATTAACTGATAAAAAAAAATATTTATAAAGTTTTATTGTGATTTATCTGATTTGATTGTATCATTTGTTTTTATTCAATTGCTCCTGAGGAAGTCTATTATATATAGACGAAACACGTAGAGCTATTTTGTTTTACTGCCTTTGATTCCTGTTACCTGCTGCTTCCATTTACCATCTTGAAGGAGGGACACAGATATCTGATGGGCATTTTTACTTTTCACTTCTTGTAAGTGTTTCAAATGAATTGTATTTTTTATCACATCTACAGTCCTATACTATCTTCAGTTCTTTTTTTGCATGTACGCCTGAGAAATAAGGAATTCCTTTACAAGATCTTCAAAGATACCTTGATGGGCTTGAAACACACTTCTATTTTGTGAGTGCAATACTTTTAGCAGGGACCACTATTTTTTTGTTTCACTATGTATGTTCTCTGCTTTTACTTTTTCTAGGTGTATCTTATATATTTTGTGCTTATTTGTGAGGATTTGAAGAATCCTTTGTTACATCCTAGAATACAAGGGAAGTTACCTTTATTTTTTATATACTGCTGCACTTGGGTGGTCTATTGAAACACATAAAGTACCTACCAACAGTCAGAGAAGCATCCAATATAGAAGGGTTAGTGACCATTTGTGACAACCACCCTCCTATGGCAGAAATATCAGTGCCTGTCTCGTTGTTGTCCATAGTGTTGCTCCTTTTGATGGTTGGTCCCTCAAGGGTGCTTTGCCAGATTAAAGGGCCACTCCAAGCACCATGACCACTGCATTTATTTAAAATGGTCATGGTGTCAGAAGTCTGCATGTGCAACAAAGTTCCAGGACTGGCTAATGGTAATTCTGTGCAAAACTGGCATCTGACTCTAGCACAGCCAGCCAATGGTGGCATGCTGTCCGTGCCATTCATGTCCTTCCCATAATCTGCCCACCCTAGTCGGGGAGAAATAATGTCAGTGGAGGATCAGGATGGAGGAGACCTTGACCTCAATGCTGGAAAAAAGACAAATTTATGATTTATTTTTCGCTCGGCATTTGGAGAGGGACGACCACCACAGAAGGGATAACAACTCGGAACTTATATGTAACAAGGTCTGCATCAGAAATAATTATCATCTAATCAATAATTTGTTCCTTTCACACCCACCACCTGTTCCCTCGATCCTATTCCCTCGTATCTCATCCACACTTTGTCTCCTTCTCTTATTCTGCCTCTCTCTAAAATTCGCAATCTCTCCCTCTCCTCTGACACATTTGCTCTATCCTTCAAACATGCAACCGTAACCCCAATTCTGAAAAAGCCCAACCTTGACCCTAATTCCCTGTCCAACTACCGCCCTATTTTGCTACTGACATTTGCCTGCAAGATCCTTGAGAGAGTTGTGTATGCGAGATTGACATACTTCCTCAAATCCAACTCTCTGCTTGACCCGCTTCAATCTGGATTCTGCGCTCGTTACTGTTGAAACAGCTGTGACTAAAGTATCCAATGATCGTATCACTGCAAAATCCCATGGCCACTACTCTATCCTAATTCTCCTTGACCTTTCTGTTGCTTTTGACACTGTTGATCATCAACAGCTTCTTCTCATCCTCTGTAAACTAGGTCTACGAGATACCGCGATCTCCTGGTGCTCTTTCTACCTCTCGCAGCGCTTTTTCCATTTTTCTTTCTCTGGCTCTGCCTCTTCTTCCCAATCCCTCTCTGTTAGTGTTCCCCAAGGATTTGTCCTTGGTCCCCTCTAGTTCTCAATCTACACTGCCTCCCTTGGTAAACTTATCAGCTCCTTCGGCTTCCAGTATCATTTCTATGTGGATGACACACAAATGTATCTGTCCTCCCCTGATTTCTCACCACCCCTCTTGACTCGTGTCTCTGACTGCCTCTCTGCTATTTCCAACTGGATGGCTGCTCATTTCCTTAAACTGAACCTGTCCTGAACAGTACTTCTGGTCTTCTCTGCCTCAAGTGTTGCTCCTCCCTTGTCTGTTTCCATCGAAGTCAATGGCGCTACCATCCGCTTTACCTCTCAGGCTCGCTGCTTAGGTGTTCTCTTTGACTCTGACCTCTCCTGCACCCCTCATGTCCAATCAATCGCCAAATCCTGCTGCTTCCATCTCAAAAAAATTGCACACACCGCACCCTATTTAACGTCTGATACGGCAAAGGTGCTTGTCCATGCTGCTGTCCTCTCTCGCCTTGACTACTGTAATCTGCTTCTCAGTGGTCTTACGTGTTCCCAACTTGCCCCATTACAGTCTATAATGAATGTGGCGGCGAGGCTCATCTTCCTGTCTGAATACACCTCCCACGCCTTCCTCCTTTGTCAGTCCCTACATTGGCTTCCCATAAGATATAGGACTCAATTTAAGATCCTGATACTTGTTTACAAATCTCTACACAATGCTGCTCCGACCTACTTATCCTCCCTAATACACAAATATGTCCCGTCTAGGCCCATATGCCCTGCCGGAGACCTATGTCTAACCTTTGTTCGTGTTCTTACCTCTGATGTTCACCTTAAAGACTTCTCTAGGGCTGCACCGTTCCTATGGAACGCCCTTCCCCTCTCTGTTAGACTTTCCCCCAATCTCCACTCCTTCAAAAAATCTTTAAAAACGTAATACTTTAGTAAAGCATATCAATTAAACTGTGAACAGCTTTCCCTCCCCGCACTCTGGTTCCTCTCCTGCAACTGTCATCAAAACAAAACACTAAGCCCTCAATGAATACTATCCTAGCAACCTACTTTTCTACCCTAGCAGGGCCCTCAATCCCTCTGTTCCTGTGCTTGCAATTTGTATGGTTACAAATACTTGTCTGCTAGTCCACCCATTGTACAGTGCTACGGAATTTGTTGGCGCTTTACAAATAATAATAATAATAATAATAACTTGACAGAGCAAACAGCAATTTAATTCCGAGCAGGTAAGAATCACCACTGTTGGATGCAGCATCTAGTGGGGAGGCGTCAAATTCCTTGCATAGTCACTGAGCTGTTTTAAAAAATACTCTATAAAAAAGTTAACTATGCACTATCCCAAATCCCTATAAAAAAATGAAATAACAGAGGTTTTTAGTACTACTGCAATGATGCCTACAGTGCTATTCACACTGCACTGTAGACACCATTAAAAAATAAAATCGAAAAAGTTACATAATTTTTAATAAATCATCTTGTGTAAATGTCCAATGTTTTTAAAAGAAAAATATACATTCTTTATACTTTATCTTCGCAACGGGTTAATGCCCTTTTAGGTAGAATGGTGCGTGAGGTGTATCTCGATGCATGTAGTGCAGCTGTCATATGGCAACACTAATTTGCTGATGGACTAACACTTTAATCAATGTGAGCATAACCAGCCAGAGAAAGTCTGTCAACCCCGTAAACAAGTTACAGCTGAGAATACCCAGTAAAACTGCCAGAAAATGAAGGGAATAAAGTCTTCAATTCACCAATGAGACTGCTATGTACATCTTGGGCTTTCGTGTCCCCACTGACCTCTTGTGGCTGTACCACTCGTGTTGACAAGCCAGTGCGGTCAAAAAAATGTAGACCGTGGCTGTAGTTAGTATAGCTAATATACTTGGTGTTTTAAATCATTTACAAATGAATTGTACACTTGTTTGATTGAGCAATAAAGAGCTACATGGCATACCTCCCAAGTGTCCAAATTTAGGAGGTACAGTCCCTCTTTGCGCCCTGATCCATCTGTCCCTCTTTCTTCTGGGAGCTCTAAATTTTTTATGTTTTTCACAGCAAATTCATAGCAAAGAAAAAAAAATCAGCAGTGTATCTTTAACACAACAATAAATGTTTAGACATTAGTTTGAGAATGTAAGATACTGTGGATCTGAGTATTTTCTTCAGTTACATAAATAGTTATAATTTAAAATGTCCTGTAACAACCACCCTGTCTGGTCGCACCTCCAGTCACTCCCCCTAAAACTAAACTGCTCCTCTCTACATTAAAAAATATGAATATTGGGAAATATGACCTGGTCCAGTGAACTTTTACTTTCCTCAAGTTCCAAAGCTTTGCACTTTCATTGTTTTTTTTCTTCTCTAAAAAGAAAGTTCATGTAAAATGAGTAGGGGATTAAACCTTACACCACGTGACAGAGATTGTAAACAAACAATGACACCGTGAAGACCTCAGTATCACTGCATGGCTCAGAGGTTACTGTCGATCAGCTGTTTCAGATAAAAATAAACACCAATCACAGGATCCGTGCCAGTTTTCTACAGATGACCTTCCATTCTGAAAATGTTTGTTATATTAGAATAGTGAACTTTTATGTTGTTGTTATTTTTCCTTGGACAATAAATATAATTTACGTATCTTAAAGTAATCCAGGATTCAGGCAACTGCCCAATAGACAGTTTTGTACAACAGTATTGCATTCCCCTGGGCAATTGGGACCACTTTGATATTGGATAATGTATGGGGTTTTCTTGTTACAAGAAGTTGAATGATATATGACAAATAACTAATGGGTTACTAAAGAAACTAAAATATTGAATAGCCACGAAAATAAAATAAATATATCTATAAGTATGGGTTCTATGTCACAATTGGCTATGAACCACTGTGTTAAACAGACGTATGTTACTTTCTAGCCAAAAATACGTTATCTCTAAATACAATGGAAAGTCAGGTTTGCTTGCAAGAGGTAGTTTCAAAATACATTTGCAGGTATCGTCGAAAAGGTAAACCATTTAAATTGTCCTGTAGATAAAGAAGGGCCTTCATAGGGGTTTAATGATTTAATGAAGAAAGTAATTATTATAAGTAAAAAAAAAAAAAAGGTATCAACCTGTGTTATATTTAATGAGTTTCATATATTATTGAACATGACCCCGGGATGTAATATGCTATGTGAGTATATTATCACATTAATGTACTTTGGGGGAATACATTATTAAAACATTAGTCACATACAGTGGAATTAAATGAAGTCAGGCTTCATTTGGGATAAGGTATAAGTTAGGGCGGTTAATTCAGTAAACAGAAAATTGTGGTGGGTTGACTCACGACTTCAAAATTTAGGTCAGATCAGGCAGTTAGGAAAAACTCTCCACTTTTGTGTTTTTCAACTCATTTTAGTCAAAATTTTCTGACTACGTTTAGTGAACACACGTCTAAATGTCTAGCCTTTGTGTAAACCTTTCTAATGTCTGTTAAATTCCAAAAAATGAAATTGTCAATTTTTCACCCAACTGTTATTGCTGAAAAGGACGTTTGAGGAATGGTTGTGTCCAGGAATAAGAATTAACTCAAAAACTTAAAAGACACATGTCTCCATTCACTTGTATACTGTGCTGCTGCATTATTTTTTTGGAGGGGGGGGAGGGATGGGAGGGGGTCAGTGATCTGCAATCCAATCCAGAAGAGAGCTCATGAAAGTGTAATTATTTAGATGGAGTGTCAATATAAACTTATGAGAGTTTTCACTCTATGCACTAAGCAACTTAGTGAGGATTAGATATGCTACTGAATTGGATTATCATTGGAATAGTTTCTATCAAATTGTAGCACAGTGGACAACGTAGAACATTTTCTTTTATTATCTATATAAGCAGATAACTATAAAAACAAAACTAATATTGTGTAGTGTGCTTGTGTGAATATGTCAACAGCAAATATACACTCAATACTTAAAGGGACAGAACACACCTAAAGCATTTTAGCTATGTGTGTGTGCGTTTTTTTTCTTTTTTTATATTTTACAACAATTGTAAATTTCAACTAAAATTGGCAAATTTATATCACATATGTGAACCAGTGGGAAAATTATTTAGGGGAGTTTCTGGAGGGGGAGGCATGGAAAGACATGTGGGTACCCAGACACAGGGTTTTCCATTTGCATGGATTACATGTAAAAGATCCTCATGAGGTGGCACACCACCACAGTAAAACTCTATAAAACATGGAAAACATTGTCCGACTTCTGCAGGAGACATTGCACTATTAAAGCAAGTTACAAGCATACGCGGTTGAACTGCCCTAAGGTTAGGCCCTACTGGTAGTGTTTCAGGGACCTATCCATGTAAAGTCTACATTTGTTTTCTGTTTGTCTCGTGTTTGGAGGTGGGTGCTTTTTGATCTATGTTGTTTTATTGTTTTTATTTATATCTATCAGGGTTATTCACTAATATGAGAATTCACAGTGAATTTATATTGAATTTCTAAATTAAGATCAAAGTAGTGGTACTGGAAGCACAGCTGAATTAGAGAATGTTCTGGATCAGCTATTCACTTGAATTCACGCAGAATTCTCTCCCTGTAAATTGTAATGTGACAAGGGGCACTTTTCGGCATACAAGGCTTCGGTATTGGAGAGCATTGTTGTCTGAAGACCCTTTTTCTTGGCTGTTAAAACTTTAAAATACTAGATCCTAATCCACACTTAGGGCCTATCCAGGGCGGTGCGGACTGCCCAGGTTCTGCTGAGACAGTGTGGACTAGTGCCCAGGATCTCCCACTTCCATTTGACAACTTACCTGGGGTCCATTGGGTGCTTCATCCTCTGCAGCTTGGAAGCTCCTACACAGATCATCTATTAGCCCCTTTAAACTAAGCCCTGCAGTACACAGCAAGCTCAGTGCATGGATCTTCCAGCAACTCAAGAAGACCAGCAGTCAGCAGACCACAGGTAAGGTGTCAAACCATTTGCAAATGACACTGTTTGCACCATAACCACTATAGCACAATTTAGTGGTTATGGTGCTTAGAGTGTTCTTTAAAAGTTACATTGAGTTTAAGATGACTTATTTTTCTCCTTTCACGATCACAACTCAATATTGGACCACACATCTGCTCACCCTTGAAATTTGCTCACATCACACAATACTTTTCATGCAGCTGGGGTGCCATCATCTTTTATACTGTTTTACCTATGTGTTGTTACCAGGTATATGCAAAATATCCGGAAAAAAAATCCAGTTGGGGAAATAAACTAAATCTATGTGGATGCTAGTGATTTTTATAGTGTAACGTAGAAATGAAATCCCATTTCCTATAAACTAGAACTATGCAATTGTTATTTGCATGACAAATGCACTTCACGCATATTTATTAATTCAGAATTTGGGTTTCGCAATGTGATTGCCTTTTTTCTTCGCGTTTCACTTTAGAGGGAGTCTTAATTAATCTGATGAATTTCCATTTAATTTGCCAAAAACTCAACTAAGGCACCATAACCCTGGGACAGAAGTAACCTATTACTCTTACATTATACTTTTTCAGCCATAAACTAGCTACCTGTTAGCAACCCCCGCTCTGCCATTTAAATAAAATGCTTACTTTCCCAAATGTCACATTTCACAGTTCTGCTTACTCAATAAACAATGTAGTGTTGTTGACAGATTGTATCACCTGCATAGTTAAAAGAAGCTCTGGATAAAGATCAGATTAAATGCCACCAATTAGAGGAAAGAAAACAGGGCAATATTGTGGCTACTATCGGTTTACACATTATCATTTCTATAACACCTGTTACGTAGTAACGAAAAATAAACAAAAACATAAACAATGCCACAAGACATGGCTGCTAACACATTCCTTGTAATCTCCAGCTTATCCACCTCCTGACAGGGGTTTTTAGGTCAATCTTATTATATCATGACATATACAGTATGCCACTGGTCAGTAACAGGTTAATATCAGCACTGTATTCCTTTACATTCTTTAGATGTTCCGTTCTGTTAGTTTCTGCTAATAGTTCGCTATCAATTGCCATTTGTACCAGTATGTGTAGCTTTCAAGTCACAAGACTTTTGTACAAATTACAACTCATTAACGTCTGGCCTTTGGAATGTCTTGGCACTTTCTCTGTGCCAAAGGCAACTCCGCCTCAAAATGTAGAGTTTGGAAGAAGGGATGAGGGGGGTAACATTGGCATACAGTGAACCACCACACAGATAAAACGTGCCCAGCTCTCTTAAAATCTGAGGAATTTACACCCCTGAAACAGAGTATAAAGGGCTGGAAAAAATAATAAAAATGTACCGATGCCAGTTTAAGAGAAGGGATTTCCTGGCCATCGGAACTGATGTTCTAAAAGGATCTGGAGAGAGTAGTCGCAGCCCTGCAATATCGTAACAGATAAAAAAGAGGTTTCCATTAATCGCAGCAGCAGCTGCAGAGGCCACAGAGCTGCAGCGAAATAGAAGGTTGTGTAAAGCATGTAACGTAGTGCCATACTTAGTCATCCATGGTTTCAAAGGCAGGTCCTGAGAGAGAGGGAGGGGGGAGGGAGGGAAATGTGGGAGGCAAGCCTCCACCCACTCTCAGAACCTCCCTCTGACTGTCAGCAGTGTGGTGTTGCAGAGTCCTTGAGCTTCACTCAATGTGAACGTTGCTATCTTTGAGAACTGATCTCCGTTTGGACTTTGCCAGCTTACGACTTGTCAAGTGCCAGGTGGGGAGTTACAAGAACCAAAGCATTGCTATAGAACGCGGTGATAATTGTATCACTGTATCGCTCACCGATCATCGAACCTCCAACATGTCATCGGTACAAGTCATTTACCACCAGAAGATCCACAATTATCATTTAAACAACTTCTCCAAAGACGACCTTCCAGCCGGTAAGCATCTTCTTCGTTATACTTGGATACAAGTAAACACACTGTGATCATGGCTAGTTTGTTATTATTATTATTATTATTATTCTATGTTACTTACTAGCTTGCATAACTCCTGATTTAAACGTATGGCAGCCGGGGAAACCATTAGTGCATTGCCGAAAGGGTTTATAGGATGAGATGTGCTGCGTAGCTAACCAGTCTTTTGCAGATCACAAGATCGTATAAATATTTATGCAGAATCCCCTTCACAGCATGCATCACACAACTGGACTTCTGCATCATATGCATCGGGATTTAATTAGGCAAAACCAAAAAAAAAATACATCTCGTGACACTGACAAGTACCTAACTAACCAAAATACTGGAATATCAGGTGATTCCCACAGTAGCTATTGGGAAAATAAATAAATAAGACTAGCTGTGATGCGTAATTTTTTCATCTCATTAATAAAGGGTGTTGTACTAGGAGAGATGAATTGCGGGGAAGCCCAGCACTGCAAACAGGGAAACACATCACGACTCTATGAAAATAACAAGCAATTCGTGATAGGAATTTCTCATGTTCCCCACGCACAGCCTTTGAAGGGCTCGGACATATTCTGTAGGGTAGTCAAATATTTACAAAAAAAATTGTAACACTGAGGGGGTTTTCAAATCGCTGTATCGGTGACAGTTGATGGTTCAAGGAACGATGATAGGGAAGATTTGTAAAAGTGCTGTTATAAGGGAAGTGGGGCAAAGAGCAATCCGTCAACAGAATTTTCCTAGGGATTCCATAGGTTTCCATGGTGACTGCTCCACTTTAAGAACTTTGCTCCACTAATTAAGATTTTTTTTATAACCCCCATCATGGATGTGTCTTGTATATAGATGTTGTTATGTTGCATTATTAATGAACATAAATTGCCATAGCTGGTTAATCTATGCATTTGCTTATTTTATAATAATTAATTTGTACATTTAGTGAAACCCCTCTCATTTTAAATTTGATGGCATTGACCTCTTGCATTGTAAGTGACATGTGGTACCCCTACTCCAAACTATTATAAACCCACATCCAATAGATGATTTATTTGCAGACATATGCAGATAAAACATACCGGTAGCTAATATTTATTTTATATATATAATTTTTAAAATATATATTTATACTATGATTATCCAACCCATCACGTTGCAAGGGACTGGGCCACCATAAGCCATCCTGCAACATGCGATGACGCTCTATAAATTAATGTTTATGGGGGAAATCTTTTCAGGAGTTGATGGATTGCACCAGCTGATATATTCTAAAATGCAGTTACATAACAGAGGGTCCCCCATACCCTGTGAATTCTTTTAAAGACGCAGTGCTTCTATAAGCAAGCTGGAATGTTCATAGTTTTAGTACTTAATGGGTTCAAGCAGGATAAATTAGAGCATGTTAACTCTTTCGTTGCTTTTCTTTTTTTTTGTCTTCAGACATTTTAAAGCTAAAAATGTTGCAATATGGATAGTCGGAACAGATGTGTTTTTAAGGCTCGTAAAACTGCATGATAATCATAAATATGGTTTGTGAAAAATAATTGCAAGCAAACGTTTATGGCTGTTTTTTTTTTATTTTTTTTGCTTTTGACAGTATACTAGTTCTCAGTGTTGTGGGTATTCTTGGATTTGAAACCTCTTTAGATTCAACATATATAAAATTTTACAGGGCATTTCTGAGTGTGAAGAGGTTAAAACAGGCTCTGTAAAACGTTGACATAATTTCTGTGAGATTTAGACCTGGCAAGAAAAATGACAACATTGGGCTCATGCCTGGCGCCTAGTGGCTGCAGTTCAAATCAAGCTGAACAAACTATTTATTTATTCACATACGATTGGTTACACAGCTAATTAACATTACAAATGAGGATGTTTCACGCTGGGGTTTATTCGCTAAACAGTTAATCAAAATCTGACATTCAGCTATGAAAGATGTAGTAAAGGAGTGTGTGTATGTAATTTGAGATTAGGAAACAGGACGGATTGTTATGATACTGTTTTTTGGACTGCACTCTTATCATAGGTATGATGTTAAAAAATAGTTTCTCTCTCTAGTACACTAAATCAGCAACTACTGAAATATGTCAGGTTTCACATTGACACAAGTAAAACGTTCTTATGAAAATCACACATTTTTTGTACAGTCTGCAGATTAGAACACTAATAGCAAAATATTGCAATAACAAAAGTCTTGTGCATGTGATCATAAACATATAGTAAATTATTTAAAAATGCACATTAGATGACACCTCCTATGATGCTCGGGCAGTGTAATGGGGAAAAGGAGCATTTAGCAACTTCAGTACTATATAGATGAATGGTCACATCTCTGTGCTATATAGTGAGGCACAGAGGGGGGCCAAAGCCAGTGTGGACCACCCACTTCTTGTTAGATCAGATGGCTGTACCCGCAGCCCCCCTGTTCAATCAGCCTCATGTGAACTCAAAATTGGCGCCTTTATCAGAGCACATTCTCACCCTACAGGAATGTGGAAAGGGAGGGAGGGGGGTTGCCCTAATTATGCTGTGCCTTTCATGATCACTAACTACTAGCTTGTATGCAGCTCTTCAAACTGGTCAAGCAACATAATTTGCAAATGTGTAAACTGGCTTCTGGCAAAAAAATAAACAACTATAAATAAAAATTACACAACAGAAACCACTTCACAAAATTATTGACTTAATTATTAGCTACTGGTGAAAAAATGTTTTAAATTTTATATATATATATATATATATATATAAAAATTCGAAAGGTGCTGCACTCACTGTTTGCTCCAATAGAATGCCCGGTGCTTGATCGGCAAAAATTATAGAAAGTAGAATTGACAGCACTCCAAGGACTTCTTCTTAAAAAGTAACTTTTATTCTTCCAAGTAAAATATCAACGTTTCAGTCTAGCGATTCTAGACTTTCATCAGGTATGATGAAAGTCTAGAATCGCTAGACTGAAACGTTGATATTTTACTTGGAAGAATAAAAGTTACTTTTTAAGAAGAAGTCCTTGGAGTGCTGTCAATTCTACTTTCTATATATATATATATATATATATATATATATATATATATATATATATATATATATATATATATATGTATGTATTTATTTATCTATATATATATATTTATTTTACTATGTAAAACGTATCCCCCACCCCAGCCTATGATGCTTTGCTAAGTGTTATAATGTACTATAAGTGGAGGTGTGGGGTTATACTCTTTATACTATAAATAGGTGTTTAAGACTATAGATTTATTTTTTTTAAAGGCGGGTCCTTATGAGGGAAATGACAATAGCTCAGCACTATTGTTATTACTCCCATGCTGCCCACTCATTCTTCTCTGCATTCAAATAGAACCATGCCTTCCCTGCGTTCTGATTGGCTGCCGGAGAGATAGTGTCAGCCCTCCCGAGACGCGGGAATGGAATACACTAAGGGGGAGATGAGAGGGGCGTTCCTATTGGTTTACGCTCCGCCGTCCATAGAGCTCAAGTCGGGCTGTGATTGGCCAGCGGTCTCCGCCTGGGGGCGGGAAAGAGTCCCTAGCGCTGAGCCCTGTGGCCGCACGTGGTTGCTGGCTCCTGTAACCGGCAGTGGCTGCTTCAGGAGCGGAGCCGGCAGCACGCCGACCCCACACTGCCTCATCTGTGGAGCGGGTGGCCATGCTGCTCAGTCCTCCGGCGCATCTAGCTTCTCCTCCTCCTCACATGGCTCTGGCTTGCTATTACCTGCCCTCACCCTCTGGCACCGGCGGCATGTCCCCAGCATCACCCAGCCTGGCAGAGCCACAGGCGGCCAGCCTGCAAGGTAAATGGCCACTGGGGAACCAGCCCTGAAATACATACATGCTCTCCGCCATGGCTTATGCAGGCGCCATGTGGCTCAGCAGTTACCCTGATAATCAGGTGGATGTGACTATTGTGTATCCATCACTGGCAACATGTGTGTTGATGGATGGATGCAGCCCACATACTAACACACACATACACACGTGTTTGTGCCGGCTGCTCTGTGTTGTAACAGAATGGATTTTAATACGGACACACAAGAAGACGCTGGTCTGTCTGTATCCCCGTGTGAGCTATTTAAACAATGCTGTGCTAGGTTTTTCAATAGAGCGCAATGCACACCACGTGTGCTTCCTCACAATTGTACTCTGCGCTTTGGTATATGTTGGCGCAGTGGCATTTATGTAGTGCACGCCCAGTGTCTGTATATGCTATTCGTTTATATGGTTTTGTGATCCACCGCTGCTTTAGGGGGGGTGGATGGATTTTCGTGTGAGGTTGTATTGATTCTGCAGAAAATGTCACACACGTTTGTGTTCATTTTGTACAACGCCGTGGTATATGTGCGTGGCAAAGATCATCCGTAATAATTTGTGTTGGTCTTTTGTCCCACAATCTAGTGTAAAAAAAATAAAAAAATCTCTAGTTTTGGTTCTTTACATAGTCGGCATGCACACGTGTTTCCCTTAACTTCGCTCTCCGCCACGGTATATGTTCGCGCCAGGTGGGATGATAATTGCTAATAATGCTTAATTTTCAAGGGATTGTTCTGCTATTGCTAGGATGTATGGACTTTAGACACCGGTACTTTAAATATCTTGTTACATGATATATTTGTAAGAGCTTTATGCAAGTAACACATTTGGGAGTATGATCATTTCTGTATCAGATTGAAAGTCGACTAATGGGTATCAAAGAATTGTCTGACTTATTTTTGGTACGAACTATAAACAAATGCTTGTGAAAGTTCACGAGTCGATATAAACATAGATATACAGTATATTTATGCAAATTTATACGATATATAATTACACTTAGTATTGGCATTGAATTGCAGAGGATGTGTAGTTTCAGATAGTTAAATGTCATTCATGTTCATAGTCTGCTGGTGTACATTTTCCCCTTCATGCACTGATCTAGCTGGTTTATGGATGTAGCAGCAATTTATAAAATACTGAACATTCTGTGGTGCTTGTCTGTGTTCTAAATGTACCTGCTGCAGGGACGCTGCATACATTGATTTTGTAGGGGGTGGGGGTGGAGTTGCTCTGCAGAGGTTTTGAAACAGATTGTATGGGTGGGAGGTGCAATTTGTGGGGTGGTCTCCTCCTGAGGGAGGGGTTTCCCCGGGATACCCGCAGAGCTTGGAATGGATTTGCCTCCTCTGCAGGGAGTCTCCCTGGTCTCTACTGCCTCCTTATTAACCCCCATCCTGCACATTCCTCCCCCTGTATCTTACTGACCTTGCAGAGACATCATAATAAAAACATCAGGCTTTCTGCATCATGAGTCACACATTATACCTGTTTGGTGAATGCATGAGTAATTCTCTCATCCACTGAGATCACCAATTAATCTCTGAAAGCAGGGGGGGGGGGGGGGTAGGATGGGGTCTGTGCTGTCCTTCCATATAAACTGTACACCATGAATCGTTTCCAGAGCCTGCAAATATGGATATCATTGCAGTATCTGTCTATAATAAGCTTGCAGGTATATTGGATATCTTGCTTTTGGTCCAAATACTTAACTTTTTTTTCTGTTATGGCTAGCTACTTACCAGGATTTTTTTTTTCCTCCTTTTCAGTGAAGGAACCATTTGAAAACTGCTATCGAGTGGGACAGGTTATTGGAGCCGGCGGTTTTGGCACAGTATATTCTGGAGTCCGGATTGCTGATGATTTGCCTGTAAGTTGTAGGGGAAATGTGTTGTGGTGTTTTGTGTGTTTTGTTTTTTTTCTCCTACATTTTGTTGTGTTTAACAAATATATAAAATACCAGTGTTGTCTCAGTATTTTCCATTGCCCTTAAGAGATATTTGATGCTTTTGGTATTTGTTCATGGGGCAAAGAGTGCTTAATATTACAGAAGACATTTCAGCACTACTATGTAATCTACTTCTGATGTAATTTAATGTATTGTAATAGTGCGTAATACAACATTATAGCAACCTCTATCATGAACTCTGAAATGCTCCTTCTTAAATTTTTATTTTAGTATTTGGGCCTATTTCTATCAAAGATTTTTAATTCAGTTATGATGGTTGACTATCCTTAAAATCTTTGAAGCCAAATTGGGAATTTAACTTTTGGTGTTGCTTTCTCTTTAATACTATTTTTTTGTTTTCAAAATGTTTAGTGGTGAAAATCTTTTAAATTGGTATTTTTTGTTTTTTTTTGTTTTATAGGTTGCAATCAAACACGTGGCTAGAAACAGGATTTCAGAGTTAAAACAAATGGTGAGTTTCATTTTCTAATGTTATGGGTAATAGGATTATTGGGAAATATGCTATTAACCTTGGGGAAAGAGTGTATGCATGCAATATTTCTGTGGGATTCTCATTGTAGCAATGTTTTTTTGTTCTTGCAGAATGGGACACTAGTTCCACTTGAGGTCTATCTCCTGAAGAAGGTGTCTACTGGCAACCGTGGGGTAATCCAGCTTATAGACTGGTACGAAAGACCAGATGGCTTCATCATTATTATGGAACGACCTGAACCTGTGCAGGACCTATTTGACTTCATCACAGAGCGAGGTGCTTTGGGCGAAGAACTGTCGGCCAAGTTTTTTCGACAGGTCGTTGAAGCTGTTCAGCATTGCCATGCACGTGATGTTGTGCACAGGGATATCAAGGATGAGAACATCTTGGTGGACCTTCGGACTGCAGAACTGAAGCTTATTGACTTTGGATCTGGTGCATTACTCCGGGAAGCAGTTTACACAGATTTTGATGGTAGGCTATAAACATTATTTTGCTTAAGCATTAAAATTCCAAATTTATAATTATAGAATCTGTCTCAATCGGCTCCTCTCCATATAATCTGAAATGATCCATAGAAAGATGGCACGTAGACGGTGACTAATTTCTGTAGTAGAACATTAATATAATATATATATTTTCTATTGGAGCATGTAACAGTTTGTTTGGACACCACTCAGCGTTATGTCTTAAAAATTTAACTCCAGAAAACAGTAAATTGACAAATCGTCTCAAAAGGCTGAATTATGGTGGCAGTGTCAACAGCGTCTAAACTTTTTTTTTTTTTTTTTTTTTTTTTAATGAACAGGTACTCGTGTGTACAGCCCTCCAGAATGGATCCGCTTCCATCGATACCATGGCTGCTCTGCCACGGTGTGGTCCCTTGGCATCTTGCTCTATGACATGATCTGTGGAGACATTCCCTTTGAGCATGATGAGGATATTTTAAAGGGCAAAATCCATTATCGTTGCAGAGTGTCAAGAGGTAAGCTTCCATCTTTCTACACCCTTCTTTATGGCCAAAAGAATATTTAAAATCTGAACTTCCATAGACATGGCTTAGAGAAACAGGTGTTGTACCTCTGCAGTATTCCATTACCAATTTGTGTGAATACCTTCTTCGGTTTTGGAGAATGTACACAAAAAAAAGCAGGTTTAGTGCCTCTTGTAGTTTAGATCTAAACAATTCACCTTCTGCAACTGTGAAGGTAACTCGATCATAGAATGATTGACTGTTCATGGCACTAAGGGAGTCTCGCTTATCATGCTGACAGATTTGGTTATGCAATGAAATCCTAGTTACTAAATTTGCTGTATTGTTTTCTTGCAGAATGTCAGCACCTGATTGAGTGGTGTCTGTCCAAGAAGCCTTCAGACAGGCCAACTCTGGAGCAGATCCTCTCACATCCTTGGATGTCTCAAGACCACATGGTGGGTCAACAGGACAATGGGAAAGTGTCACGAAAGGTGGACCAAGAGCAAACCAGTACAAGCCAAGAAAACCTGTGATTCCAGAGAAGTTTGAGCGACTTAGGAAAGTTCTGACATGCCGCCCTGATTTGGGTGGGCTGGCATGGGACTATGTCCGGTATGGAAGCTGGGATTCCCGGGGCGGGCAGAAGGAGCTGTCCCACCAGAGAAAAATACCTCAGGGGATTCCAGAAAGGGACTCTGTGAAATGGCGACCTCAGACTTTAAATTACATTTTTTTTAGAGGACCCGATCTTCCCAACGGAATGATGCAGAAGGCATTGAAGTGTAATAGGGGTCTACTGGCCTGTATTTGTGCTGGGTTCTACTAGCATATGTTGACTTTGTAAAAATTTTATTCTATACACTCACAGGATTTGGGGGATAGTTTGCCAATGGAACTGTAAACATATATTTGCTCATTCTGAATATGCATTCACTTACTGCCAGTACGAGGAATGAAAACTGCATCATATTTTAATTTAAAGTGTTTTGTTTTGTATGTTCTCTTCCCCTCCCAGCTTGTTTTTGAGAGGTTAGTCTTCATTTCAAGTGGATATGTCTCTTAAAATACTGACAGTTGTCAACTTGCACAACATTTTCAGGTTGAAAATGTAGATTTACACTGAGCTGTAGCCCAACATTTTAAGATCTAATAAGTGACCTCTGCTTACATAGAGCCATGTGTATACTTTTTTTTTTTTTATAAATAAATGTATATATTTACATCCCCCTCCCTCCTCAACCAACAGCCTGTGACTCCACACATTTTTCTCTTTTTAACTGGGAACTGGTTGTCTGAGTGCCTCAGTTAAAGTTGTCCCAGAATTTTAAGTGTTTTTGCTGCTCTTCTTTGATTTATTTTTTTTTGTGGGTTTTTTTTTCCTCCATGAATCCTTGCTGCTAGATATGAGTGGGGACTGCACCAAGGAGCAGAATGGGTTAACTCAATCCTTCCTCAGGGAGCTGGTATGATGCTGGTACTACTGGGTGAACCTGCATTGATGATTAATGCTGGTTAAACATGCTTTGCAAGCATATCCTCTAGTTGAAAGTGTGTATCTGCTGTGCACCAGTTGGTGACTGCAGGTGTGGTTGGAAGTTGACTTACAAAGAATGTTACCCATACCGTAAACTTTATTTCCACCTCTGCCTTAAAACTTTATTTTAAACACATTGTGGTATGACCAACATTTGTTATTGTGGGGATTTTTTTTTATACACTTAGTGGAGGGGAAGAGATGTAATGTTTTTACAGAAGCAATGCAATCTGCTGGCAACTAAGGTGGCAAAAAGATGCTACTGTAGTTCTAGCTTTTTACAAGATACATTAAGTTTAGTTATGTAAGTGGCAAGGCTTGAATATCTAGGTAGGCCTTAGGGCAAGTACATTTCATGCTACTCAATTGACGGGCGGTACTGTTCAGGAATGACATTTTTTCCCATCTGTTGGAAGTAAAGGGGTTAAAGTACTGTTCTGGTTTAGAATAGATTAGAAATTGTAACCCAACTACAACTCGCAAGGTTCTTGAATAATCTTATGGCACCAATTGGTGGAAAAATTGAGGAGTTATTTTGACAGCTGACTTCTGCAGGGTTGCCTGTAATTGCACCTGGTTGCGGAGACTGAGCAATTCTTAACTTTTCCACTAATACCTCCTTCATAGGCTTGTATATATCCATACTAGAGGCCTATACGAATAATTTAACCACAATAGCCGTGCAGATTATATATGCCCAAGCGAGGGAACCATCTTCCCGTTTAAGTCATTTAAATGTGCTGGCAATGGCATGAAGTCAATTTTATTTAGGTAGATTGGCATTGTAAGAAATCCTGTAAAATTACATTTCCAGACATATTTTACAAAACAAATTCAAATAAATGGTCACATTTAAGTTGAGGGCAAGAATATGTTTACATTATTTAAAGACCTCTCACAAAGGAGCCTTTCTTTCCGTGGATGTGGCTAATATAACTGCAATAAGCAGATGCTAGTTCCATGTCACTACTAGAATTTATAAAGGCATTTTTTCCAGGCATATTACACCTTCATCACCAGGGAAGCTGATATAATTATTGATCATTCCCCGACTGTATGGAAACATTGAGTTCTACTGGACCCCCCTCTTGCAACAAAAGGGTTTAAGGTTTATTTTGGGTACAGTCTGTACCTTCAGTGTTCACTGGTCATGTTCTAACTTATTTAATTTAATCTGTCGTGTTTTTTTTGTTTTGTTTTTTTGTCCTTGTTCTGACTTTTTATTTATGAAGACTCTTTGATTTCCTATTTTCAATACAGACTTAACGGTATTTATAAAAACTTTGTTACATTCTGGAGATCAGATTTTTGCATTTTGTCAGTTTTATTTAAGTGTTTAATGTTATCTATTTTCTTTTAATAAAAGTTTTTTTTTTAAAGTTTAACAGTCTCTTATTTTCTGGGTAAAGATTGACCGGTTTTGAGTTTTTACGGATTCAAGGTTCTTCACAATATGGGATTTGCAGAGGATGGTTGGTTGAAATGGAAAAAAATCCCCAGCTTTGTTGTTTTGGCTTAATACTTTTTATTGCTTTGTAATTTCTTCACAACTTCAAGATTAGGAAATAAATGCACACTGGTAGCTCGAATTCATAAAATCTATGCAGGAAAAATCAACTGGTAAGATATCTAATTGACACTATTGGTGCCAATAATAATTTAGGCTTAACTGTCCTCCATGTAAAAATGGAAAATATGTATCTACTTGTGAAATTGGAGTGGCTGTATCAAGATGCAGGATAAAGAGTTGTGACTTTTTTTACATTTTATTTTCCACATTTCACAAATATCTGTTAACATAGATAAACATTGAAAGTTACCCTTTAAAAGAACACTCAACACGCATAAATCACTTCAGCTTGTGATTTGGAGTCTCACACCTTTTATAATTGAGGTAGAAATACACATTTTCTAATGCTAGCAGGCACACTATTTTCTTCTCACCTTCTGAATGAGATGTATTACAGCTCTTTGAGAAGCCTTTAAAAAAAAATTAAATGTCTATGATGGAAAATTCTGGTTCGGTTGAATCTTTAAAAAAAAAAAAAATTCAGTCCATTTGGGATTCATGTATGCATGTCTCCTCATTATCCAGATTTTGACAGAGACCCATTTTCAGGTCCTGTCCTACCTTAGTTCCCTGCATTTTTAGGACACCAGCGAACTGTCCCCAACAATCATTGCACAAGCACATCATAAGATGCACGCACATGTTCAGTGAAACCGTGCACCCTGCATGTCCTGCACTCAGTGATGGACAGGCAGCCTGACATGCATTCACGCCTGCCAATAACTTGGGTGGGTTTCCTCCTTCTGGCACTCCCTTGCCACCAGTGTCCTGATTCGCTTGACACCGGATTTAGAGATCTATGTCCAACCAATTGTTTCAGGAAGAACTCATTTTACAATATCAATATTATGTATATGTTTTGCAGTACACGGATAGGTGCATTTTCCCACCATTTGGTTTCGCACATCAAGTGAGAAGAAGTAATCAATAAAGGGAAAACAAGGAGCAGCCAAAAAATAAATCTGTATTTATATATTATACATTTAGTAAATATATAAATAACTTTTTCCTCTCTTTTGGTCACTTCTCACTTGAGCTGTGCCCTAACCACCAATCCATTTTTATTTGATTTTTTTTTGGCACTACGAACAACTCCAAAACAAATTAAACTGTTCAGTGTCCATTTCGTTTGTTTTGCAATTCGTCCATATGTATTCAGACGACCCGATGATTGCTTAAATCGTTCAAAACATTTGGGGAAAATCACAATTTGTTTGAAACCGAATGCACAAGTCTAATATATATAATTTAAACCAAGCTTCCAGTGCATTTGATAAAACTGCACGTTTTTATATATAATATACAAGCTTGTTCTACATGCGTAAGAAACAGTCATGGCATTGACTATTACATATCGGGTGAAGCAAAGAGCAAGTTAAGAATGAACAATGTACAAACACGTAGCAGGACTATAGGTGAGCAAACTCAGAAGGTGTCTACTGTAAGTTTTGCTCACTCATATAGCATCAGGCTATGTCAGAATGCCTAAAACATTGAGCGATCTGTGCCACTGGGTATTGATTAGTAGAAAAAGGCAAAAAACTCTGCAATATTAAAGGAACACTATAGTCACCAGAACAACTACAGTTTATTGAATTTGTTCTGGTGAGTAGAATCATTACCTGCAGGCTTTGTGCTGTAAACACTGTCTTTTCAGAGAAAATGCAGTGTTTACATTACAGCCTAGTGATAATTTCACTGACCACTCCTCAGATAGCTGTTAGAGATCCTTCCTGGGTCATGGCTGCCTAAAATGCATTCAAACATTCTGTATCTACTCCCACTGCATGCAGACACTAAACTTTCCTCATAGAGATGCATTAATTCAATTAATCTCTATGAGGAGATGCTGATTGGCCAGGGCTGTGTTTGAATCATGCTGGCTCTGCCCCTGATCTGCCTCTTTGTCAGTCTCAGCCAATCCTATGGGGAAGCACTGTGATTGGATCAGGCTACCACTTCTGATGAGGTCAGCAGACTGCTTGTTTTTTTTTTTGAGGCAAACATCATGCAGATCTACAGCTTCAAGCTTGAATACAGTAAGATTTTACTATATTTATAGAGGCATGAGGGGGCCAGATGGTGGTTTTAACACTATAGGGTTAGGAATACATGTTTGTGTTCCTGACCCTATAGTGATCCTTTAACTAAATAGATACTATGGATAAAACAAGTAGCCACCAGCTCTATTCACCCAATGCCACAGGTGAGCCAGAAAGCACAGTCCCATGCCAGATGTTGCATCCCTTCTCTCTGCCATCAGGTTTGGTAGGTATTGCTTGGTTTCCCGCTGTGTATTGTATTCTGAACCACATAACAGCTTTGCGTAATGTCGGCCCCGGGCCTGAATGGGAACCTGTGCCTTATGTCCATGGCTCCCCCTTTCCAAAGTGGCATAATCATGGACCAACAGTTTCACCGGATTCTGGACCAATCCCTGTGTATATGAACATTGATGTGGAGATATGTTCGAATGGGCCCGGCGTAGAAGAGGAACGAGCAGCTGAGACATCACTCCGGGTCGGCTGTGAAGCAGGAGGAGTCAGGAGGGATCTGCTAGTAACACGATAGCAGAACGTCTGGCAGATTGCATCAAATTTTGAAAGGAAGATCATGATGTCTCTCAACCCTTTGCCCTCTGGGCCTGCTCAACTGTGTTGAAGATCCAGCCCGGCGGCCATCTTGGCCACACCACACAGCTTTGAAGGCTACTGGATTTTCTTCACTTAATGCAGAATATACTGACCCAGTGGGGACAGGGATGACCCCCACCAGTCCAATGGGAGGGGTAACTGGTATCCTTGAATTTAGCAATACGGTGCGTGCATAGCTTCGGGAGATTGACCACCTCTTTCCTCGGCCTTTGCGCCAGTCCCAGTAGGCCTCAAATACAAACAAGATTGCTGTTGAGCAGGATACTCCAGTCCAAGCTTCGTGATTTGTGCTTGGCTGTAATATCAATCTGCTTGTAGCCATGGATCAGAGGTAGCAGAATTTTCACCTTTAATCGTTTGACCCGATTTGTCGGGAGCTATTGAAAAAGGGGGACTGGACATCAGGCCCAACCCCCACACGTCTAATATTTTATAATGTATATTTTTATTTAGTATCACTGGTTTTGTGAGTAAGATACGCTAGAATGGAATCTCCAAGGACCAGATTATCCTGGTGACCTAGACCAGTAAAGTAAACCTTGGTAATGCAGGGGTATTCAATCTACATTTCCCTAACAAATAATCAACATCGACGCAGGGTAAAATCGGTCATAAAATGGTAATTTAATCCAAGCTTCCCCTCTCATTTCCCACATGGGTACCTGTTAAAGTAGAAATATGACTGTACTGTTCATGACTATATATTGTGTGTGTATATTATATTTTAGATATATAACAAATATATTTATTTTGTTTTCCTTGTTGCAATGAAAGCTGACACATCCTGCAACCTTTTGAGAGAACAGCCTGTGCTAAGTGGTCCAGGAGGGAAGCAAATCAATAATTCAGATGAAATTAGCCAACACTTCCTGAACAGACAGAAAGGAGAAAAATTGCCTTGGGAGAAGGAATGGAGGGGGAGCTGCAGGGGGTGAGTAATTTTTATATAAGCAGCTGGATTTGGGTTTCTGGAATATGGGTTGTCCTGTATGTATAATTTAGAATCAGACTTGAAATTAAAGAATGTATTTATATTATTTTGTTATATTACTTTTTGGATGAAACTAAATACATCAGTAGCACACAGTGATTATTAAGATTCATATATATTGTGGTTAAAAACAATTTGGACAAAATAACAAAATCTGGGATTATTTTCCTGAAACTCTAGTATTTTGGCATTAATTTTCTCACATTTATATGTTAAATTACTACAACTGTTTAATCAATAAACTAGGAAAATAAACCATGGTTTTTCACTTGCCACTGAATTATAGAAAAATCAAGGTTTAAATTAACAGTTGGAGAATTTCTCAAAATCATCTATTATTTTTCACCAAAATGTTGCCATTTTCATTTAAGAGTTCAGGGAATAACCACAAAGTGTGTTATACATGAACAAACTAATATGTAAACCTCAGAGTAAAAATAACCCTATACAAATTCCCTGCTATGCTTGACCTTAAAGGGGGGTTCAGAAGAAATATAGAGTCGAGCTAATAGGGATACAATACCAAGGTTCCCGTGAAAAAGAAATGTTTGTAATTAAAAGTGGATCTGATAATTGTGCAACATCTGGCAGAACAGTCCCTATTTTGGGCTCATGCATGTTAGAGCAAAGAAACTCATAAAAATAAATACATTTACTTGCCACTCGCAAGACACTTCCATCCTTAAAATAACATTCTTAGTGCACACCTCTAAGGGGGGAAATTAAGGTAAGGTTAGGGTTGGAGAGGTTTGTAGAATAAGGGTAATTAACGTTTTTGGGTTTCGGGGTACCTGCCTTAATGATGTTGCTGACTGCACCTAAAATTAGATTTTCTTAAAAAAAATTTTTTCTTAAGAATACATCAGGAAATCACCAAGGAAGGTGCATCTAAAAATATCACATGTTTTATAAAGTAATTATTTATCTTCCAAAAATGTCTGTTCACTCAGAACCCTATTTCAGAAACATAACCTCTTGATCCCAGCCCTCTAGGAATCAGGTTTAGTTTTTCTAAGTTTCTTATTTTATAAACAGTACTCCCATATCCATTGTCTACCTTCAAATAAGCACAACATATTAAGATAATTTGTAAGTTACAGAAATGGAGAAGGGGGGGGAAGGTAGAACTTTTGATAAATCTAGTGTAGATCCTCACCTCAGCTGTCCCAGAAGACTTTGATCATTAGATGCAGACACATTGTAATGACCATAAAGCACAATGTTCGTTATAAATTCATAACATTGCAGTGGAGGAGCCAACCTGTGCTACCATTTATCTAACACATGGCCTAGTTTAAGCAGTTTCATATGCCAATAATGCAGACTGCTATTAATAAGACAGGGAGTTTGTAAACAAACCAGCTTCAAAAAGACACATAAAAAGGGTGGGGGAGGAAATCCCAGACAAAACAAAGCGTGAGTCGGAACATGACAGCCTGCTAGAGCTTATGTATGAGACCCCAGGATAAAAAACAAAAAAACATACCCCACAAATATCCCTATTTAGATGGGAAAGTCCATATTTTGGTAGCTTTGTCATGGACAAGTATAATACCCCAGTATGAAGATTATAACCTTTTATAAGGCTTTTTGCAGAAAACACTGTTTTTTCAGCGAAAAGGCAGTGTTTACATTACAGCCAAGGGACACCTCCAGTGCCCACTCCCCAGATGGCTTCTAGAGGTGCTTCCTGGGGCAGTGTTGTTTCAGTGTGCAGCACTGCCATTCAGTGTCCTCACCCTCTGCATGGTGACACTGAACTTTCCTCAATGCATTTTTATGAGGAGATGCTGATTGGCCAGCACTGTGTTTGGCTTGTGCTGCCCCTGATCTGCCTTGTTGACAAACTCAGCCAATCCAATGCTTTCCTATGGGAAAGCATTGTAATTGGCTCAAACCACCACTTCTGATGATGTCAACCAAGCAGGCAGATCAGGGGCAGAGTCAGCAGCAGACTGGAATACAAGTATGATTTTACTATATTTAGGGGGGTAAGTGTGGGCTAAATTATGTTTTTAACAAAAATACATGTTTGTGTTCCTGACCCTATAGTGTTCCTTTAAGCGTGTTACCATGCCTTAGAGTGGCCAGACTTCACGTAAAACAGACAGAGAGAATAGGTCAGACTCCCTAAATTATGTGTGCCAGGGGTGCAACAAACCCCCATCACAAACGTGCCAAAAAATGTCTGCATGTGCAGCATTTCAAGCAGAAGTATTGCTTATACATATTCCTACCACCATGACCACTTTTAAAAGCAAAAAATGGTCATGGTGATTGGAGTAACCCTTTAGAGGGAACGGGTGGTACTTTAGAGGCACTTGCGCACACTTACCTCTGGTGTAAATATGGACATTGCTTGCTCTTGCAGGTTCCAGCATTGTATTGAGGATCTGATGAGTCCAACTAGCTGTATGGAATGCCGATACATGCTCACAACTAATATGCAGCACGCCTGAATCCAGGCAGAATGGCACAATATCAAGACTCTAGCTTGTATTTTGACCATTCATTGGCTTTTTTGCTTTTTTATCCTGGGTCTTAAGCCCAACCACTCTAAGGATCTATAATATGTGCTCTCTCTATTTTCCTAATTCTTGTGCTCTGACCTTTTATTGATACACTGGGGCAGTAACAAACCCTGACAGCTTGGAGTTATGACAAAATAAGAATCAGGCCAAAATCCAATATATATACTTCATCAGTGCTGTTTTATAGTTTTCATGAACCCATAGCGGAAAATTACTGTGGGTTTAATTAAAAAATATGATTTTGGGATTCTAGCAACCTGTGATAAAAACTGGTGCTGTCACCTGCTGGGGACTTTACATATATTGACATTGCTGCTTGGGGTGACACGCTTTGTGTTCGCAATAGAGGTGTGTTATACTTTCGCCACCTTCGATATTCAGCTCTAGCGCGTTATCCACCAGGAACCCACATCAGTGTTGTACTCTTTTTGTTAAGTTTGGTCAAGATATTTTATCTTATGACTGCATTAACATTTCTGGAAAATGTCATTATGGTATTCATGAGCATTTCATCAAAGTGTTTATATTCATGAAAAGCTCTATTTTGTTTGATTTTTTTTGACAAGAGTAACTTTAAAAGATCATGATCTGTATCGATCATTTTGAACTATATATAAATCCTTACCCACATGCATTTATAACTAGAAATGTCAAGCTTGTAAAATCCATCTTCAAAAGCTGGCTGAGGCACAGAATAATCACCTGGAACATCCACTAGGTGACTGGCATACATGGGGTCATAGTTACATAGTTGTGCAGGTTGTAAAGAAAGACTAAAGTCCATCAAGTTCAATCGTGAAGTCCATTCTTTTATGCTGTTGAACAAAACAAAAGGCAAAAGAACAACAACAATTCTAATTAAGACAAAATTCCTTCTTGACTACATATTAGCAATCATATTTGTCTTTGGATCAACAACCCGTTTACATACATATCAAAGCACAGATTAGGTCTAATACCAGATCTAGACTCTGCAATTGCATTATTTTCAGTCCGAGCTCTTGCGTGATTTGAATTTGCATGCCCCTCTGCGTAAAGTGCAACTAAAAGGGACACACCTGCCCTGGGTTACAGCTGACCTCATGCAAATGTACCAGTATCGGGATTCACTGTGGTCAAAGTTCAAGCGTACTGGCTCCATGAATGATCGCTGTACCTACAGACAATGGCGAAATGCATGCACAAAACAAACAAAAATGGCAAAGGTCCAATATTTCAGTGAAAATTTGAACAACAACTTATCAAACCCAAGAAACTTTTGGAAAATCATAAATAGCATACAAACCCCCACAATCCACTCCCAACCCTCCACTGTCAAAATGGACAACCAGACACTGCAACACCCCCTAGATGTAGCAAATGCCTTTAATAATTAGTTTGTTGCATTCGCTACCACCCTGGTTGCGAAGATAACAAATTACACTAATTTTCAGACCGCAAATAAAGATCAGGCTCTGCCAAATCTTCAAACTCCTCATATAGAGAAACTCAATTTCAGACCTGTGCCTGTTATTATCGTTAATAAACATCTTAATAATTTAAAAACGAAAAACCAGTATGGACCAGATCAAATCCCAGCACTCATGTTGAAGCTCAGTCACTACCCTTATCAATGTCAGGATACATACTGTGACAAAAGTACTCCTTTCCCTTGGTACCTTGTCCTGGGATTGGGGTATTACACACAGTCTTTTCAGGCTTTAGAGACACTTCACACGCTGTATGAGGTAAAAGGACTTGCTCTTTTTATAGTGGTTCCAAATTAAATGCACAGTAAGGTATAAAAGGTTGTAACAAAATATGTATAAAAAAAAACCTTGCTCTTCTGAGCACTAACTAAACAAAATAATTAGCTAACTGGGTTGGATGGCTTATCCATTTCCCAACATAAACATAAACAACAACCTTACTGTTTCATGGTTTTTCAGCTCTCTGTTTCCACTCACAGAAATCAAACACAATCTCTCTCCTCCTTTGGCAGGGGAGTACTTAATAGCACCGGTAATTGGCAATCCTTTTCAGGTGAGGTAAATTAGGATTGAAACTCTGGAACTGGACTTCTCACCTGTAGGTTCCAAGCAACTTCCAAAATGTGGAGTGGAGCACTGGCCCACCCTACTCTCCTAGTGCTCCACCCCAGGGCCCAAATAAACACATAATTAAAGTGCAATATTCATTTTAACATAACACATTTCCCTGGGGCTAATTACACAAAGTATGAACCTTGCAAAATCTGGGGAGGTATATAGATTCCCTCCAGCACAATTCCTTGCTTTCGGTCACAATACCCATACTTTGGAAGACTGCAGAAGATGTACCTATCCATAAAAGTGGTGACAATACTTTGAAATCTAAATATCGCTTGATATAATTTCTCCCAGTATTGTCAAATATGTGAATATTATCGACGATCAAATTATCTGACCCCTGATCAATCAGGCTTTCGTCCAAATCACTCAACTTCGACTGCCCTCTTAAAAGTTTGCAATGACATCCAAATTGGCATGGAACAAGGAGACTTAACTGGAGCTATTTTCCTTGATTTTGCCAAGGCCTTTGACACAGTAGACCATGGCATTTTTTTGCAAAAACATAAAAACTCATTGGTGATCGTCCGCTAACCTGGTTTCGATCATATGTTTCAGACCGATTGCAATATGTGGCCATTTCTGATAGCACTTCCCTCCCTCTGTAACGTTCACCAGGGAACCCTAACACACAGACAGGACAGAGTAGAGAGAATTGCAATACCGATACTTAGAATGGTCGGATTATGCAAAAAGGGATAGTCAAAACGCAAGCTGAGGTCAAGGGAAACAGAGAGACGGAATAACGAGAGTCAAAGCCAAATATCAGTAACCAGGAAATCTAAATAACAAGTGCAACGCTCAATGGTAAACCAATGACCACAACAGGGCACTGAGGCAAGGGAGAGGTTAGCTTATATACACACAGTGTGTCTGATTGGCTAATCTCCAATTAGTGTTAACCACAACACGTGGGAGGAGTTTCTTCCCTCCCTTGTGGTCTCTGAGGTCATCACTGTGTGCCGGGTCACAGGACCAGGTGCAGCACACATATAAGGAAGCTGCTCTGGAGCATGCAGCGTCAGACACACTGCCAGTCTGGAGACAGGGACCAGATGACGCTGTGATGAGGTAAGCAAGGTCGGCGCGGGGGCAGGGGACGTGACACCCTCTTCCAGTCATGTGTGGTGTTCCCCAAGGCTCTATACTCGCCCCCCTGCTATTCACATTATTTATAAATGATCTGTCTAATGTCTGCAAATCTTCAACTGTACACATGTATGCAGACAAAATTGTAATTTACGCTAGTAAACCCAAGCTATTGCAGCTTGAGGCTGTGCTTCAAAACCAATTCACAGAGGTAGAAAAGTGGATAGCGGATAACAAACTATTCCTAAACATTGACAAAACTGTTACAATGATCTTTGGAACTGTACCTAAATTACATAAACTACAAAATCAACAACTGTGTATCAGAACAAATTCAAATAGCACACTGACAGCAGTCTGTGCTTTTAAATATCTGGGTATGTTGCTAGACCCCAATCTATCCTTTGGCCTTCACATTGAAAAAATCTCTTCAAAACTTTACCCAAAACTAGGTGCCCTGTACAAAAACAAATCCTGCCTAAGCCCTACAGTAAGGAAACAGATAGGGCAACAAATGCTAATGCCGGTCACTGATTATCGGGATGTAGTGTATGCACCCGCACCGCAAACCCACCTTAATAAACTTAATACGTTATATAATTTGTTCTGCCGCTTTGTACTAGAATGTACCGTATATACTCGAGTATAAGTCGAGTTTTTCGGCACATTTTTTGTGCTGAAAACCCCCAACTCGACTTATACTCAATTTACATTGCCATAATACAGACAATGGGGCTGTGTAGGAGGGGGACTGGCAGAGATCGTTTACTTACCTCTCCTGCAGCTCCTGTCAGCTCCCTTCTCCTCCGCGCCGGTCCGGTCGGCTCCCCTGTCAGCCCCCAGTGTAAGTCTCGCGAGAGCCGCAGGGTCATTACACTGGGACTTGCAGAGGGAGCTGACCGGATCGGCGTGGAGGAGGAGGAGAGAGCTGACAGGAGCTGCAGGAGAGGTAAGCGCTCTCTGCCAGCCCCCCTCCACTGAACTGCCAATGCCACTGGACCACCAGGGAGTGAGAGCCCCCTCCCTGCCATGTATCAAGCAGGGAGAGGGGACGAAAAAAAAATATATATAAATAATAATAAAATAAAAATTCATAAAATACATAATAATAGAACCAAAAAAAATGATTAAAATAATAATTAAAAAACAACAATAATCAAAATGCCCACCCCCCACCAAGGCTCTGCAACACATACACAAACACACACTGCATCACACACACTCACACTGCACTCATACACACACACTGCACTCATATACACACTGCACTCATACACACACTGCATTCATACACACACTGCACTCATATACACACACTGCACTCATATACACACACTGAACTCATACACACAATGCACTCATACACACACTGCACTCATATACACACTGCACTCATATACACACACTGCATTCATACACACACAGTGCACTCATACACACACTGCACTCATACACACACACTGCACTCATACACACACTGCATTCATACACACACACACACTGCGCTCATACACACACACACTGCATTCATACACACACTGCACTCATACGCACACACTTCATTCATTATATACACACACTGTAAATAAATATTCAATTAATATAATTTTTTTAGGATCTAATTTTATTTAGAAATTTACCAGTACCTGCTGCATTTCCCACCCTAGTCTTATACTCGAGTCAATAAGTTTTCCCAGTTTTTTGGGGTAAAATTAGGGGCCTCAGCTTATATTCGGGTCGGCTTATACTCGAGTATATACGTAATTACTTTACCCACCACTGTGACATGTTAAAAGAGCTAAACTGGCTGTCTCTGAAATCCCGACGCACTCTTCATCTTTCCAGCCTTGTGCATAAGAGCATTTCTGGGAAGCTCCAACCCTACCTAAGTAGAATGTTCCCCCCGGCTGTTCCCACCTCCTATAACCTTAGATCCAGAACTAGCACGATATTTAGCATACCGCAATACAAAAATAAAGTGGCTCGATCCTCATTTTCCTACAGAGCACTGCAATTCTGGAATAACTTCAGGGACACAGTCACATCTTTATTCAATCTAAAATCTTACTGAAGCAGTTTTGGTGTATAGAACATGCCCCTGCAGCCTCACTGCTCAATCCTCTGCCATTTAGGAGTTCCTCCCCCTGCATGTGACTTGCACAGCCTTACATAAACACTTCCTGTAAAGAGAGCCCCATTTAGGCTTTCTTTATTGCAAGTTCTGTTTAATTAAGATTTTCTTATCCCCTGCTATGTTAATAGCTTGCTAGACCCTGCAAAGCCTCCTGTATGTGATTAAAGTTCAATTTAGAGATTGAGATACAATTATTTAAGGTAAATTACATCTGTTTGAAAGTGAAACCAGTTTTTTGTTCATGCAGGCTCTGTCAATCATAGCCAGGGGAGGTGTGGTTAGGGCTGCATAAACCGAAACAAAGTGATTTAACTCCTAAATGACAGTGAATTGAGCAGTGAAATTGCAGGGGTATGATCTATACACTAAAACTGCTTTATTTAGCTAAAGTAATTTAGGTGACTATAGTGTTCCTTTAAGAGATATATGGCAATATACCTCAGCACAGAATGCACCTGTCATGGAGTAATATATTTATTACCTGTTATGTATTAAACGTATATATGTGTGTATGTATATATATATATATATATATATATATATATATATATATATATATATATATATATATATATATATATATATCTATAGTTTGTATATTGTATTTTTGTAATATTGCATCCTATTGTAACAATGCTATGTTTTGTGGACCCAGGACATACTTGAAAATGTATCTGTAAGATCTGATAACACAACCTCTTTAGGCAGAGAATTTTACCTCTTTATTGTCCTTGCTGTAAATAACCCTTTCCTCAGCTATAAATAAAAAATGTTTCTGTTATTCTCAAAGAGTAACTATTGTCTGTTGTATATTTCTGCTAATTAACAAGTTAGCACACAGCGGTTTGTTCTGACCTCATATAGTATAGTGCAGCGGTTCCCAAAGTGTGGGTCGCGTCCCACTGGTGGGTCGCAGGGCGATTTCCAGTGGGTCGCGCTGACCCACACATTCAGGGCCGCAGGGGTCTCGGGCAAGCAGACTGACACCAAGAGGGAGCCCGGTGGCTTGCCCTCTGTGCCGCCGGGCTCCCTCCAATCAGTCTGTAACCCCTTCACTCCCTGCCCCCCACCCCACACTGTAACCCCTTCACTCCCTGCCCCCCACCCCAGACTGTAACCCCTTTACTCCCTGCCCCCCTCCCCACACTGTAACCCCTTCATTCCCTGCCCCCCACCCCACACTGTAACCCCTTCACTCCCTGTCCCCTCCCCTCACTGTAACCCCTTCACTCCCTGCCCCCTTCCCCACACTGTAACCCCTAAACCCCCTTCCACCCTACCCACACTGTAACCCCTTCACTCCCTGCCCCCCTACCCATGCTTACATTTAAACGCTTAAACACTGCTCACAAATATAACCCTGCAACGATGGGCAAATGGTAGATTCCCAGCTGGCATAGCATTGTTGAAGTTCTCCGACAGATGGAGATCTACCTTTTGGCCACACTTGCACTAGAGGGGGCCCCAGAAAGCATACTTGCACCAGGGCCCTCTCTACATTAGTTCCACCACTGGGATAATCAATGTGAGGTGCCTGAATGAGCAGGACACAACGTCTGATTCTGACTGAGTCTGTGAGTAAGCAGTTGTATGCCTCTAAAACTGATTGCCATGATTTGCAAAGTTTCTGTCTCTAAAACTCCATGATATATCAACATTATGCATCTAAAACTGCCATGATATACCAAATTATGCCTCTAAAACTGCCATGATATGCCAATTTTATGCATCTAAAGCTGATTGCCATGGTGTGCCAATTGTATGCTTTTAAAACTGATTGCCATGGAGTGCCAATTTAATGCATCTGACTGTTTGCCAATTGTATGCCTCTGAAGCTGATTGCCATGATGTGCCAAGTTTATATATTTAAAGCTGCCATGATGTTCCAATTGTGTGCCTCTAAACCTGGATGCCATGGTGTGCCAATTGTAAGCCTCTAAAACTGATTGCCATGGTGTGCCAATTTTATGCACCTAATGTTGCCATGATGTGCCAAGTTTATACATCTAAAACTGATTGCCATGATGTACCAATTTTATGCATCTAAAGCTGATTGCCATGGCGTGCCAAGTTTATTTATTTAAAGCTGCCATGGTGTGCCAATTTTATGCCTCTAAACCCGGTTGCCATGGTGTGCCAATTGTAAGCCTCTAAAACTGATTGCACTTGTGTGCCAATTTTATGCACCTAAAGTTGCCATGATGTGCCAAGTTTATACATCTAAAACTGATTGCCATAATGTACCAATTTTATGCATCTAAAGCTGCCATAATGTTTCAATTGTATGCCTGTAAAGCTGATTGCCGTGGTGTGCCAATTGTAAGCCTCTAAAGCTGATTGCCATTGTATGCCAACTGTATGCCTATAAAACTGATTGCCATAATGTACCAATTTTATGCATCTAAAGCTGATTGCCATGGTGTGCCAATTTTATGCATCTAAAGCTGCCATAATGTTTCAATTGTATGCCTGGAAAGCTGATTGCCATGGTGTGCCAATTGTAAGCCTCTAAAGCTGTTTGCCATGGTATGCCAACTGTATGCAATTGTTTGCCTCTTAAGCTGTTTGCCATGGTGTGCCAATTTTATGCCTCTAAAAGCAATTGCCATGGTGTACATCTAAAGCGGATTGCTATGGTGTGCCAATTGTATGCCTCTAAAGCTGATTGTCATGGTGTTCACTTTTTAAAATATGCATTAAAAGCAAGTGGGTCTCGAGAAATTACCATTTTGAAAAGTGGGTCTCGGGCCATAAAAGTTTGGGAAGCCCCGATATAGTGTATTTGTATAGTGCTATCATATGCCCTCCGAGGCGTTTTTTTTTTTTCCCTAAAGAAAACATATTCAAAATCTTCTAACTTCTCCTCAAAACTAATGTTTTCCATCCCCCTTACTAGTTTTGTAGCTCACCTCTGCATTTTTCCAAGTTCTGCAATATCCTCCTTTAAAACTGGTGCCCATTTAATGTATAAGTGTCTTATGGGTTCCTTATTCCAAAATTTATGACTTTGCATTTATCTGTATTGAATCTCATCTGCCATTTGCCTGCTCAGTGCCCCAATTTATCCCAATCTCTCTGTAGAAATCGATATCGTGTTCAGATGTTATTTTTTTACCTAGTTTGTGTCATCTGCAGACACCGAAAAATGACTTTCAATGTCTACTTCAAGATCATTTATAAATAAATTAAAGGGAAATGGACCCAGGACAGAACCACTTTTGTCCAATTTGAAAATTTTCCATTTACAGTTACTCTCTGCATTTTATCTTTAAGTCAGTGTTCTATCCAAGAAGAGGATTTTTAGTCTACACCAAATTATTTCATTAGAATTATCTAGGAGTTTATTTCTGATCTCTGACTTTGCTTGACGTACTCCTGTCTAAGCCTGTGTAATGCTTATTTACATATTTGCCTGTTTGAACCCCTAGTTTATGTATTCTGTGCATCTTTCGTGCCTTAACAAACAAAGAATGACATAAAAAAACATCTTTAAGGTTCTCCATCTTCCTGTAACTTTGTCATTATTACTAATATGGACCATGACAGCTGGGTCATCCCAGTTCCTCCCAATAATCCATCCACTCTGTCAACATGTCGGACCAGAGCACCTGGGAGACAGCAAACTGTCCAGTTGGTGTGATCAGATCGGCAGATTACCATATCTACTCTCATAATAAGAGAGTCCCCTGCCACCACAACTTGCTTTTCCTACATTCTAGAACCATTACCATACAAGAGGAGCTGTTGCTTTTAGAAAGAGTAGCTTCCTCCAGCACAGTCACTCCTAAGATGATACTCCCAACATCTTCACTCAAGCAGGCAAATATGCTGGGGTGTACAAAATCAGAACGGGCAATACCGTTCCTCTTTACTCTGTCACGCAGCTACGTGCATGTTTCCCAGCTGCCTCATCTCCTGCCACTAAACTTTGTTCTGTGAGCAAAACATGTCAGATTGTCTCAGTGTCAGTCTTTGCTTCTCCAAATCCTCAATCTGATGTTCCAGAGAAGCCACTACTCACATTTAGTGATGCACCGAACTGTTCGCTGGCGAATAGTTCCCGGCGAACATAGCGTGTTCGCGTTCGCCACGGCGGGTGAACACATACGCGGTTCGATCCGCCCCCTATTCATCATCATTGACTAAACTTTGACCCTGTGCCTCACAGTCAGCAGACACATTCCAGCCAATCAGCAGCAGACCCTCCCTTCCAGACCCTCCCACCTCCTGTACAGCATCCATTTTAGATTCATTCTGAAGCTGCATTCTTAGATAGAGGAGGGAAAGTGTAGCTGCTGCTCATTTGATAGGGAAATGTATAGCTAGGCTAGTGTATTCAGTGTCCACTACAGTCCTGAAGGACTCATCTGATCTCTGCTGTAAGGACAGCACCCCAAAAAGCCCTTTTTAGGGCTAGAACATCAGTCTGCTTTTTTTTTTTGTGTAATCTAATTGCAGTTGCCTGCCTGCCTGCCAGCTTCTGTGTCAGGCTCACAATGGATACTGTGCCCACTTGCCCAGTGCCACCACTCATATCTGGTGTCACAATAGCTTGCATTTAAAAACAAAACATGTTTTTTCACTGTAATAGATTAATTAGCAGTTAGTTGTCTGCAAGCGTCTGTGTGTCAGGCCAACAGCGTGTACTCTGCCAGTGTGCACAGTGCCACTCATATCTGGTGGCACAATAGCGTGCATTTAAAAACCCACAAACTTTTTTTTCACTGTAATAGATTGAATAGCAGTTAGTTGTCTGCAAGCGTCTGTGTGTCAGGCTCACAGTGGATACTGTGCCCACTTGCCCAGTGCCACCACTCATATCTGGTGTCACAATAGCTTGCATTTAAAAACAAAAAAATTTTTTCACTGTAATAGATTAATTAGCAGTTAGTTGTCTGCAAGCGTCTGTGTGTCAGGCCAACAGCGTGTACTCTGCCAGTGTGCACAGTGCCACTCATATCTGGTGGCACAATAGCGTGCATTTAAAAACCCACAAACCTTTTTTTCACTGTAATAGATTGAATAGCAGTTAGTTGTCTGCAAGCGTCTGTGTGTCAGGCTCACAGTGGATACTGTGCCCACTTGCCCAGTGCCACCACTCATATCTGGTGTCACAATAGCTTGCATTTAAAAACAAAAAATGTTTTTCACTGTAATAGATTAATTAGCAGTTAGTTGTCTGCAAGCGTCTGTGTGTCAGGCCAACAGCGTGTACTCTGCCAGTGTGCACAGTGCCACTCATATCTGGTGTGTATGTGTATCTGTGTGTCAAGATATACATTTGTGTCAATGTGCTTATCTGTGTGTCAAGTTGTGTGTATCTGATTTTGTATGTATTTATCAGTGTGTGTATTTGTGGGTCAGGTTCTTTGTATGTGCCAGACTCAGTGTGTATATATGTGTGTTAATGTGTATGTATATCTGGGTAGTTATGTATGTGGCAGTGTATGTCTATATGTGCATACATCCCTTCATTCAAACACCACTACTGCACACAAATGTACTTCCACATTTAAAAGCCAACACTACATACAAACACACTCCTTTAATCAAACACAAACATTACATACAAACACACCCCTGTATTAAAAAGCTAAAATTATATACAAACATCCCTTCATTCAAACACCAACACTAATAATGTCAGCTGATGAAATAGTGCAGACACAATAAAAATATGTCAATTAAATTAGCAAAGGGCTGTGCCAGGTTCCCATGGGTACAGAGACATGGGGGTGAATAGAAGAGTACATTGAGAGGGATTGCATTGGGATATTGAGGAAAGTAGAGAGGGATAGACGTTGATGGGGATAGTGACATAAGCAGGAAGGCATGGATGGCCTCAGTTAACCAGCATTTGTTTCCAGATCAAAGGTAAAAACAAGGGGACATGGAAGGATTTCAAAGAGCATAGGTAGTTATGGTGAGTGTTTCTTTAACTCCATAAATATGTATTTTATTTTACCATAACTGACAATAAAGAAAACAATTACCAACAAAATTATCTTTAAATCTGAGTCACAGAGGTTCTTGCAGAATATTCTAGAAAACAAGTAAAATGAGACAACCTGACTCATTAGAAGTAAGCTTTAGCTTAAAAATGCCATTATATATAGAATCAGGGAGTACTTTGCCAGAGGATATCAGGTCACTGGGAGATATTTACTGTGTTCCCACCACCCAACCACTACAAAACCCCACAGTTAATGGACAAGTTAACTGCAAAGTGTATGACTTTGGGATACAAAACAACAGCAATTTTCTATAGAGACACTACTGGAGAGCGTTGGAAGAGAAAATTAGTACGCCAGATGAACATAGAAGAGCAGAAATCATTGCAGCTTTAAACTAACAAAAATGCTGTAGCACATGTAATGGTTATGGTACCAAAAGTGTCCTGAAAAAAAATAACAGTACTACACAGAAAAATAATTATTTTTTGTTTTAAAAGTGAGTGTCACTTTATAGGGACATTACTGTTTGGCATGGGTCTCCTAGAGAGGGCTTTAAGGATTGAAGTATATGACAAATGCTCCTTCCCACGTATGTTTGCCACAGACTCCTGGAGGAGTGTGGAACAGGCCTCCTGTCCACCAACTATGGTCCAGGTCTGGGACACCGTTTGGGAGTTACCCTGTCCAGCCGCCATTAGCAGCTTTCCCTCGGTGCCCCTGGTTCAGCACTTTCCCTTCATGCGAATGGAACCGAACGCTAGCTCCCTGGCGGCCACTCGCATGAACCAAACGCATGAATAGTCCTCAGCGGTACTTAGCAATGACCGCTAGGGAACTAATTTTGGCATGAGGACTTTGTGGGTTCCCGGTCACCTCAGCGGGACTTAGCCGCGAATGTTATGGAACTGTTTTCGTCATGAGGTGACTGCAGTTCCCTGGCAACTTCATGTTCGCGTTTTTGAATCACTTTGAAATCCGCCAGGAGAGCGCTTTTTGGAGGGAATGTGCTTGAGACTAAGGGGAACAAACGCTACGTAGGAGCCAGGCGGAGCACCATGTATTGCGGCTGCAGGAGCTCCCGAAAGTTGCCTGGCAAAAGATCTTTGCCTCTTGGAGCTGTCCTGCTATCGGTGCAAGTTGTCTCCGCCTCGTCAGTGCGGCAAAAGGGGATGTCTCCGTATATTGCCACATTATGCTCCTCAAAGTGTATGGTATCGAGTTCCCTGGAGCGCGATAGTATCGCCGTTCGCACCGCCACGTCCTTAGTCACAACTATGATGTCTCTGGGCGCGTCTTTTGGAGCTGTCGCTGCTTTTCGAACTCTGAATGCGGCAAGTAGTACTTCCTGGTCCCTGCCACTTTTAACACCTATGTTGGCCATTAGTCTCTGTGCAAATGGTAGTAGGTCGTCCCCTCCTACTGTTTCCAGGATGCCTCTGAGGCGGACATTTTGCTTCCTATGTCTCGCTTCCAGTGCCGTGACGGTTCTGGTGAGACTTTGGACCTGTTGTGTGAGGCTTTGTACTTGGTCTTGGGTAGGTTGCAGGTTGTGGTCCCTAGTTTCTTCTCTCCCTTCCACTTCTTTAATTTGTGTCTGGAGGGCCCCTATCTCCTGTTGGGTTTCCTTGATGTCTGCTTTCCAGACCTCCCTCATCTCCTGCATTAGGTCCCTGATATCTCTTTTTGTCACCGGGGATGAGTCTTCCTCTGACTCTGAATCCCGGCATGCCTCCGCCTGGGCTGAGGAGAGGCTCTCTCTGTCGTCTTGAGACTCCTCTGAGGCCTCCTCTTCGATGCGCGCCTCCGGCGCTATTTTTGATGTTGTCGGCGGTGTAGGCCTCTCTCTATAGCCCCTTTTAATCTCAACCAGCACTGTGAGAAAGGTGCAATCTTTCCATCGATCACTCTGCAAGCAGAAAACAGTGAGTTATTTTTTGATAGTGCAGAATATCTAAAAAAAAATGTGTTCCAAAGTGCCAGTTATACCATGTACCTGCTTTGGAAACTCTGGCTCCCTGGCTAGTAGAGGTGGCGGGGGTGGCACTGGATGAACCCGATTACAAAAAACGGTTTGACTATTTACCATAGAGGAGCCACCAAGACACTCTTGGCAAAATAAATACTACAGCGAACTGTAGTGGTTATGGTGCTTGGAATGTTCTTTTAAAGGGACACTGTAAGCATTGTAACTACATTATTTTACTGAAGTGATTATAGTGTCTGGGGTCCCCTGGCACAACCCTTCCATTTAGAGTTAAACACTCTTATTTTATTTAATGCGAAACATGTGTCTTCAGTGTCCCACCCCTCTGTGCTGCTTGGGCTAAAGAGGAAGTATTGGCCTAAGCAGCAATAGGTGACGGTGTTTGGCTGAGAGAGTCAGCTGACTGCTTTCAGCCTGTCACAGCGCCCATTGCTAGTATGAATTGATATGGCTAGAAAGAAGTGGGCAATATCTGCCTAGCCCACACTTTCATAAGAGTTGTGGGTGGCCTGGGAACCTCGTTCAGTTTTAAACTCAAAAATGGAGGGACAGTGCCAAGAGACTCCAGGTACTATGACCTGCTACAGAAACAAATATTGTTTCTGAAGCATATTGATTCTACATGCTGGGGAGAAGCACCTTTAATTTGCTGCTCAGCTAGTGGTTATAAGTGTCAGACCTGGCAATCACTGTTCTCAGAAGGACTTGATGATGGTTGTGAGGGTTAATGATTTATTTTCTCAACTGTTCAAGCAGAACAGTTTAGAAAATAAATTGAGCATATGGGGCAGGAGCTGTGCTTCCCTGCGACCACTCGGCTCGGCGGCCCGGCCCCGGGGGTGATGAGGAGAGGGGGGGTGATTGTGAGAGGGAGGGGGGTGATGAGGAGAGGGGGGGGGTGACTAAAAAATTACCTTAAATCCCTGGTGGTCCAGTGGGGGCTGCCTGGTGGTCCGGTGGGGTCCCTGGTGGTCCTCATTTCCGGTCATTTCAGCTGCAGACCATGGATCTGGCAAGAACCAATCAGAGCGTTGCCGTGGTAACCCGCGGCAACTCTCTGATTGGGCAGTGCACGCGAGATCCATGGTCTGCAGCAGAGCTGCAGACCGCCGTTCTCGGCGATCGCTGCAGGAGGGGCATTGCAGTCTGCCCCGGGCACCCCCCTAGTAAGTGGCACCCCCCCCCCCCTTAGTACGCCACTGGTCATATCATATGCGTAGAATTTCTCCTTATTTTCGGTCAGTTTCGGTCAAAACTTTAAAGTCCAATAACTCACGAACCCCTTAACCGAATGGGATGATTTTTAAGTATGTTATTCCCCCAGATTGGGGCTATCTGTATTTTGGGTACATCCAAAACTCGGGTAAAAATGTGTGTGTGATAATTATTTTAACTGTTTATCTGAGGGGAGGAAATGTGTGGGATGTAACATGTTTGTAATTGGTTAAAACCAAAGAAAAACATGTTACTTGCGCTCTATCCTTTATCCCTATGTATTTTTAAAACAAATGGAGGTCTTTTAGTTACCTCCAATGGCCATGAGAGGATTGAGCCCACCTGCCACATCAAGGCAGACCCCCCCTAGGTGGGTCCTAACTCTAACCATTCACCTTGCTTCCTTGAGCCTCTGGCAAAAATCTCTAATGAGACAGAAAGGGGTATTTTTTATATACACCCCTATACATTATTAACCCTTAATAGGGAACACATGGGATGGGCGGCTGCATTGTAACAAGGCTGAGTAATACAAAAATTGGATACAAATGCAGAAAGAAAAAGTCCTGCGCTCAACTCCCATCACTACTGGGCGGCTGCAATGACTACAGTACACATCAGCCCCAATACATAGTAAAAACCAAAGAAAAACATGTTACTTGCGCTCTATCCTTTATCCCTATGTATTTTTAAAACAAATGGAGGTCTTTTAGTTACCTCCAATGGCCATGAGAGGATTGAGCCCACCTGCCACATCAAGGCAGACCCCCCCTAGGTGGGTCCTAACTCTAACCATTCACCTTGTTTTGTAATTGGTTACTGTCCTAATTATGTAGGTGTCTCCCTTTCATGGGCAGAATCGCATAAAAGGAGAATCCCTGTCATTAAAATTTAGTTCTTCTTGACCCTTCAAAACGTAGCCTCGTCTCGTTCTTGGAAGGGGATTTTTACTGCATTATTACTTTACTTTTTAACAGCTGAACCTGACTCTCCTCTTGGATCTTGTGGATGAGAATAACCAACTTCATAACTATACAGCAACTTGCCGGGAAAAAGGACATCTCCAACGGCTGATAACCTTTCACTACCTGGGTAGCCGTTACAAGGCCCTAGGCTGAAGCCTAGTTAGCCTATAGGAAAATCCGGCCCTGATTAAAAGTAAGTCATAGCATTTGTTAAAGGGGAATCAATTGGATATTAATTAGCATGGAGAAGTTGACTACCCTTTAATTGGCATGTAATTGGCTAGGGAATGTGATAGGGTAAATTGGCAGGGAAACGTAGGGTAAAGATATGGTGACTGGGCTATCTCCTTAAAACAAAATGGGACATATATTAAAAATCATATACCATTTTATCTGGTCTTGAATAGAATCATCTTTTAACATTTACTTCTATTGAACAAGCAAAAGGTTAAATAAAGTTCAGTGGCTCTTTAAGATCTCTTGTGTTTTGCCTTGTTCCATTATTGCGTGTATAACACATAAAAAGATTGCTGGAGATGAAGATCCCTAAAAGGATACGCAGTAGAAGAGAGTGACATAGCACAGTTACTCATTCTTTATGAGAAACATGAATCACACAGCAGCTCATGATGCTTAATATCGTTTAGTCTTGGATGTGTGAGCAGTATGGTCACATGATGAGACAAGCGTTACAGCTGTATGATGATTGCCTACAGGGTCCGCCTGTGGGAGAGATCAAACCAAGGGCACACATACAGGGTTCTGCCCCAAGGAAAGTATCTTAACCCCGCATGGCCCAAAAGACTGAATTGATAAGGACAACATCATCCTTAAAGCACTTTTCACGTGTACGTTTTTAAAATAATAAAGGAATATATTAGTTAAACTTAAACATTTTTAATTAGATGTGCAACTGTTTTATTCTAGATTACTGGACCAATTGATCTTTAAAAAAAAAACATTAAAATCACTGTTAAAACATTAAAATCACTATAAACTCCACCATTGAAGTCATCAAAATGTCTTTCATCCTATCAGATGCTTCTCATGGAGATGCACAGAGGACACATTGTACATGCGCAGCAAGTGCGTTAATATGCCAGCAGTCTAATGCTTCTCTACAAGAAATGCATTAAATCCAATGCTTCACATAAAGAAGATTCTGTTCAGTTTTTAGTTAGTAATTGGGGGACCGTCACTTTTTTCGGTTGTTTTTACAAACAGCTGATTAAAAGCTAGTCATAAGCTGTCATTTTTGTGTGTTTTTTATAAGCACACAGTTATTTGTCATTTAAGTGTAGCTGTCAAGGCACAGCTTGGCATACAGTGTAAATTATCTTGACACCCATGATACTGTGTGCACAAATACTGTGAAGAAATGCCCCCCCTGAGCATGCTCTTACGGAACTTTGAAACCAGGAAAGATGGCTGCGCCCACAAAACGAGAAGGCATCATAAGACGATGTAAGCAGAATGTGACATCTATGGAATCTCATTGGGCATGTGTAAGATTATGTCTAAGATTATCTTTGGAATATTCCACAGTCGTGCATACTCTTGTATTCTGTGCAAGCTCCTTATCCCCAACTCTGGCTTTTGGAGAGAGCGTGCTGTAAACAAGCTATGCAAATCCCTGTTCACATTAAAGTGAATGTGTCAAGGCCGTCAATAGTCTGTCTATGCTTATTCCGCAGTTCCACTCTTTACATTTAATGAGTGGAAGTGGAACCATGCTCCCAGTTGTTCCCAGTTTGCCAAGTCAATCTCACATTTAGGGTTTTGTCACACTGTCCTGAGTCGGTCCTTACTGAACTGCATCTGAGGACACCAAGAACTGTCTCCAATCAGCACAGCTGATCCATACTCAGAGAACAACACTTTTAGCAATGGAGTGTGCATGTGAACTCCATTAAAAGATCCACCTGAAGCAGGTAGAATGTCACACATATTTACCATGACAGCAGGAGTTTGTTAAGCCTCTAGTGCTAATTAAGGAGGACATTTCATGCTAGCAGATGATCCTTATTGCCTAAATTATGGTGATAGCCTGGAGTGTTTTTAAGGGGTTCAAATAGATCTTTTTGCAATATATTGATTCCTTCATCATTACTGGAACCACAGGACACCATCCATCTCATGCTTATCTGGAATAACGGAGATAGCTAATTTTGTCCTCCCATATGTTTGTTTACTACTACTGCAATAATGTTCAACTCGCCTAAGGCCAACCACTGTCTTCTTGCTAAAGAAAGCCTCATGAAAATTGATGTTTTCAGCTTATTTTTATTATTGTTATTGTTTTAAAATACCTATAAAGTAAATCATGTTTTTAACAATAGATTTTACCCTATTGTGTTTAGATTACTGACCCCTTGTTTAAAATAAAAAAAGCTTTATAAAAACGATACAACATACCTGTATTTCAGTAACAAAACAGACTCCTCACTACAGCCACTCCCACCTCAGCATCTATACACCACAATCACTTACTTAACATGAAGTAGTTTTGGTGAATAGAGTGTCCCTAATGATTATTTATGATCATAAATGCATTAAAACATTGTGGTTAAATTCTGTGTGGGTTGTCTCTTGCATACCACATCATACCTTCCACTCACACCTGCCCATGTGCATTGTTCTGTTCAAGTGCTCTTGAATGGGCTAAATGCCCTGAGTGTAGTCTGCATAGGCTAGGTGTGTAAAATAAAGAGCCCAAACTGTGCTTTCTGGCCATGGATTTCCGTAAAACACAACACCGAAGACCAAAATAGGACAGGAGGGGGAAAACAACACCAAAATCAGGACTGGCATATTAAACTTGAAAAGTTTTACCCTGGGATAAGTATAATTCAAATGCTACAGATAGAAAATCACTAATCATTGAAGAATCCTATATCCATGTGCTATGTTCATACTACAGGGCAACATTTTCATATATTGCCCATAGACATAGTGTAGCCAGAGGCGGCTCTAGACTTTATGAGGCCTTAGGCGAAACGCAAACATGAGGCCCCACTAACAAAAAAGTGTCACATATACACATTGACGCACTGTCTACCTGTGTATGTGCCTGAGAGTGTGTCTGACAGAGAGTATCCTTGTGTGTGCGAATGTATGTCTCTGTGAGCATGTTTGTGTTTTTGTCTGAGACCCTATGTGTATGGGGTAGCTGATGGTGAGAGGGAGCGGGGGGTGTGATGGTGAGAGGGAGTGGACGGTGGTGGTGAAAGGGAGCGGGGGGTTGATGGTAATGTGAGAGGGAGCAGGGGGTAATGTGAGAGTGAGGGGGTTAATGTGAGAGTGAGGGGGTTAATGTGAGAGTGAGAGGGGGTAATGTGAGAGTGAGAGGGGGTAATGTGAGAGTGAGAGGGGGGTAATGTGAGAGTGAGAGGGGGGTAATGTGAGAGTGAGAGGGGGGTAATGTGAGAGTGAGAGGGGGGTAATGTGAGAGTGAGAGGGGGTAATGTGAGAGTGAGAGGGGGTAATGTGAGAGTGAGAGTGGGGCGCGTAATGTGAGAGTGGGGGGGTAATGTGAGAGTGGGGGGGTAATGTGAGAGTGGGGGGGTAATGTGAGAGTGGGGGGGTAATGTGAGAGTGAGAGGGGGTAATGTGAGAGTGAGAAGGGGGTGATGTGAGAAGGAGGGGGTGATGGTGAGTGGGGGGAAGCTGAGGGTGGTGACGGAGGGTTATGCTGAGGGTGGTGATGCTGAGGGTGGTGGGGGGTAATGCTGAGGGTGGTGAGGGGTGATGCTGAGGGTGGTGATGCTGAGGGTGGTGGGGGGTGATGCTGAGGGGGGTGATGCTGAAGGTGGTGGGGGGAGTGATGCTGAGGGGTGGTGAAGCTGAGGGTGGGGTGAGGCTGAGGGTGGTGGGGGTGAGGCTGAGGGTGAAGGGGTAATGGTGAGGGTGGTGGGGGTGAGGATGAGGGTGGGCAGGGGTGAAGCTGAGGGTGGGCAGGGGTGAAGCTGAGGGTGGTGGGGGGTGAAGCTGAGGGTGGTGGGGGGTGAAGCTGAGGGTGGTGGGGGGTGAAGCTGAGGGTGGTGGGGTGATGGTGACGGTGGTGGTGGGTGTAGCTGAGGGTGGTGGGGTGATGGTGACGGTGGTGGTGGGTGTAGTTGAGGGTGGTGGGGGTGAGGCTGAGGGTGGTGGGGGTGATGGTGGGGAGGGGTGATGGTGAGGGTGGTGAGGGGTGATGGTGGTGGGGGTTAAGCTGAGGGTGGTGGGGGGTGAGGCTGAGGGTGGTGATGGTGGTGGGGAATGAGGCTGAGGTTGGTGGGGGGTGATGGTGACGGTGGTGGGGGGGTGAAGCTGATGGTGGTGGTGGGTGTAGCTGAGGGTGGTGGGGGTGAGGCTGAGGGTGGTGGGGGTGATGGTAGGGAGGGGTGATGGTGAGGGTGGTGGGGGTGATGGTGGTGGGTGGTGAGGCTGAGGGTGGTGGGGGGTGAGGCTGAGGGTGGGGAGATGGTGGTGGGGGTGAGGCTGAGGGTGGGGTGATGGTGGTGGGGTGAGGCTGAGGGTGGTGATGGTGGGTGATGGTGGTGGGGAATGAGGCTGAGGTTGGTGGGGGTGATGGTGGTGGGGGGGGGTGAAGCTGATGGTGGTGGTGGGTGTACCTGAGGGTGGTGGGGGTGATGGTGGTGGGGGTGAGGCTGAGGGTGGTGGGGTTGATGGTGGTGGGGGGTGAAGCTGAGGGTGGTGGGGGGTGATGGTGGTGGGGGGTGATGGTGAGGGTGGTGGGGGGTGATGGTGAGGGTGGGGGTGAGGCTGATGGTGGTGGGGGGTGAAGCTGAGGGTGGTGGGGGTGATGGTGGTGGGGGGTGAGGCTGAGGGTGGTGGGGGGTGATGGTGAGGGTGGGGCTGATGGTGGTGGGGGGTGAAGCTGAGGGTGGTGGGGGTGATGGTGGTGGGGGTGAGGCTGAGGGTGGTGAGGGTGATGGTGGTGAGGCTGAGGGTGGTGGGGGTGATGGTGGTGGGGGTTGAAGCTGAGGTTGGTGGGGGGTGATGGTGGTGAGGCTGAGGGTGTTGGGGGTGATGGTGGTGGTGGGGGGTGAAGCTGAGGGTGGTGGGGGGTGATGGTGGTGGTGGGGGGGTGAAGCTGAGGGTGGTGGGGGTGATGGTGGTGGGGGTGAGGCTGAGGGTGTTGGTGGTGGGGGGTGAAGCTAAGGGTGGTGGGGGTGATGGTGGTGAAGCTAAGGGTGGTGGGGGTGATGGTGGTGGGTGAGCCTACCTTTCCCTGGTGGTCCAGTGGGCTCCCTGGTGGTCCGGTGGCCCCTGCTCCCGGTCTGCAGCTCCACAGAGCTGCAGCCCGTGGAATCTCGCGAGATTCAGAGCGTTGCCGTGGTAACCCGCGGCAACGCTCTGATTGGCCAATTCTCGCGAGTCACATGGTCTGCAGCTCTGCACACTGCGGAGCTGCAGACCAGTGTCTGCGGTGGCCGGCCTGGCAGCAAGGAGGGGCCTCGCACCCGGCGGCATACTGGGCAAGCCGCCGGGCCCCCTCCTGGTGTCAGGTCTTCGGTCACTGACCGAGGACCTGACACACTCTGCTAACAGGCGGTTTAGGCGGCCGCGAGGCCCCCGCCAGCGCGAGGCCTTAGGCGGCCGCCTAAACCGCCTAATTAGAGAGCCGCCTCTGAGTGTAGCCCCAGGTAGCCAAAGCGCAGCTAAGCGGACAAGGGCCTTGACAGGAGTTAGGAGGCGGGCATAGGAGGATGAAAGGAAGTATGGGGTTATGGATAAAGGGGATGGGATATTTAAATAGGCAGCCATTTTGTGTTAATTCACTTTTAATCTCCTACCTGACCGAGTTTGTGTGCACTTCTGTGGGCACCTATTTGGTCTGGTAGGGTCTTTCTTCTGTTTTTCTGCAGGGCCATGGACGAGGTGGAGAGGATGCTGGAGGGGATCCGGTCGGTGGCGCAGGGTCGTGGAGCTGCATGGCTGCGGGCCCAACTTGGCCCGGCCCTGGCGGGGATGGCGGCCCAGGAGGGCGAACGGGACCGTCCGGTTCATGCCAGGAGGCCGCCGCGGTGCCTGGTGAAGGTGGAGCCGGTGGCCGCGTGGTCGGGATGCTCAATTTCGCTTGCCGGGTGATCCCCATGGGGAGGGTCTTTAGCCGCAGCCTGTCGGCGGCTACGGCGGGGGTGCGCTCCCCACGCCATTTCATCCGGGTGTCGTCCTCCATGAGGGCCGACCTGGCCGTATGGGATACCTTCTTGCGGAATTTCAATGGTACAGTGTTCTTCAGGCAGGAGGGGGTGTCGGCGGTTGAGCTGGAGCTATTCACTGACGCGTCGGGCAGTGTGGGCTTCGGGGCCTACTTTGGTGGGAGATGGTGCGCGGAAAGGTGGCCGGAGGCATGGGGGTCGAGCGCCCTCATGCGGAACCTGGCTTTCCTGGAACTGTTCCCGCTAGTAGTTGCGTTAGCTCTGTGGGGTGAGGATCTGCGGAACCGAAAGGTGGTCTTTTTCTCGGGCAACATGGCTGTAGTGCACGCGGTAAATAATCAGTCGGCAGCGTCAAAACCGGTGGTCAGGCTACTGCGGCGCTTTGTCTTAATGTGCATGTCCCTGAATGTAGTCTTTCGCGTGCGCCATGTGCCCGGGTACTTGAACGAAGTGGCTGATGCTCTCTCTCGTTTACAGTGGTCTCGGTTCCGGACGGTGGCACCGGAGGCATTGGAGGCGGGTTAGGAGTGCCCGGACGAGATTTGGCAACTGGGAGCGTCCTGCTTGGGGGAATTGTGAAGGATTCCCTGGCACCGGCCACGTGGGCCGCTTACAGTAAGGTCTGGGGTTCGTGGGAGCAGTCATGGGCTGGGCTGGCCAGCGTGCCGGAGGGGGATGCGCTCCGGGACGCGTTCCTGTGGTACACCTGTCAGTTGCTGGCGAAAGGGGCTTCCCCATCACTGGTTGACAGGTCCATGGCGGCGCTGGCCTTCTGGTTTAAGCTGCACGGGAAGGAGGACCTTACTAAAAACTTTGTCGTGCGGCAGGCACTTAAGGGCTATCGGAAGGGGCATAGGTTCCCGGACATGAGGCGCCCGGTGTCGGTACGGTTGTTGGGCGACCTGTTGGGGGGGCTACCGGACATTTGCTTCGACGGGTTTGAGTTGTCCCTGTTCCGGGCGGCGTTTCTGCTGGCCTTCTTCGGGGCGTTCAGGATTGGCAAGCTTGTAAGTGCCAATCGGGCGTCGTCCGGAGGCCTACAGGCTTCGGGGGTCCGGATTCGGAAGGGACAGTTGGTGGTTCACCTGGCCACATCCAAGACGGACGTCCAAGGGGCGGGCCGCGATGTGACGCTACGGGCCCTGCCGGGCTCCCCTCTGTGCCCGGTGGCATCAGTGGAGGAATACTTGGCCAAGAGGCCGGCGGTTGGGGGATCACTGCTGGTGCACGCTGACGGGTCATCCCTTTCCCGTTTTCAGTTCACTAGGGTCTTCCGGTCTGGCCTGAAACGGTTGGGGCTCCGGGCGGATAGATTTGGTACACACTCCTTTCGCATTGGGGCAGCCACGGAGGCCGCACGGTTGGGGCTGGGGGACGACACAGTAATGCGGATTGGGAGATGGGAGTCTAAGAGGTTCCGGTCATATGTGCGGCTGGGTTTGTTGGATTGTTAGGGCGGGCCGCTTCGGGGATCCCGAGGGGGCTATTGTGGGGGGTGTTTTCTCAAATGCTGTTTTCTCTTTCTTCCCCAGGCCGTGTGGCATGGATCGTGGGCCATTCCTTTGTCTTCTGGGCCGAAAGGAGGGCCGCAGCTTGAGCTCAAGGCCAGCAGCTGGGCTTCGCAATGGACCAGTTGGCGGTGAAATGGTTTGGGTACAGGGGTTTTCGCTGGGGAGAAGTCTGCGGGAAATTGTTCCGGTTGGTGGCGGGTGGGCATAGGCCCGACCTGCTCGTCCTCCACGTGGGGGGCAATGATTTGGGCCTCACGCCGCAACGGCGGTTGGTGAAGTGGATGAAGCAGGACCTCAACAAACTGGGGGACCTGCTTCCGGGGTGATGTTAGTATGGTCTGAAATTATCCGGAGGCAGCGTTGGAGGCACGCTAGGGACTCGGTGGCCATCGAGAGGTGCCGGAAGAAAGTGAATAGCTTGATGGCAAGCTTTGTGAGGAAGCTGGGGGGAGTGGTAGTGCGACACAGTGAGTTGGAGGGTGCGCTGCCAGGGTACTACCGCTCGCACGGTGTTCACCTTTCAGCAGTAGGATGAGACCTGCTGAACCTCGGGTGGTAGGACGGAATGCACAAGGCACTATTTCTTCGGGGTGGCGGAGCTCAGACAGCTTAAGGGGTCAAGGTCTGAGCTTGTGGTGGGATAGGGAGCTGAAGGAGAAGTAATAGGCTCCCTAGGATGAACGAACAGAAGCGGAAAACTGTGGTCCTTGGTGGTTGGTAGGTTTTGAGTCCTGTCGGTGGCTCAGAACCTGGTGGGGTAGGGGTATCCGGGTATACCCCTGCCATGGTTAAATTGTGTTGGCACTTTAAGTTGGTATGTTGGAATAATGTTGGTATATGTTATATATATGTGTTATTATATGGGGGTCATTGCCTTTGTTATACTAACAGAAGGATTCGGATGCGAGTGCGGAGCATGGGGGCAATGACCCAGGTTTATTTGTTAAGTTATTACTGTGATTATTATTATTATTATTGTTATTATTAAGTTATAAGTAATATGGTTATTATGATTATTCAAGATTGTTTAATAAAGCTGTGGACAATTTTTCCCATATACACTAGTGTCAGTGCGTTATTGGGGAAGGTATGTGGGAGGGTTGTCCTGGTATCCGACTGCCCATATGGCGACTATACACCGGTCATGACATTTGTCATAGGTCTGCATCTTGGGCCCCACTGATGCAGGTAGCGTGAGAATAATATATTGCAGGCAAATCTTCCTTACAGGTCATATGTGTTCCTCTATATTAAAAAATATAGGGACACATTTCTGTTTTGTTCTCTTTATTTTTCCTTTGATGTTATATAACAAAAAAAAAATATTCTGTTTCATGTGATGATGATGATACCTTGCGTAAAGGCTGCTCGGATTGCCTCTGAAATAAAGAATAAAAAAAATCTGGGGACACCACTGTTTTTTGCCAAAGTCTTTATAGTAATTCAGTCTTTCGGGTGAAGAAGATTAATCTCTTGGAAAGTAGTCATATCAATCAAAGTTCAGTTGAAGGTTAAATCCAATAGTAAGCAATGGGGTAAGTACTATTTGAGTATCCCTCACTCATCAGATATAACCTCAGATTATCCCATCCTCCCTTTGTGTGTGTGTTTCTGTTATCTGTACAGTAGGAATTGTTTTCTACTGAGAGATTATTTTTATGTTCTTGAATCCCAAGGGATGTCTCTCCAGCTGGGCTCACAGGAAATGGAGTTTAAAGATGCATTATTGATCTTAATGGATCTTTTGTCTTGCTGATATTTCCTTTTCATGTCAGTTTTACTCACAGACCATCTGTCTTGTTCCTGGATTGGGATGGACCTCTGAGCCTGATCAGTTATTATTTGGAAAAAGGGAGGATAATTAGGAAGCAAGCAGTTACCCCAAAAAAATCTGACCTATGTAGGTATAATACTGGGGCCTGTTTGAAAGAGAGAGGCAGACACATACAATGTTAGTATATGGATGTGATTATTTTTGGTACTTGTTAAAGGAACACTCCAAGCACCATATTCATTACAGCAAACTGTGGTGGTTAGGGTGCCCTGGTGCCCCTCCATTGTACGAAGTCAGGCTGTTTTAAGTAGGTTTAACTGCTGACCTGGGGTTTGTCTGGCACCGCTCCCTACTTCAACTACTGCTGACGCCAAGCTTGAAGCTACTAAGCAGGCATCTGCCAGCTCTAATGAGCTGAGTCTTGCAGTCAGCGCAAGAGCGTCAGCTGATCACTCTCAGCCAATGAGCCAAGCCGTGCACTGTAGTTCGTAGCTCAGGCAGAGTGCATTCAAATCTGTCAGAAGTAGTGCCTGGCAAACACCGGAAAGATATCAAACCCTTTCATAATTGTTTTACTACTTAGAAAGGGGAGGAGGATGCAGGGGCACCCCTGGCACCATAACCACTACATCAGTTTTTAGTGGATATGGTGGTTGGAGTGTTACTTTAAATGTTAATTTGCCACTAATCAATGCATCTCCTAAAGGAATAGTCATTCTGTGTCATAACACGTATGTGCACACAGCCCCATTATGCATAGAAAAATGTTTCCTATCTTTTAACTACCTATAATTCTACCTAACTCTATTTGGATTTTCAAAGTTACTCATAGTAAAGCTTTTTCCTTTTTGTGACTTTATTACAATAACCATGCTGTTCTCTTACAATGATTCTCTTTAACAAAGTAGTAAACAAGAAACAGTGACATTGTCCCCACAAATGATATCTGCACACATCACTTGTTTTTAGGATTAAATGTACAGAACATGTGCGCTCATCGATGACTGGATGATAAAATGAGGTAATTATGTCAAAGCAGAGGGCTGACTTCGGCTTTGTGTGACTATGTGTAATCCACATTAGCCATTTTAGTGAATCCTGTATAGTCACTGAGAATGACGTGCGATCCTCTCAACTCAAATGTCATAGAGATTATAAAGTGAGATCAGCAGGATTCATATCGTAAGGCTCCAAACACAATAATAGAGGATGGTACAGTGTCCGCTACACTCCAATTTAGAATTAACAAAACATAGTCAATGGAAAGTAAAGTGCTAAATCACAAATCTTAAAATATGACAAGGAGTTAGCAGGACTCAATCTTAAAACTTATGACTTTTTCCCTTTTTGCTAGTTTGTGGATTTTTGCATTATTTTTTGTTTCTCTTGGATGTGCATATTATAATTTTTTTTTTTTATCTCAAAGCAGTTGGTGGTAATTTTTGCAAAATCCTTAAAAGGAATTCTAAGCACATGAACATGGAAGAAACTGTATCACAAACTGTATCAATTTGTATTGCAAATTGTTCCGCAAGTGTACCACCAATTGTGTATATTTGCCTATTATCTGTTTAACAATGTACTACTATCGTATCTCTGAGGTATCACATATGTACTATCTATATAAAATCCAATTAACTATTTTGTCAATCTTTATTTTATTATTAAGGCATATGCAGTGGGGTACAGAACATAGAGAGGGGAAATGCAATAGTGGTATACAGGTTAGGGTTCATACAGCGTTATTACATTTCCTGCTAGACAATGCCTAAGTTTTGTTTTTATGTGTTGGTTAATCTAAGATGCAATGACTCCGCTTATAGTGATTTAAGGTACAATATACAAAAAATTAAGCAAGCTAAACGAAATAAGATGTCTGCTTGGGTACAATATACAAAAAATTAAGCAAGCTAAACGAAGTAAGATGTCTGCTTGGGAACCTATAAAAAACAGGCTTGTGTAACAAGTGAACAACAATATCAATCAGAGATCAAACTCTAAGCAATACGTGTAGCATTGGCATTTTATAATGAGACATGCTAAGTTATTAAGGCAGAAAACCACGCTTAGATGAGGAGGAGAGCGTTCCTGGTAAAGGCACTGGGTGCACGGTTTGGGCGTAGGTAACAGTGCTAGAGATGCTGCAAAGGGGATAAACGATAGTTGTTCAGCGGTTAGTACATTACGTTCAGCTAGAATGTAGGGTGCAGTTCTTGTGTAAAGAGTCCAGGTGGGGAGGCACGCTGTAACTTGGTGTGCCTGACGAACTCTGGGCTAGTGCCTGGGCTTATCCAATCCCTTCTGGGAGCCACTCGCTGGCCTTGTGAGTTCTTGGTACCCGGGGTGTCCGAAGCTTGTTTGCGGCGGAGTGCCAGGAATCCGGCGTGTGGCGGTGCATCCCGCGGGTCAGCAGGTCAGAGAGGTGTTCCACACCTCTAGGATTCAGGCTCGGCATGTGGGTCTGGTAAGGCCCGCGGGTTGTGGAAGAGAAGGGTGTCGGCAGACCGCCGCGGTGGACAGAGGTAGGTCTTGTGTGCCGGTAGCTTTGCTGCTGCTTTAGCTTATGTTGGGGCGATGTGTGGGGCCCAGTACACTTCCTCTGTGTGAGTTTCTCCCCCGTGGGAGCCGCTTGGAATTTCTGTGAGCGGGTTACCTGCAGTGGGTCTCCATAGTAGCGTCTGCGGGTCACCGGTCGAATCCACCCTGTCACCGCCCTAGCTGCGTGAAGATAGGGTATACCCCTGCCGCACAGAAGTGTGTGGAAGGCCGAGCACAGCCAGTCCAGGGCCTCCAAAGAGGAAGGCAGTGTATGAGTGCACGTGGATCTCCTACGTGATCCTTCTTGGGCGGCCATTTTGGGCGCGCCTCGCTTGACTTGTGTGCCTGCCAATGTAGTATACTCGTTTACCGTCGCTCGTCCGCTTGCCTTGCGGGGACCGGGATGACCCCCACCGGTCCATAGGGGGGGGGGGGTTCAGTGGCTAATGGTGTTTGCTGGGTTTTCCGGCTCCGGAGAGAGCGGCCGCCTCTCCCCGTCTCCATCTCCCGCAGGCCTCAGATTGATTATTGGGCTGTATGCCCCGTTCGGCGTCAGGAGGGTATCCCCCGGTTCCTCGGTGTGTCCCCGACGTGGGTAGCACACTTTGGGGGGTCTGTGGGCTATATTGCTGTCGGTTTCGCTTGTTTTGTCGCTGGCCCGCAGGGAGCCCCTTCCCTGCACGTCTGCTCGCCTCGGCGGTCAGACTCCGCCCCCCCAATAAACTATTTTAATAAAAAAAAAAAAAAGGAATTATAAGCTTTGAACCTTTCTTGTACTAAAGGATAGACTTGTGCAGGGAAATAATCAAGGTCATACAAAGCAGAGTCGGTGAACAGGCCAGGTCAGTAACATGAATCAAGGTCAGAAATAGTATGAACATGTTTAAGGGCTATAGAAAACATGAAACACTGCAAGACCATGGAAAAGCAAAGTGATATAGGCCCAGGCCCTTGCCGCAATTTTGTATCATTGACACAACCAATTAAGGTATAAAAGGATAGCAGGGTGATGGCTTGCATCATTTAAGTTTGGTTAAGTTCAGAATAATGCAAGTACGACCTGGTATATACAATAGCACGTCCAGAAAGATCAAGTATCAGAAATTGACGCAGTCGCGTCTTAATGTATTTGACGGCTTTTCTTTGTGCCTGCACTGATGTAGTTTATCTTAAACGGACACTGTAGGCACCCAGACCACTTCAGCTAATTGAAGTAGTCTGGGTGCTGTGACCCCTTTGTCCTTAGTGCTGCAATGTAAAACATTGCAGTTCCAGAGAACTGCAATGTTTACATTGCAACTCTAAGTCTGCCCTCTGTGGCTGTCTGCCAGACAGCCACCAGAGGGCTTCCAGGAATCCAAACTGACTTTTGGCCTGTTATCTGACACTGGACGTCCTCACGGACTTCCAGCGTCAGATTTTCCCATTAGGAAAGCATTGAATAATGCTTTCCTATGGGGAGGTCTAATGCGTGCACGGCCATTGTGGAGCCTGACCCAGCACCAAGGGACTTTAGCCCTGAGGGAGGGGGGCTATTAACCCTATAGTGCCAGGAAAACTGGTTTGTTTTCCTGTCACTATAGGATCCCTTTAAGTTGGATGTAATGCCAGAGGGGAGTGATCCATTTTAAGATCTATAATCTCTATTTACACCCAAATTGAAGACCGACCCCCTTACGACTGTGGCTGAATTGATGCAGAAGGGTAGCTGCTAGCTAGACACAGCAAAAAACTAATTCTAGTCTATTCCAATAGAATCAATGACCCAGACTAGGAAAAAGGGATTCTTCTTTTTCATAATACCAGAATCCCCAGAAGAAGGATTTTCTTTCCTCCAAACTGTTAACAAAAAAACAAAAAACGTACAACTGTATATTGATAAACTAGTCTCGTAGTAGGAAAAATGCTTGTCAAGAGCCAATCTCCTATCTCCCACTCAATTTGTTCGAGTGCTGCTGGCATTACTAGTTGCTAGATACAGCATAACACTAAACCTAGTCTTATACTAGAATCAATGACCCAAACTAGGCAGAAGGATTATTTTTTTCTGACACCAAGGTCGCCATAACAAGGATTTACTTTTCTCCAAATTGTAATAAATACATAAATAAATAACCGTGACCCTAGTAATTTGGTAAACTAGTCTCACACTAGGGTCAATAACAAAATACCTGCCAAGTGCTATTCTACTATGGCCCACTTAAATATTTTTCTAGTGCTTTTTACAGTACTAGTTTCTAGAGGTAGATACAGCATAAGCTAAACCTGGTCTCACACTAAAATTGATGATCCAGTCTATCTCCCACTCTGACAAATGCACGCAAGGGTAAAGATATTGTATCACTGCTGGTATGTCCGTCTCAAAAGCTGACGTCCAAATATCTAGAAGAATCATGTTTGGATGTATGGTTGTTTGTTTTATGGTCCTTCCTGCACCCAGCCCCACCCATGTGTCTCATTCCCTTGACCCTAAAGCCCCTCCATGTGTCTCATTGCCTTGACCCTAAACCCCATCCATGTGTCCTATTCCCTTTCTCTTCAGGTCCTCCCTGTTTTTCTTCAGGTCCTCCCTGTTTTTCCATACCCTCCTCCCTCCCAGTAATCCCATTTCTCCCTCTCTCCCCCTCCCCTTCATGTGTCCAATTCCTCCCTCTCTCCATGTGTCCCATACCCTCCCTCTCTTTCCTCTCCCCTACATGTGTCTCATTCTTCCCTCTTCCCTCCTCACTTTCATGTGTCCCATACCCTCTCTCTCCCCCTCACCTCCATGTGTCCCATTCCTCCCCTCCCTTCCATGTGTCCTATTCTTCCCCCTCTCCCCCTCCCCTTTATTTGTCCCAGAGCCTCCCCCTCTCTCCCTCCCCTTCATTTGTCCAATAACCTCCCTCTCTCCCCCTTCATGTGTCCCATTTCTCCCTCCCTCCCCCTCCTCTCCATGTGTCCCATTCTTCCTTCTCTCCCTCCTCCTCTTCATTTGTCACATACCATCCACCCTCCCCTCCATGTGTTCCATTCTTCCCTCTTTCCCCCCTCCCCATCCCTATGTCCCATTCCTCCCTCTCTCCCCCTCCTGTACCTGCCTCTCTGCCGCTGTTCCTGGTCCTGGTCCACGCTACACACAGGCATAGCTCTCCCCTCCTGCCAGACACCCGGGAACCGCGGACCTGGGCCAGCTGTGCACTGGCCCAGAAGGTATCCAGATGACCCACGGTCACAAAGATCGCAGCTGTGGCTGGGCCCCCTGGAGTGAGGGGCACGGCCGCAGCGGCGACCCCTGCGACCGTGGTAGGTACACCACTGTTCCTGTATGTTTGTGCCTGTCTGATTGTGTGTCTGTGCCTTTATATTTTTGTGCTAGTATGTCTTTGTCTATAGGACTGTGTGCGAGTGCCTGTGACCGTGTCCCTGTATAATCTGTGCTGTTTAATTGTGTGCCTTTATGACTGCATGTTTTTGTAACTGTATGTCTGTTTCTGTATGGCTAAATGCCTGTATGACTATGTACTTGAGCCTGTATGTTTTTTTCTACCTGTATGTCTGTCGGTATGAGTGTGTGCCTGTATGTCTACGTTTGTATGACTATGTGTATGAGCTTATATGTCTATGTCTGTATAACTGTATTTGTTTCATTGTATGCCTGTATGACTGGGATGGCCCTGTTCTGAGAAATTTTAGGTGATTTAATAATAACAATGTATGCAACTAAAATGGAATTTAGAACAAGAACAATGTATCTTATTTACACAGGCTGATTTCTAAACACGGTTATTGTACTTTAAAGGGACACTATTCGATATCTTATCTCCTGCTCTGTTAATAGCTTGCTAGACTCAACATTAGTCTCCTTTAGGTAATTAAATTTAATTTAATTTACAGAGCAGGAGATAAAAATGTTTAAAGTAATTATTTTTTTTTTCATGCTGGCTGTGTCAGTCAGAGTAAATGTTGGTGTAAAGGTTGGTGTGGCTAGAGCTGCATGGACAGAAACAAAAGGCATGATCTATCCACCAATACTGCTTCATTAAGTTGTTTTGGTGACTATAGTGTCCCTTTAAATATACATTACTATGAGTATTATTGCCGTGGAGCTCTGTTATACACATTAAGACGCCAACATTATGGAGCTCCTAGAAATAGGACATTAGGATAGCAAAGAAGGACAGAAAGATTTGGGACAAAATTGAGACTGCCCTCCGTAAATAGGGACACTTGGGAGGTTTGTACTAGGAAAATGTTGTAAAACTTATTTCAGCCAAACTATCATTCTCCATTTGTTTAAATTGTGAGTTAAGTAAAATATGCATCAATCTAAGTTTGTGAGCACCTAGTGAATTCTTCAGTTCAGAGATTAGCACATAACCCACACAGTGCTAAAAACAGTCTGCCTTCTACATTACAATAATAATCACAATATAATTCCCACGTGACAAATCATAAGGAGCACAACCTCCCTCCATCACCATCACTGACTAAAGATCAATCTGCCTGCTGACTAGTAAGGAAGTAAAGAAAAAAAACAAATAAATAGAATAAATAGAACAAAGAAAAAAAAATATTTTGCACATACCAGTCAACAGTATAGAAGTCTCTAAAATTCACAGTTCTTCAATCCTTCATCCCAGTAAATACTATCAAACATTCACTGCGTGTCTTCTAGAACACGCTTCTGCACATTCAGCATCTGCATGAAAAGTAGTATACAAACATATGCTTAAAGCCTGTCACCATCTGGGTAATTTTCAAGGACCCCTGACAGTGACATCACCACTGGAGTCTTATTGTTAAAGGGGGGGGGGGGGACGGGCAAAGGTGAGTTTTACATACCTGAGCCTGTCCCTTGCAGGTGCTGCCATTGTCTTTCTGTCACTACTCTTTTTTTTTTTTTTTTTTTTTTTTTTTATCTTTATACTTTTTATTATGTTTTATAGTAAAAAATTACAAAAATGACATAAAGGATACATTACAACACCGAGAGAGGTATTACGATAAAGACAACCTCCTTCGGATAGGGTTACAAAACATAGGGTATATCCATTTAAAGCATGTATATCTAAGGGGTAACTCTTACAATGCATAAAAAATTTGAATTATAATATTGAAATGTCGAGTCATCCCACATCTAGGAAACCCAATACCCACATAGGATACTTTTCCAGGATCTTGCGATAAGAATACATCCTCTCCAGATATAGGATGTAAAGCTAGTTTGTAGCATGGTTAACCAATGTGTAGATATCGAGAGAGGGAGCATTCCAAAAAGATAAGCCCATTTTGGTATTATATAGGCTTTAATGGTGTTGATCCTTCCCCACCAGGAGATTTCATGTACTCTCCATTATTTTAGTAGGGCGTTAGTTTCTTTTAACAATTTCAAAAAATTAATTTCCATAGTCCTTTTTATATCTGCCGATATAATCACCCCTAAATATGGAAACTCTTTTTCCGTCCATTTAAAGTCAAAATCTTTCTTTAATAATGTTAATTTATCTCTTTGTATATTAATAGACAAGGCTATTGTTTTATTCATATGCAAGCTGTAATTTGAGACACTACTGTAGTTATCAAATTCTTGCATTAAATGTGGAAGAGAAATATGGGGCTCTGTAATAGAAATTAAGATATCATCTGCATACAGACATATTTTCCATTCATCATTTTGTGTACCCATTCCTCTAATCCTATCATTTTGTCTAATGTTATTCGCCAAAGGTTCTATTGATAATACATATAATAGGGGGGAAAGGGGGCACCCCTGCCTTGTCCCTGCCTTGTCTGTCACTCCTCTTCTACTCCTGATGCTTCAGCTGCCAGGAGCTGACATCAGCACTGTACTCTCACGCATGCACGAGACTACAGCATTGGGGTCTATAGAGGATCCCACATGACCGCCAGATGCTCCATAGAAAGACCACAAGATCCTCCATAGAACTAGCTAATTTCCCTACAGCCGCCACTAGTGACAGCTGGGGGAAATGCCAAGCTTGACGGCCATAGTTCCAGGCCCGGACTGGCCATCGGGCACACCGGGCAAATGCCCGGTGGGCCGCGGTGGCCATGGGCCGAGGCCGGCAGGGAGATCACAGGATCTCCCCTGCCGGTCTTTGCAGGGCCGGCACTATCAAAGATCTCCTTCACCGGCCCCTGACACACACAGCTTCCTCACACGCACATAGCACCCTCACGCAAACACAGCACCCACTCACACACAGCACACACAGCACCCTTACCCACATAGCACCCTCATCACTTTGTCATGCTTGTCATTGGTGATGACAAAACACACCCTATCTGCCCCCGCCCCCTTTTTAGTGGGCCGCTGTAATTAAAAAATGCCCGGGCCGAATTTTCTTCCCAGTCCGGCCCTGCATAGTTCCGTCTAGTGTCACGGATTGTCAGACAGAGGAAAAACTGGGTTGGAACTTGGTTGGGTTCTTTTGACTGGATTGGAATTTCAGTGAAATTCGAACACAGTAAATATGAGTACAGTGGGACCTCGGTTTACCAACGCCTCAGTTAACATAGTTTTCGGTTTACAAATTAAAATTCATTGAAAATAATGCCTCGGTTTACAAAAAAATTTTCACAATACAAAGCAAGTTTCCCCAGGATGCAATGCACCACGGTGGTTTATAGCACCGCCCCTGTATGCTGGAGCCTGTGGGTAGCACGTAGCGTTGAGTGTGGAGGTGTTGGAGCGGCCTTTTCATAGAGTTTTGGAGTCATTCTGGAAATTGTTTGCACTTGTTTTGGGACTTTTTGGTGCATTTATCAAGCTGTGGAAAGGTAGGGAGCTGAGCTTCGTTGTTTGCATGCCTTTTATTGTGTGTTCTGCATTGTGGGTTGGTTTCCATGCCAGCTCATTTTGACTTTTTTCCAGACCTCCAGAACGGATTAATTGGTTTTCAATGCATTCCTATGGGACACCGCGTTTCGGTTCACAAATTTTTCGCAATAAGAAACGTCCCGGAGAACGCATTAAATTCATAAACCGAGGTCCCACTGTATTTCATAAAGATTCTATCATTATGAAATACTAATTTTTTTTTAATTCTTTTTTGTTGTTGTTGTGCAAAGGGTTTACAACAGGCCTGTAATGCCACGCTAGCTAATACAGGCAATGCGAAGCACATAACGTCATGACATTGGGTAAAACTGCACAATTTTTGTATAATAAAACATGGTCATACATAATATGTCAGTAGGTATGCTAGTATGAGCATTAATGGAAGCAGGCTAGGTAACTGACTTATTGTTAGTCTTAGTAGTATAGTTTAACATAGTTTAACGTGAGCACGATAGAGAAAACGTCAGTAGTGAGTTAAGGGGAAACAGGAAATATGTCATGCTGTATTAACTGACAGTTCTATTAGTAATGTTACCACTGGATAGTAGATATTGGCTTTAGGGGAAACGCATTTGTGAACATAAATTGACCTGAGACAAATTAGGTAAGTCGGAGGGCAGTGGATATGCTAGGTGGATCAAAGTTATGCATATTATGGTAAAAGTATACCTGTCAAGAATGGCAAATGGCATCTATATTATCAAGAAGGAGGTAAACAAGCTAAGTATGTGGCATACAGTCATCTGAGAATAGGAGAGAAATCTATGCTTCTATTATGGCATAACTTTCAGACAGGACTGTATTGATGAAACAAACAAGATTGAACTGCAAGATTATTCAACTATTAGACATGGTACACTAACTGGTTGGATCTCTGCCCACAGAAGGGAACTCGAAGTGCCAGCTTTGTGTAGTGGGGGCTGTCACTGCCCCAAGTGAGTCAATTTAGTGCCACGCATACCAGGGTTAACATTTAACATAGCTTAATAATAAGTGTTTGCAATCGTAGGTGATTTGCATTCTGCAGTTGATAGGATTGCAAATCTGGTGTCCTGGAGGCATGTGAGGCCAGCATTGTTTGTTGGAGTGAGTCCCGGTTCAGCCGATTCCCGAGTTCGGGAAGTACTGAGGAGCTGTGGTCGAGTCGATTGAGTGGGGGTGAGGTGAGGCAGCCCTATAGCCCCAGGCTGGATCAAGGTCTTGCGTCGCCATATAAGTGGGATGCTCTGCTTGTGTGGTCGATGCCGGAGAGCTGGACCCTTGGTGACCTCTAGCCCAGGAAGGCAGCTGCCGCTTGTGGCGGGTGCAGGGCACTGTTGAATGCCGCAGTGTGATCCGCGGCCATTTTGTGCTTCGCGCCTCTGATCCTCCGCTCAGGTGTCCCGCTTGGGGATTGCTGCTCTTGGCGCCAACTTTGCCCAGACTTTGCCAACTTTCACTTCCTCTTTCTTTGCTGCTCCAGCCTACAACAGGTCAGAGTATTTTTACCTCTCTAGTATATTCATATAATTTACTAGTCATTCATTCATTTAGTCATTCATATTTTTACTCGATTCTCACTTTCTACTAAATATTTATCCCTCTGCTGCACCTGGCTATCTATACCTGTCTCCCTATCTCCCCACATTCAGTGTATCTCCTACAATCACTATATGTTATCTGACTCTCTTAATATCTGTTTCTGGTCTGGCGGTCCGCGGGCGTCACGGCTGTCTGTGCCACGCTCACCGCGCGGACCTGCCCTGCTGACACTCAGGGGACTGTGTGGGGACGGGTGGAGGGTGGCCGGGGCAATTATTGCATCTTTTTTCGCCACGGTTTTTCTCACTTGCGGCCGCGAGCAAGTAATCTCTGCCACACACGGCCGGCGGCCATCTTGGGTCTCGCGGCTCGCGAGACCCACGACGGCCGCCTTCCCTGCTCACACGGCGGTTCGGGAATCACCCGATCACCGCGCCCTGCATCTGGATTAACCCCATTCAGGGGTCCCCCTCTCTGGGCACATTTATTTATTGATACAATTATTAATTTTTATTCTCATGGATATATCTCTCATGGTGCCTTACACTGGATGATTATATGTTGAGCATGCACACAATCTATGAATTATTGTGAAGCCATACAATATCACAGTTTTTATACAAAACATATACTGTACCTATAACAAGATCAACTATATCACTGTACCCTACAAAGGGCATATTGTGTTACTGTACCCTACGAAGGGCATATTATATTATATTATTGTACCCTACAGAGGGTCATATTATATTACTGTACCTGACGGTGCAAATTTATGTGGGTGTCCTCTGGGTACTTTTTCATGGCACACCACCTGGGGTGACCCCCCAGATATGTATGCAAGGTCACTGACAGACCATTACCTTTGATGTTGGTGTCCTTTGGGTTACCACGGCACGCCACCCACGGAGGCTTACGCCTCAACTTTACCACTGATTACTACAGACATATATGGATGTTTAAACACTGCCTGTCAGTTTTACATTAAAGCAACAGTACCATGCCGGATACGATTTGACGGCAGGATCACTAAGGAAACTGAGTGTATTGCGGTGCACCCTTCACAGGGATACATATATGTATATTTACTGTGCCTAGTGTACATATTGAACGTGGGTGTCCTCTGGGTAATTTTTCATGGCACACCACCTGGGGTGACCCCCAGATATGCATGCAATGCTTGTAAGGTGCCAATAATTATAATATGGGTGTCCTCTGGGTTACCATGGCACACCACCTGGGATGAACCCAGCCGAATAGACATGGGTCCTGCGGCTGCAGACCTTATGGAGACAGGCCCCACGCGCCTATATAATAAGCCTGTATAGTTAAATCGTGCATACAGCTCTGGCGTACATTTGTGGTGAACCCGGCTAGCCAGACCAACACCACTACCAGTCAGTCGCGCCTGCACCGCGGCTCTCAGTAGCCAGATTAAACTATTAGAGGTGACCCCTCTACACCTGGCACGAGTATTCATACTCTCAGACAAACTAAAGCAGGCAATTCAAACTGTTTTACCTGGGTGATCCCCAGTTCTACCAGGAGTCTAGCACCACCCTGTGCTGACCCTCACACACTACTCTCACTGACTACCACTATCTCCCAACAGGACGGGAACGAGTCATGGTGGACATTCTCAACCTTCCCAAGATTTCTAGGCAATGATAAACGCCGCAGTAGCGGCCTCAGTGGAGAAGGTTCTGTTATGAACTCTGCCCCACACTGCGTGATGGAGACCTCAGGCCCACAAGCCTTCAAGTCAAAATGGCAAGGGAAGGGCTCCAGCCCCTCTGCCACTAAGGTCAAGGGCAAGACGCCCATCGAACAGACCAAATAGGCGGAGCACCGGAAAATCCAAAATCCATCCGCCACAATCTTCCGACAAAGAAAACTATTACCTACCACGTACTTTGGACTCGGTAGATGAGCGACACGAAGACAGCTCACCGTCTGAGGAAGTGGAATGGCAAGACCTACCCCACACTTCCTCGAAGTACGTTAGGGAAACCTTACTCTGTGACGGCAGTTGAGGCAGAGATAGCAGTAGTGGCACTAAACCAGAGTAGCCGAAGACGGAACGTTCCTGGACGAACACTATTGGCTGCGCAACCCTCTGGGGATTGAAGTATGCGCACGCCTCAAGACCGAATACCCCAGACCACTGCTACCAGACAAAGTGGCAGTTGCGCCCGAGCTAAACAACACTGTGGTAGTCTTCATTGCACGCTCGGGATGAAACCCCGCAATGGTGGGGAGTAAGGCCTGAGGTCGACACGCGATAAAGTACTTCATTTACCAGGCCTGATTGCAAGATGCTCTATTTCGCGGATCTGGCACTCAACCAGGGTACACAACTCAACCCTACCACCTCCAGAGAATGGGCTCAATGCTCGATATGCCTCCTGGGCAACGCAAATGACGCACTATGCGCGGACAGACGCAAATCTGTACTGGTCCGCATCGACAACACACTATTGGACTTAGGAACGACAAGAATTTGGCCCAAAAGCACAAGGCCTACTATTCGACGTAGTGTTCATTGCAGTACTCAAGAAACACGTGAATTTATTCACCACACTAAATTAAACCCAGACCTCACTAAAACAAGTCTTCCACACCCCTGCGGGGAAAGGTGTTTTTGGGAGGACTGGTCGGTAGCGGAACCGAGCCACCAGCCGCTTCTGGGCGACAGGTTCCAGATCGTATACACAGTCCTCCCATCTACTACACAAAGGACCCCATCCGCTTCATCTACTAGTGAGTCAATCTACATAACTAACTGTTTCCAATTTTATGACCGGCAACCTGTCTCTGTTTTACAGAATTGGGAGATGACTACCAAAGTCACCTGGGTTCTCCAGACAGTACAAAGCTATGTCATAGAGTTTTTATCACAGCCGTTCAGGTCGCCCCTTCACCTCCATTACGCACGCTGGCGGAACAGGAACACCTCGTGGACAAGGAAATCCGCACCCTCTTCAAGAAGGGCGCAATTCACCGGAAGGGAAGGCTTCCTCAGCAAATTTTTCCTGGTCAAGAAGAAGCCAGGAGACTACATCAATGGAACTCCTGCGTGGTATACAAACGCTTCAAGATGGAGGAAATTCGTCTTCTACAAGACCTCCTAAGTGATAACGACTGGTTTACACATCGGGACCTCAAGGACGCACGCTTGTCAGTACCCGTTGCCCTGGACTGCCGAAGTTTCCTCCGATTCCAATGGTGAGGACAAACATGGCAGTTTACGACTCTGTGGTGCTCGCGAAGCTACTGAAACCAGTAAGGGCACACATCCATAAATTTGGGCGTGCGATGCCTCGTATACCTGGAAGACTTGCTGATTCTTTGCGAATCCAGGCTACGTTTGCAGACAAATTTGTCGTTCACTCTCGGGACTCCATGGGTTTTTTGTAGTACACAGGCAAAGATTGCTTCTCCATCTGAATCGGGCCAGTTCCTCGGTTTCGACTTCGGCTTGGAGAACTACGTTCCGCGTCGGTCTACGGCAAAGAGCGCCTCTATAAGGATAGCTGTCGGACACGCTCTAAGGTTGGATGCGATTCCTCTCAGGATACTCGCCGGATTGTGGGATTCCTCTCCTCCTCCATACAAGCGATATTCCCTGGCCCACTACACTACAGGGCCATGCAACGACTGATGGCGAGATACGTACGCACCGGTCACTCATACGACCACTGGATCCCACTGTCAGCAGAAGGGAGGACGGAATTTCGATGGTGATTACTTCACATACAAACTTGGATTGACAAAACGATCTTTGACTCTTCCTTCGGCTACGAGGCGATGGATGAACCCCTACAAACGTGACCGAGCCATTCTCAATAGCAAGGGTGCTGCGATACACACGCACCCACAAGATATCGCTCCTGCTCATGACACCCCTCGGGCAGGGCCAACCGTGGTTCCCCAGATCGCCTGGAGATGTCTCGCGAAGACCCTCTACTACTCCCTACCTTTTCTCTACTTCCGACGGGACCTCGAGGGGAAGCCCACTCCCTTGTCATGGAAGGACAACTGGCACTAGTTGCCTGGACGATTTCAGGGGCTCCTGGTCAGTTCACGACCTATTGCATCAACTAAGACCTCCTATGGGACTCATAGGCTCCCGGCACCAGGAAAGGCTATATTTCTGCCTGGTCGGCCTGGAGTGATTGGTGTGTGGAAAGGGATTCCGATCCCTTTACCGCACCTGTCCCACTGATCCTCAACTATCTGTCACACCTAGTCTCGTTGGGTCGGTCATATCGATCCCTCAACGTGATCAGATCCGCCATACCAGCGGCGCACGTTCCAGTACAGGGCAGACCAGTAGGTCAAGATACACTGGTTTGTCGACTACTACGGGGTGCGGAATTGTCGAGACCCCAGCACCCAAGTATTCACGCCTCTGGCGGGTGGATGTGGTGCTGAGATTCCTTAGGGAATGGCCGGACAATCCTTGTTTGTCACTGAAACAACTTTCAGCCAAACTAGCCCTCTTATTATGCCTCGCCTCATTGAGCCGGGTGGCAGACATTAGGGCTTGCGATATGGATGGTTTCTCTCTCACACCAGACGGGGTTACCTTTACCATGTCGAGACGAACTAAGTCCGATTCGTCTTCAGTGTCATACCCATGCTTTGTGTCAGACGCCACACTATGCGTGGTCAGAATGCTAATGGGGTATACCGATATCTCTACCCCCTTTGAACTCATTCGACGGGTCACCTTCTGACTTCTTACGTGAACCCTCATGGACGGTGTCTACCGCAACACTGGCCAGATGGGTCCGCTGGCTATTGTCTTTAGCGGGCGTCGAACCTTGTTTCGGAGCCCACTCGGTCAGGGGAGCGGCGGCCTCACAAGCCTTTTCGGCCGACGCTTCCCTAGCCGACATTATACACTGCGCGGACTGAGCACGAGAGAGTACGTTTAGAACGTTCTATTTTCGGCAAACATCTCATGCTTCCTTCACATTGGTCAATTCAAAGCTTTAAAAATGCAAATATGAAGCCTCCGGTCATGTGGTAAAATTTAAGATTATATTAGCTTTAGTGTACTAATAATCTTAATTTTAGTAATGACAGGAGGCGAATATTTCCCACCCTATAGGATCCCTCCCATGTTTCTCGTGTGGAACAGAATATGTCCTTTATGTTCAGGAAGGTAAGTACGTATGGTTTGTATGTTTGCTACTTAGACCTGTATCTTGTGGGTCTTGTATAGGTTGAATATTAGACATGAACCTTGCATTATGTTGTGTTTATAGATTCTTAAATATCATTGCTTTACAATAGATATATATTGATATGTTTCACATTCTAATGTTCGTTGGTATATCAGAGGCTTAATGCTTCTTGTATGCAGAGAAGTTATCACGCCAGAGACCTTTTTCTTTTTCTTGCAGCGTGAACGTCTTCTCATCAAGCCAAAGATTCACCTTCCATACCTCTGCATCGCGAGTACTGCTGGAGTTGGATATTCTAATATGTTGTTGAACTGTTGACGTAATATGATTATGTCTCTTGTTGTTATTTATTGTTTCGCTTCAAAGAAAGAGGAAGTGATGTCATAGACAGGTCCTTTTATGGGCATCATAACCTTTTTCTGATTGGTTGTTATGTTTCTATGCTGCTGGAGTTTTCAGTAAAGAAAGATATGCAAATATTCGCCTCCTGTCATTTCTAAAATTAAGATTATTAGTACACTAAAGCTAATATAATCTTCAATTTTAATGTAATTTGCCAAATATTTGATATGGGTTTAAAAGAACAAGTTATATGTAATTTTTAAGGTTTTAGTTAATGATTTGTTTTAGAGAGAAGAAACAGTTCACTTTTAATAGTCTGTACTTCTTCCCAATAAATTATAAAAGATAAAGCAGCAGTGTCACTGTATGGGGACTTTGCAGAACTTGTAAATACCCCCAATAATGACATTGCTGGTGGTCCGGTGACCCGGGGGCAGGGAAAGGTGAGTTTTACTTACCTGTCCCTCATTGGCACTGCCATCTTCTTCTTGCGGGTCGTATATAGCTCCTGGCATTTAAGCTCCAGAATCTGATGCCACTGCTATACTCTCACGCATGCGCAAAAGTACAACATTGAAGTCTACGGAGGATCCCAGAAGACCATGGAATCATCTACAGACAGAGCCAATTCCCTACAGCAATCACTCTGCCCAGTCACTACGTTTTCTTATGTTTTTAGTTAGAAATACTGTAGATAAAAAATGAAAAAAAGGAAAACAGAATGGGAAAAGAAGAGGAAGCGATTGGGAAAAGGTAAGTACGGCGTTAAAGTGTTGTTTTAAATAGTATTTTCTGAAATCTCAGCCCATCAAAGCTTTCTATAGGTTGCTCAGCACCAGGAAGTTAGAATACCTTGCAACTCAATGAGCTGTCACTACCCAGTGACAAAGTGCTTTGAGAAATTAGTTTTTAGAATGCTGGTAAATGTTATGTCTTACAGTATAATTTAATCTATATTCTACATATAGAACATCATAAAATGGACATTGTGTTTCTTACAGATAACTCAAAATGGAAAAGTCCATAGAAACGAGCAAGAGGAAAAAAACAAGAATTGCGTTTATTTTCCATGTTGTTGATGTTTGGAGCACTGATGCATATGTTCAGGAGATTCCGTTCCCGGTTGTTCTGGTTCTAAGAATTGTTTTTTACTGGTTAATTATTGATATTAAAAGCTTAGGTGATGATTCCACACTTTTTGCTTGGATAAGTTATGTAAAATAGTATGTGCAGCAGGATACTTCAGCACTGAAAGAAAATCTCCAACAGATGGGGGGTTTTTTTTCACTAAAGTGAGAATTGTCGGGAATTCAAAGTGATTTCAAAGTGAATTTCAAATTTAAGGCCAAAATAACAGAACTGGAAAAATTATCTTAGTCAACTATGTTTCCAGTTCCTTTACTTTGGCCTTGTATTGAAATTCAATTTGAATTCACATTGCATTTCTGATGTTTCTCAATTTTGTGAATAACCCTGCAAGAAAGGAACTGTTCTCTTAAAGAACGATGTAAGGTGTAATGTCTCAGAGTAAACTTGCAAGTTGCATACTGTATTATGTAATGGGCGAAAAAAAACTTTATTACGGTAACTATTTCAATACTGGCTGCACATTTTCAACTTAACAAAAGCTAAGTTTAATACATTTGTGTACAACAAAGAAAGGATCATAGAATCTGATTTTATCTTAATACCCCACAATCACTGCTGCTTCCACCCTGTTCATAATCCAGACTCAAACCACTCCTTAAATATCTCCTTGGCGTGGTAGAAAATATCTTCCTGTGCCTTGCTGTCACACTTTTATTGCTTACAACGTGCAGGCTGCTTTTAAAGCTTTTGTCTTTGTTGTTGGCATTGTAATCCAAACACATGAAAAAATATGGCATTGTAACAATTAAAGAAGGAAGCGGTGAAACACATATTTTGCAGCCTAGTGACTAGAAGTAACATCCAGTACTTAACTTTTTCTAAATTTCATTTCTTATGGAGAGACAACTTATATGATATCAATAGTGGGTCAAAAAGTCATAGAGGGCCTATAACAAATGTTTAGACTCTAGATATGTTCATCAGCCTTAGTTTGAAAGGAAATACCACCAAAAGTATGTTCTGGCAATCCCTTAATATTTTTTTGTCAAACCATTTTTATTCGATTCTCTGGAACTCAAAATCCACCTCTAAACTCGAGACACCATATTCAGGAAATCTCACTTCATCATATTCCATCATATTCCATCCAAGTGTTTTTATAATGCGTGCATCAACAGAAAGCCTAAGACCGCTGAGGTATAGTTTAAATTACCAGTTTCAGCATGAAAAAAACTTCACCGAAATTTAGTTATTATGGTGGCAGGAGGTCCCTGGCAACTTAATGAAGTACTTCTACCAGACATTTAATTCACAACATCTCTGTGAGAAAAAAAAAAATTAAACTGCATTTTGATGTGATTCGAACGCTATCTTATCCCCATGTACAATATTGTTGACCCACGAAGTACATTGGAGTACGATTATCAAATGTGCTTCATTTTTATAGAAAAACACATACAGTGAAATACTATAGCGCTCTACAAAAGCTGACAGACTACAGTTACTCATATTATGGAATTAGATAAAACTATGCATGAGATTTCTAAAAAAAACAAAATATATATTATTATTAACAATAGATAGTCATAAACTGAAGATGTATTATTACCCTCACAATGTTAAAGTAGAAAAATTACGCAAGTAGATTGAAAGAAAAAACAATCGCAAGCTAAAATTTCTCATTTAGATGGACAGAAATGGCAGAAATGATTTAAACCCAACATTTACTAAATTCTCTAAGTGATATGGCTTACATAGAAATACTGACTTCACCGAAACATGACAATAAGGCTTACCTTAACCAACTACAACTTCCTACTTTATTGTCAGCCAATATCCAATTTCTTCACCAATCTATCCATCTTGAAGATGTGCAAGACACTATCCATCTTTCTTTGAACAAAGCCCCTGAACTTGATATCTTTTTTTTTCATAACTACCGTAATTTATTTTCTGATAGTTTGCTTCGCAACTCCATCATGTTTCCCACAAGTCTAAGATACTGGAACTCTCCCTGAAGAGAAAGATTTGGTTTCTATTCCTACGATCCCAAAGTCTGGGAAGATCCATTCCCAATGTTAAAAACTTAGTCATCACTTTGTTGAATACAGATGCCAAGTTATATGTGAAAATATTAGCACCTTTGAAGGTCCTGCAAAGATGTGACAACACAAGGAAGGTTTTTTTTTTTTTTTAATTCTTTATTTTTGAAATGTTTTCTTTTTCGTTGGGGTTAGGGTACAGAATAGAACAAGGGAGTAAGATTATTGTTACAGAGTTCACAGAGCTTATTATCGCAGTTCATGACAATCTTACATATGAAACAGGTTTATGACGATTTTTCTTTGGTTACAGTATCTGTCGTTTGCTTATACGATATTACTCTGTACATAACATTTGTTGCTGCTCTAGATCTAAGGATTGGGGAGGGGTACAGAATAGAAAAGGGAGGGAATCGGGGTGCCCTATTGTTTTTTGTTTTAAATCTTTATTTTTGTATTTTGCCTTTTTTACAAGAGTAAGGTTGTACAGAAATGTGAAAGAATTGGGTAGAGAGGTGTACACTTGAATGGTTATATTTGTTTGCCTTGTACTGTTGCGAGCGCGTATAAGCTTGTCTTATCAACGGTGTGGTGGTTGTGTTCCCAGAGAGGTTTTGGGGTTCGGGGGAGCAATGTTTCACAAGGAAGGTTTTTAACATCTTAAATTAGGTCCCGAGAAGGTGTGAAAGGCATTTTTCTTTCTTTAGATGTCTAAAAAAGCATTTGATTATCTGAATTGCTAAATTTTTTTTTTTACAGCCACCTCTAAACTTTGTCTAGGTTTTAAAAAAAGACTTAAGTCCATCCAGTTCAACCCTGAAGCCCATCCTTTTATGCTATTGATTGAAGAAAAGGTAAGAAAAAATAATTGTAGCCATTTCCAAGTATGCCACAAAAAGGGGGAATAAACCCTTCTTGACTCAATAATGGCAATCAGATTTCTCCTTGGATCAAAAAACGGTTTACATATAAATCGGTTATATCCTTGAATATTTTTTTTTTTTAAATTATCTATAATAACACAATCTTTTTAGGCAGATAATTCCACATCTTAATTGTTCTTACTCTAAAGAACCCTTTCCTTTGCTGTAAGTGAAAACGATTTTTTTCCAGTCTCAATGGGTGATCTCTTGTCTGTTATATATTCCTGCTAATGGACAGGTTAGCACATAGCGGTTTGTTTTGACCCTGTATATATATGGATAGTGCTATTGTTGTAGAATTATAAAACCTGTATTAAATTTCTCCATTAACTCCATCTAACTTCATTATATGACAGATTTTCCTAACAGCATTTAGAATGTTAGACAGAGAATGTATTTTCTAGAAGAATATGACTAACACCGGAATTATCAAGTTCCTGTAATATGTAACAATGTATGCCATAGTTAGATCACGAGAAACTGCACTAATGAAATGTTCATTTACTAAAAAGCCGTGAAACTAACCTCGAAGCTAAACGGTGCCAAGTACTCAAAATGGCTGGCTGCCAGATTCCCCCTCCCATCGAGCGAGCCTCGTGCTAAACAACAATGGCGCTTGAATCTTATGTCTAATCCCTGTCAAAGATGACGACATCCCATGATGGGAGGATGCCCCACTAGCCACTTAACCCTTAAGCCAATTACTAATATAGATGGGAGGGCATTTAACTTACCACTTAACACATAGACCAATTAATGATGTTTATTTGTTGTTATCTTGATATTCAATGATGATGTAATATTGCCTTTAAAAGGGTCTGCATACCTGCTTTTTAACCAGATGCCATTAAATTTTCTCGAACTTCTTTTAACCTGAACTCCGTGTGTCAGTGTGAATTTACTTCTGCGTATACGCAATTTAATCATCTCAGATTTGGACAGGAACAGATAGTCATTCAAACATATTTGTTTGTTTAAGATAATCTATATCACTATCATATTCCCCCAAGGCACTGTTTTTATTTTTATAAAATATTCTTATTCTTATCTCGATCCTCCATGATTAACTCACCGATCTCACTATGCAATGAACCAACACTTTCACTCTTAAAACCTTTTTTGTATTAACGCACTTAAAAAAACAAAAACTTTTTGGGTTTGGTCTTGCTCTCTTTGTCTATGAGCTTTTCATTTTCAAATTTAGCACATCTAATCACTCTTTTGCAAGCCCAATTGAAATGCTTTTATTTGTTATAGGATGCAATCGAACCCCCCGATTTTTTTTTTTTTTTTAAATTCTTTATTTTCTTAGTGCACGAAATAACATACATGCTTGTGATGCCACAACGGCATTGACAAGCATATTGCAAGATCACAGGTTGATACAGTGTCATGGCAAATTAAGAACTGCACATTTTTTATGTTTTCAATAAACAGGCTGAATCATAGGTCTGCGCTTAAGACCAGAGAATACAGGAGAAATGATAGAAGTACTAGTAGATATTAAACAAGCTTGATCAATTTTTTAAGGCACCGACATAGTGTCTAGCTCCAACTTATCCATGTCTAGTGTAGCTTGGGAAGTGTCCTAATCAAACAGGATTTAGTCATGGAGTATGGTCCTATATACTATATATTAGATAGGTGTTCAGGCTCTATATGCTGTAACCTGCACACATTCAAAATGTACAGGCTATGTCAGTGTGCCTGAGATTGATGCTACTGGGTCACGAGTAATGCGAAGGCAGCCAAAAATAAGAAAAAAAACAAAAACAAAAAAAAAACATGTGTGACTAAAAAGAGCAAAAAACATGAGGACCTTTTTACATTTAGTAAGCTAAGTAGCTGAGTTACAGGCTATCCAACTTGTCTGAGTCACTTGTAGCGAGTTGTCTTAATGGGTTATCCAGACAAATGGATGATCGTGCTTAAGTGAGTTGCTTCCTAGGCTTTTAAGATTAAACATATACATTGCTCATCAAGTTAGACTGCAGGTCCTACGTTATGCTGTCCAAGTGCACTGTGGTTGAGTGTGTAAGTGTTACGCAAGCTTAAACCAAACTGACAAATAAAAGTGGTACAACATCCTAAGTAGAGATGTTTAAATCTGGAATGTTAACTAAATTAACAGAAAACAAAACTAATGATAACATGCTCCAGCAGGTTGGTATTTTATGAGTAAAGGGAGGCACCTTGGTCATTCTTAGGCAGAAAGAGATGCGTTGAACAGCACCGCTCTCGGTAGCTTCTGCCGCCACCCACCCCTTTCTCCCCACTGACTAGTACTGGTCACTCAACACCTGTGCTAGTCTTTGGCAACAAATAGGTACATAGAGTCTCATGATCCCGAGGCTGCTCGTCTCGCTGGCCCCAGGCCCTGTCAGGAGCCCATGTGCGAGTCCCTCTGCTCTGGTCCGTCTTGCAGCTGGGAGCAGGAACTCGAGGTTTAGTGTGCTCCGCTCGTGATGAAGGCTTGGTCCGCACTAGGATCTTTCCCTTGCGGGCCTTCTGTCCTGGTAGGAGGTAGCGGGCACCGGATCTCTTAAGGCATAAGCGGGTCATCTGTTTCTCCTGCCGCGCTGAGCTGGGAGCCGCGTGCACCGTCCAACGCTTGTCTGTCGGGAGGCAAGGAGGGTCCTGAGGCTTGTTAAAGTGCTTGCTCTCTCTCTTCTGCTCCTCTCTGTCTCTCAGCTTCTGCCAGAATTTGTTAAATAACTCATCTAGCCGCTCTTCAAGTGTCGCTTGTGGGCTTCGTGCTGCATTCGAACCCCCCGATTTAAATGTTTGAAAGCCCATTTCTTTTGTTTTATCACTTGATTGATGCCACATTGGTTTTAATTTGTTTTTTTATATATTTATTTCCCAATGGTATGTATTGAGATATTTACCTTTGTAGAATTTGTTTAAAGACCTTCCATTTATCCTCTGTGCTTTTGACATTAAATATTTCCTGTCAGTCAATTAGTTGTAAAGAAGACCTTATCCTATTGAATTTAGTCTTTTTAAAATTAAGTGTTTTTGTACAACCTATATAGTTTTTTGCTGGGTTTTTTTGTTACTCTCAAATAATTCCATATTATGGTAACTATTTCCCATGTGCTCCCGAACTTGAATGTTTGAAAATAAGTCAATATGATTAGTTAGTAGAAGATCCAGACAAGTATCTCTTCTAGTTGGCACTTCTACTAATTGATACATTAACTTTTTGTTTATCTTGTTCATAAACCTGTTTCCCTTAACTGTACTACTAATCCCTCTGGCCCAATCATTGTCTGGATAATTAAAATCTTCCATGATTAACAAATTACCCAGTTGTGCAGCCTTATTAATCTGAGATAGCAGTTGCTCTTTCCTATAAGTATTATTGTTTGGGTGTGTGTAACATATTCCTATTTTTAATGAATGTCTCGTTATCAAAAATTGATATCCCAGAAACTGTTGTTAAAGCTTTCTTTGACTTGCATTTTAATTCTAGAGCACATTTTCTATTTGGAAAATTTGTTTTGCGGAGATTCCCAGCTTCCAGTCCATGTCCTTGCTTTGGGACCTATTACTCAGCAAGTTAGAATACTTCCTGTTGTGAGTGGAATACAAATAAATAACATGGAGTTTACATTGAACTCTTTTGCTGCTGATGTTTTATTGAACCCTTCCCAACAGTTTTATTTCACCCCAACTTTTGTTTGTTTTTAATTTATTGGCACATTGCCATATTAGAAATTAAGTTAATCCAATTATAGGCCCTTTGCAGAGAACTTTTGGGCAGTATGAATTTGAACTTAGAAAATGTTGCCATTGGATGGCAAGACCGATTGCTTAAATCGAATGGCAAACTATAAAATGTACATACTACCTTGTTATCTTTGCCCCTTCTTACTACATATATTCATTTGTTACAAACTATAGGAAAGCATTGGATTGGCTGAATTCGTCAGCATTGATCATCTTAGTCAAAGAAGCAGAGCTACCCATCTCCTCTGATCGGTCGACTTGCAAGTGCAAGACACACAGAAGCTTTGGCTATACCTTGAATGGATGCAGATGAAAGGGCGTATCCCCTCTTTGGCATGGTTAGTAGAACCTCTAAAAGATAGACCGTTTCACAAAGATCCGCTTATTGGTGATACATTAAAAGTATAGTGCTTGCTCCGGATAACCCAACAACTTTCAACAACACTGTCCACTCTGACTCTTTTAATGAACAACCGGAGTGTGGCAGGTGGACAAACATCCAAAGATCTGAGTGGCTTTGGAAGTTCAGATTGGGTCCATCTTTCACAAGGTGTACAACTGGAGGTTTGAAATCTCTGCAAGACTTACTTCCAGAAAGGGTTTCGACTGGCTTACACACATTTAGATACCACCAGATTCAGCATTATTATGCCTCCATTTCAGGCCAGTATCTGCTACATAGGGGTCTCTATCCATTCAAAGAACTTTGCACTGCAAGGGAGGACCCACACAAGGGATTTTGACACTTTACAATATGTTGCTCACGACACCTAGAGTCCCGGCACGGCACATGACAACATGGGAGAGGAGTGCTGACGTCTCGCTTACTGACTGTCAATGGGAAAAGATTCACATTTTGGCTCACCAAGGCACACTTAGATCCAATCTACTCGAGGTAAATTACAAACTGATCACATGCTGGTATAGGACCCCAGCAAGGCTCCATCGTATATTTGCGACAATACCAGAGACGTGCTGGAGATGTGGAAACAAAGCAGGCATAGACATATATATATCTCATAGTCTTGCTCTAAGATTACCCCATATTGGGATAAGATTCATGGATTAATCTCTGAAATTCTCTATACTGATTTACTAAAGCAGCCCCTACAGATGGTGCTGCATCACATGAAAGTACCCTTATCTGCATATATGAAATCTCTGACGAGACATCTATTAAATGCGGTTAAATCTTTAATCCCCACCAAATGGCGCACGACTGAAGTACCAACAATCCTGCAGTGGATATATAAAGTAGAAGAATTGTATGATATGGAAACCCTTATAGCATCACCAGAGTCGATCCTAGGGTTAGAGACGTGTCTTTGCAGAATTTTTTTTTGTTTTTTTTTTACACCCCTATGTGGAAGTAGTCATCTAACCAACTCCTCCCCTTTGCAAATGTCCAGACATTCATGTTTTAAATGGCAACGACTCCACCTCTCCATCTATAAGTCCCACCCATTTTTCTAATCAGGCAAATACTCACTGACAGTCACACACTCTCATTGAGTTAGGCACACTGACAGACGCACACTGGCAGACACACACTCTCAATGACAATCAATCTCACTGTTTTGAAAAACTCACTAACAGACAGACATACACAATCACTGACAGTCACACACTCTCACTGAGAGAGACACACTGACAGACGCACACTGGCAGACACACTCTCAATTACAGACACACAATCATCTCACTGATTTGAAACTCACTGACAGACACACACACACACTCACTGACCGCCGCAAACTCACTGACAAACACACACACACTCACTGACAGACACGCACACTGACAGGCACCCACATCCACTCACTGACAGGCATCCACACACACTCAGTGACAGACACACACACTTACTGACACTCACTGACCCAAAGCACACTTTTCTGCAATTCCCAATGCCTGCAGTGAGAGGAAAGGTAGTGGTCTTATTTTCAGTGGGATTGCTGTGCATATGTACTCTTGGACTTTTGTCTGTGCATATGTACGATTGGACAGTGCAGATCAGCTGCATAGCTTGAGGATGGCTGACAGATTATTTTAACATGGGTGAGTAGCTTCACACACTGTCACAAACACACACACACTCACTGACAGACACACACTCACTGACAAATGCTCCCTGACAGACGCACACCCTCACCGATAGACACACAGTCACCGACAGACACACTCATTGACAGACACACACTCACCGTCAGAGACACACAAACTGACAGACACTCACTGACAGATACACACACTTACCAACTGACGCACACACCGACAGACACACTCACAAATTACACCTGCCCGGGATTGGCCCTGAGCATCGCTTCATGGGACATCTGAGTGCTGCACACAACTATGGGTTCCTTGGAGAGACTATATGTCTCATCAAGAGCTGGATCCAGAGGGTTAAGAGGTGCTGTAATGGGATTGTTGTTCTGATGAAGGAGAACGAATCTCTCGGATCGACTTTGCGTGCCTTTAAATGGGAGTCCCTACCATAAATACCTTCGCGAAGATGAGGGCTTTAAACAGTTCCTTGTGGAATGGTAGATATTACGGTGGTTTTCGCACCAGATTCAGAAACCTGGGGTGAACCCCTTGGCGGGGACAATGGGTGCAGCGACTGCAGGGCATAGAGCTATGAAAGGCTACACAACATTATTACCCCCTATTTATTGTACTACTCCGCCCTATTTTGCTCTCTCTCTTTATTCTTCTTGCTTCTTTCTCTCTCTCTCTCTCTCTCCTTTGGTTCTAGGGATAGGTGGGAGGATCATGGGTGGATGTGAAGTTAAAAGTCAACACATATACTGGTACCTCATAAGCAGGCGTCAAATATTGATGCTCTATGACCAATGCTTCTGCACTGACCTAGCTACTGTTCAGAATCACTGTTATTTTTAGGTTAAGACATGACAATTACTGTAAACTATATTTATATAGTTTGTATATGTTATGTTGAGGAATGCTGTTTACCTCAGATGTATATCGCTGCCTTGACAGCAAAACACAAAATAAAAAATGTCAAAATAAAAGAAAGACTGTCAAAACAAAAAAGCTACGTAAATCACCTTTTTTTTTTTTTTTTAACCCTGGCAGCGCTGACATGGTCACCTAAACAGTGATTAGGTGAGGCTACAAATATGTAGGCTCACAAATATGTAGCCTTAGGACTACATATTTGTATTACTTACACTACAGTGTTCCATTAAGCTAAGGTTTCTTTGCTGCTTGCAATGTTTCCTTAACCCCTTAAGGACCAAACTTCTGGAATAAAAGGGAATCATGACATGTCACGTGCCCTTAAGGGGTTAAAGAAATACTTTACACACCATCACCGCTACAGTGCCCTGGCTCCCTTCATGTAAGGAGTCAAACTTTTTTAGAACAGTTTGTCTTGTCACCTGGGGTCCTCGAGTGTGGCACCTCGCCTCTGCTGAAACCTCCAGGCCAGCCGAATACTCTTTATCCTAGCTAAGTCTGGCAGTACATGGCTTAGCTCACTGGCTGAGGCAGATTAGCTGACGCGCTCAGCCTGCACTGCAGGGTTTAGCACAGGACAGCGAATGAAAAGGAATGGGCAATCCTGGTGCCATAACTACTACTGCTTGCTGTAGTGGTTATGGTGTTTGGAATGTTCCTTTACTAATTAATCCAGTGTTCTTTCAGCAAATATAATAACATACCATACACAAATAAGAGAAAACAGATTTAAATAAAAAAAATATATGACAGAGTGTAAATATAACACAATGAATACACTGCAGCAGAATGCCTTGCATGGCTCATAGTAACCCCTGTCCAAGCTCTTCCATCAGGACCAGAGCATTGACCTCTCCCACGTGTGCGAACAGAACCTGATGCAACCTCTCACTGAGCTTGTCCTGTGCTGTGATTGGCTACACATCCAGCAGCCGGTCATGTAGTGATCCCTCATTGGCTGACCGCCTTCCTTACCAGGGCTCTGATTGGTGACACTGTACTTCCGGTTTCGCCTTCGAATGAGCTTTGCAGATTTCTACTTTCTTTTTTTTTTTTTTTTTTTCTCTCTCTCCCGGTTTCAAGATGGCTGCGGAAGCCGAGTCCCTCTTCACGGCCATCGGGCTGAGCGAGCAGAAGGCCCGCGAAACGTTAAAGAACGAGGCGCTAAGCTCGGCACTGCGGGAGGCCGTCCTCCAGGTACTGACACTGTGTGAGCTCCCATGGGGGCTGCCTGTACCGTGCTGGGGACACTTTCACCATTGGGCTCATGTGTTTCCTCTATTGGACTCCCAACTTCTCTAATCCCCAGTCAGTACAGTATGAGTCACTGTGTCACATGCAGAAACTTAGTATGTCTTTTAATTAACTTCACCAGCCACTGGAGACTTACTCTCAGGAAAAGGGGGCACTTTTTTGGGGTTGGGGGGTCACTAATTTCTTATTATCCTTCAGATAACTAATTTCATGTATTCTACAACCCCTACTTTCAGATGGGGAGGGGTGGGGATTTTTCTTTTGTGTGTGGTTATTTAGGAGAACATTTAATTCCCCCAAAATAACAATTAATTAATTACTATTACAGGACTATATGTTTATTTTATAGTAAAGTGATCACTGTCGACCCCATTGCTCAGTAAGATAAGTTAAATAAAGATTGCTGACTTCGTTTCCAGTGCTGGGATTCCTCCGCTGCAGCATCCAGCTCCTCCTTCGGTGATGTAAACATTCAAGGTGGCATCGCCAAGATCTGCTCCAATCCCTTGCATCTTGTAGAGAAGCGACTAGAGGTGTATTTAAAGGGACACTATAGTCACCAGAACAACTGCAGCTTTAATGTAGTTGTTCTGGTCAGTATAATCAATGCCCGCAGGCATTTCTATGCTTAGGCAGTGTTTACATTGCCCCCTAGGGACCCCTCCAGTGGCCACTCCTCAGATGGCCACTGGAGGTGCTTCCTGGGGCAGTCCTGCACTGCAGTTAAGCGTTGACTTTTCCTCATAGAGATGCAGTGATTCAATATATGTTTATGAGGAGGTGCTAATTGGCATAGCTTGCATTTGGCACCGCCTCCTTGCCAATTTCAGCTAATCCAATGCTTTCACTATGGGAAAGCGCCAATGGGACAACTATATTCCTGACACTATTGTGTTAAAGGGATTCTATAGTATTGGGAATACAAAATTGTACTCATAACACTATAGAGCCCTCTGGTTGTCCCCCCTTCCTTCAGCAGGTAAATTCCAGCATTGATGTCCCTAAGCACTTTGTCTTTGCTCTGCATCCTCTTGTCATCTGGAGGGATCGGGGGGCTAATGCTTTCCTATGGGGATTTTACTGATGCTGGATGTCCTCATCCAGAGTGTGAGGACATCCAGCATCAGTTTGACAACCAAAAAGTCTGTTAGAAACCAGTAATTGCCTCTAGTCTCTGTCTGACAGCCACTAAAGGCAGTCTTCGTCCTGCAATGTAATTATTGCAGTCTCTCAAGTAGGACAGGGACAAAACACTTGCTATTTAGGTGAAAATGCAGTGTTTACATTAAAAAGCCTGAAGGGACAGGCTATAGAAACCAGAATCACTACATTAAAGGACCACTCTAGGCACCCAGACCACTTCAGCTTAATGAGGTGGTCTGGGTGCCAGGTCCCTCTAGGATTAACCCTTTTTTTTTTTTATTATAAACATAGCAGTTTCAGAGAAACTGCTATGTTTATACTGAGGGTTAATCCAGCCTCCAGAGCCTCTAGTGGCTGTCTCATTGAGAAGACGCCAGCGTCCATAGGAAAGCATTGTAAATGCTTTCCTATGCGACCGGCTGAATGCGCGCGCGGCTCCTGCCGCACATGCGCATTCAGCCGATGACGTCGCGAGGAAGGAGGAGAGGAGAAGGAAAGCTCCCCGCCCGGCGCTGGAGAAAGGTAAGTGTTTAACACCTTTCTCTCTCCAGAGCCCAGTGGGAGGGCGTCCCATAGGCTGGGGGCACCCTCAGGGCACTATAGTGCCAGGAAAACGAGTATGTTTTCCTGGCACTATAGTGGTCCTTTAAGCTGTAGGGGCTCTGGTGACTATAGCATCTTTTTTAAAGAAACACTCCAAACACTATAACCAAAACAGCAAGCTGTTGCTGTTATGGTACCCTGATATCCTCCTGGGGGAACGTTTTATATCTTTCCTATTAAGCCTTACTTTTTGAGGGTGTAGTTATCTCACATAGTCACAATCTTTAGTCTCTATTTCATTCATTTTGTTAAAATTAGGAGTTTAGTGCATAACCCTTAGTGTCTCTCCTTCTGTTCCCCTGATAGTGTGTTTGTGCAACATCTGTGTGTAATGTGTGTCTTAAGCCCCACCTTTTGTCAAGATTGTTAAAGGGACACTCCAGGCACCCAGACCACTTCTGCCCATTGGAGCGGTCTGGGTGGCAACTCTACTAGAGGACACTTCCATGTTTATAGAACACGAAAAGTGTGTAATAACGACGCTGGACATCCTCACACTATGTGAGGACCTCCAGCGTCGCCGAAATCCCCATAGGAAAGTATTGAAAGCATTATTTAATGCTTTCCTATGGGAAGGTCTAATGTGCGTGCTCGGCATTGCCGTGCATTTGCATTATGTCTTCCCGGCCGCGCATGCGCAATAGGTCTCCCCCACCGACGTCATGTGGGCGGACCCTGAACCAGCGCCGAGGGACATCGGCACTGGATACAGGTAAGTCACTGACGGGGATTTAACCCCTTCAGCAAGTCGGGATGGGGGGGTGGGAGGGAGAGGGGACCTGCAGTGCCTGGAAAACGGTTTGTTTTTTTGGCACTAGAGAGTCCCTTTAAGCCTAGGAAAAATACATGAGACAAACAAGTAGGGATCGACCGATTATCGGTTTGGCCGATATTCGGTATTTTCAGCAATATCGGTATCGGCCAATAGGGATACCGATATTGCCGATAATACCTCCCAGGACCGCCAGGCTCATTACAAGCCCGGCGGTCCTGGGGGGGCGGGCAGCAAGCGTTTACTCACCTCCCAGCAGCTCCTCCAGCTCCCCAGTGTAAATCTCGCGAGACCCGCGGCCAGCTCTGACGGCCGCGGGTCTCGCGAGATTTACACTGGGGAGCTGGAGGAGCTGCTGGGAGGTGAGTAAAGGCTTGCTGCCCACCCCACTTCCCTCCCCTCCCCCAGCTAAGCCAATGCCACTGGACCACCAGGGATTAACATATCCCCCTCCCTGGCAAGGCAACAAGCAGGGAGGGGGGACAACAAAAAAAAAATAATAATAATTAATATAAAAAAAAAAAAAAATGTTTTAATAAAAAGTGCCCCCTCTCACACACACACACACACACACACTATTATTATACACACACTACACACACTGTGTATATAATTCAGTGTGTTTGTATAGTGTGTGTATATATAATGCAGTGTGTTTGTATAGTGTGTGTATATAATGCACACTACACAAACACTGCATTATATACACACACACTGCATTATATACACACACACTGCATTATATACACACACACTGCATTATATATACACACACACACACTATACAAACACACACTGCATTATATACACACACACTATACAAACACACACTGCATTATATACACACACACACTATACAAACACACACACTGCATTATATACACACACTGCATTATATACACACACTGCATTATATACACACACTGCATTATATACACACACTGCATTATATACACACACTGCATTATATACACAAACACACACTGCATTATATACACACACTGCATTATATACACACACTGCATTATATACACACACTGCATTATATACACACACTGCATTATATACACACACAATATACAAACACACACTGCATTATATACACACACACACACACTGCATTATATACACACACACACACTGCATTATATACACACACACACACTGCATTATATACACACACACACACTGCATTATATACACACACACACACTGCATTATATACACACACACACACACACACACACACACTATTATATACACACACACACACACACACACTATACAAACACACACACACACTATACAAACACACACTGCATTATATACACACACACTATACAAACACACACTGCATTATACACACACACACACTATACAAACACACACACTGCATTATATACACACACACACACACACTATACAAACACACACTGCATTATATACACACACTATACAAACACACACACTATACAAACACACACTGCATTATATACACACACACTATACAAACACACACTGCATTATATACACACACACTATACAAACACACACTGCATTATATACACACACACTATACAAACACACACTGCATCCACTACACACACATACACAGCTCCCCTGTCTAAACACACTGCATCCACTACACGTGGCATGTATATTTTGTGCATTTACCTTTAGAAATAGTTTTTTATTTTCCAAAATGGTAAATGTACAGAATATCTGCAAATTATATCGGCTATCGGCCTGAAAGTTCACAGGATATCGGTATCGGTATCGGCTCTAAAAAATCAATATCGGTCGATCCCTACAAACAAGTCCCTACTTTGTCTTAAGTTTACAGATAAATAGATCAGTACCTAATGTGCAAGGAACATTGTCACTTCTGTACTCTAGCAAATGCCGGAGTACAGCACTGTGTTCTATAGGTCTATTCGACCATGGGAGCGTCCATCGGTCACGTCTCGCACCTCGAGAGATGTTGCCTGATTCCCACAACCATTGCTTGTGACTGTTGTTTGGATTAGAGAAATGTTGACTGCAAAGTTCTTTTTTTTTTTTTCTTTTCAATTTAGGCTTGCCCATATGACAAAGTAGTCCTTTTGTCTTATGACCTCTTTGGATTGTTTTTTTTTTTTTTTTTTAATGTACAATATGTGGCCATCCCTTTTAATTAGTAAATCTGGCGATTTCATCCACACCTTTTGCTGGACAGTTGTATAACTGGAGCATTTGGGTATGCAGTCTCGTCTGAAAACTTTGTAGAAGAAAGGCCTGCACTACAGAGCTCTGAGAATTCAACTGCTTTAAACTGTGTCTGGAGAACTGGTAGTAGAAATCACTGAGCGTAGGCCACCACTTTCCATTAAGCGAGATTCTCCGCTTCTTGCTGCAGTTTTCCTTCTTAACTGTTTAGTGACAATGTCCAATTAACCGAAGGTCACTATGCCCAATGCCAGGCTTTGGTTAGAGCGGAATTACTCTTGCTGCAATTGGACTTTGGAGTGATACAGTTCTGTAATTCTAAATTGTCTGGCTGCATTGTGCCAGTTAAAGGGACACGGTGTCTGCTTCATTTCATTAACTGTTTGTAGTGTCTGAAGTCCACTGGTTCAGTTTTTAATGCTAAACGAGTGTCCCCAGCAGCCCATCCCATCTGAGCTGCTTTGGCTATGAGGAAGTATTAGGCTGAGCAGCAATGGGCAGCTGTAAATGTCAGCTGACTGCTTTTAGCCTATCAGAGGTCCAACTGAAAGACCACAGACGCAGGCCCGAAACAACATGGCGCCTGAGAGGCCGCATACCTCAAGCGTCTGTGACTCTTCCCAAGACGGAGAGGAAGCTTGGAGGTTGCAGGCAGCTAGCAAGGTATACCAGCAGATTAGCTCCGACTCAGACGTGTTTCCTTCTACCAAGGAAGACATTAAAAAGCTCCTTCTGGATCTGAGAGAGGTCTGGAAAGCTGACCTAGCCTGAGTGCAAGCGCAGTTTCAGCAGAGGCTTGGAGAAGTCGAATCTAGGGAAGGTGACAGGAAGTAGCGACTAACTGAAACCCATTCCCAGGTGAAATCCCTGACTCTGCAGGTACAGCGCGGCAACCCCGGAAAAATATCAGAGTTTGTGGAGTGCTAGATTCTGTAGGCCCAGAGGCCTTGACGGACTACGTCCCCAAAGTTAATAGGGTAATCAAAGAAAAGGAAGACCGTAAGATGTCACCCATTGTATCAGCCTTCAGGATCAGGAAAGCACCGACTGCCTCGGCGGATGTACCCAGAGACATTCTAGCATTTACCAGGGACATGGCAGTGAAAAAGTCTATCATGGCCTGTAACGGCACCCCCAGGCATAAAAAGGGGTTAAAAGCCGTTTAGTAGATCTTCCCTTCCAGAGACACAGGCACAGCTACTGTAGACACCAATACACCGAACCGGAGAAGCCCCCCCCCCCCCAAGAACGAGACAGGGCTCCGTTTTGAGGGTCAAGCAGGAACAGACAGAGCTGTGGGTTTATTGTTCTTATATACACATTCTTGCACATTAGTGTAGACACTCCAACACAAAATCCTCCCCTTTGCCTGTGATACAATTACCTTACACAATGGGTTAATGTAATTATCACAGGCAGAGAAATACAGGTTTTCCACATTATTCATAACTTTACAAGTATACATCACATTCACATAAAACTTACATTTTCAAAATCGTCATACTCCAAATTCAAACATATGTCAAAATCATCCAAATTGGTCCATTGGTTCAAAAGATAGATTGAAGTCCTTTGTGACCAAAGGAAGCATGACTTTTCTGCCCGAAACCAGTTCCACAGAGTCTTCTATCCTGGAGATAATTGGTAAGTAATCCAATTATCTCCAAGGACAGAGGCAATACTCCATTAAGCACATGGCAGTAAAAATACACCAGGTTACATTTATTACATAAAATACAGACATGCAATATATCCCCAGATAGCCTAGGTCTCAGCGCACATTATTACTGAATGGCGCTCAGACAACACACATACAGTTCAATTGCCATGGAGCCAAAATCTTTTATTACACGAATAGGCTCCATGGCATAGCTATCTGGGTTAAATAAGTTCATTCAGTAAATCCGAGAATCTACCGAACGCCAGGGCAGAAATACATGAATAGACCTTTCTGCATAGGAAAATAAAGTATTTAAATGCCGGTCCATAGTCAAAAGGCAGCAGGCAGGCAACCAGGCTCCTCCAATGCACAGTGGCGAGATTGGTCTCGTCACATGGCCTGCTCCAGGAAGCACCCCAGCCTTATCGTGGACCACTGCAGGATCTTGATATTCTACGACTTACCCATCTCGGTCCTTATGGAAAGACGCAAGTTTTTGCCTGTAACCAGGGTCCTGAGGGAACGGGACATAAAATACCGCTGGGGAGTATTGGGAACCCATTGTGGTGCAGTGGGGAAATGCAGTCCATGCCTTCTCACCTTCAAAAGACCCAGCGGAAGTCCTGAAGGGCCGCCAGTACAGCCTGGAATTTGAGGGGAGACAAATGCTCAGAAGACTACCAGCCTCAGTGTGGAACTGGAGCCTACTCCTTACAACTGCAGGGTCCCCCCATAGAACTCGCTAAATGATAAGCTGACCAGTCGGCAGGTCCCTACAACAGCCCTACTGGCACTCATTACATGCTCTTATGTATGCCCAAAATCTAACAAGAGCAATCACTGTGAATGTTATTTTAATTTTTTTTGTTGGTTTATATGCCTTCTTGTTACGACCTACATGCATTATTTGTACATTTATATTTCTCTTATTCTGCAATTGCTTTGATTTTTTTTTTATATTGTGAAGAATTACAAATTTCAGTGACTCTGTCTACAACTAAATAAAGAATAAAAAAAATCTTCAAAGTAGAGAATACTTGCTTATCTTGTTCACAATATGTACAGCTTAAACTCTAATACATAAGGCCACAAAGACATAACTTATTTTGAGAAGATACTCCCCAGACTTTTTTTTTTGGCACATTTATGCAACAGGCTACGTTGATAATCCAATGTCTGGCTCCTCTTAATTATATTCACCTCTTGGAACGAAATATTGGAGAAACCCTGGAAATCCCATTTGAGGGGTTGGCTAGACATATGGGGAAGCTTATTTATATATTTGTGTTTCCTCTGATACAGTGAGATGGTGCACTTCCTCATTTTTTTTTTCTGTACTGTATAGGCAAAACACCTTTAGAGTTGTTGTTGTGGTGATGCCTACTCCTAACCCCAATTTGGTCTGACATGGCAAATCCTACTATAAAAACGGCTTGAGACAACTACATACGTTTTCTGATGCTGTTTTGTGAATGGTGGCTACTGATTGCATCTAGCGCCAGCTTTTTGTTTGAAGAATCACAGAGAAGCGGAAGCACAGGCATAGAGCTAAACTGTGCTGGAAAGAAGTCTTGGGGGTGAAGCCGGCGTCAGTGACCTTCTGGCACCATAACAACTTCATTATGACTGTTTTTATGATGCCCCGGAGGTTCCCTCAAAGTAGTTATACCCACATCCACGACCTGGTGCGTGGGAGCATAAGGGAGCTTTTCATCCTCCTTATAGTAATATAGTGGTCATATTGACCCCCACCCCCATAGACCTTTTTCTTTTTAACTTTGTTACTGTGACAACTGGCTAGCAAGCGCTGGCCAGCTGCCTCGTAGGTTAGCTCTCAGGCCAATGAGGGTTCCTTGCAGGCTGCTAGAACATACAAATATCGTTCGCTTCCAAAAATCAAGTTAATGGTCATTTATAAATGTGCATCCTACATTCAGTTCTGGTTTTCTTTTAAATCAGTGCCTTGTAGATGTCAGAAATCTATTGTTTCTATGGAATGTGTGTTTGAAAAACAGAGATTTTTAAGTTGACACTGAATGGTGATACCAGATTTGACTTTAGTAAAAAATTGGAATTGCCTGTCTGAATTCAATATGGACAAAAAGTGATGTTTAGTAAATAAACCTGTTAGTGTTTTGACTCCTTGTTTGGCAGCCTTAGTGGGTTGTCTTTAACAGCAGCTGTTTGTTCTTGTATTTTATTTATTTTAAACGTGAGAGAGTGGACTCTGTGTACTAATCCAAAGTGCTTTTGACGTATCTTTTGAGCCTTTTAGAAACCGTTCCTGTTCCTTTTCTATTTTTTAATAATCATGATAAATTTTATTATTTTTTACTTGCACTGATTGTAGTATGGAATACATATGCATATGCTTCTCTATAAATTGCTGGTGTATGTGTCCCTTTCTAATCAAAACAATTCTGTTTTTGCATACAGCATTGTAATGTGAAAAATACCTGTGGCTTATTTTGATAAGTACCCTCATTTGACCCCTTTTTATATCTCTTCCGCATATTCTGCTAGTAACTTCTTTTTTATTTTTTTATTACAACATGAGCAGCATCCTGTAATGATCAATAATGATGCTCTTTGCAGGCTGGTCAAACCAGGACACACAGAAGCTTTTGTAGAATCTTTAATATTCTTGTTATGTAGCCCAAAGCATTTAGGTTGTGAAGATCGAAACCTGTGCTTTCTTTTCTTATACTTTTTTTATGTTTGTTATTTAGTTAAAACAATACAGGGACTCTCTAGACACCAAAGTAACACACATGCATCTGTGTTTTTTACCCAGATGTTTTATTTATCCTAATAACAAACTCCTTTTTATTTGGGGCAATGCTTTGCTCTCACCTCAAACAGGAGATAGTGGAAAAACAAACAGGAAGTGTGTGGTGATACTTTTAAAAGAAATGCACAATGTTTTGTGTCACTAAGCTATATACTGCTTTCACATCTGCAGTACAGTACAGCCAGCTTCCCTCTGTTTGTGTTTGAATTATTAGCAAGGGCGTGCTCATGAATTCTCCCATAGAAATTAATTTGAGAACCAGGTCTGGCTGTGGTGATGTCCCAGTGACCTCAAGTTAATACTCTTTTACCGGTGAGGTGTCACTGTGACTTTGGGATGGGGCAATATTAAGTGTAGGTACCTCCTTTTTGGGCGTTGAGGCAGGACTGAGAAAGTGTAACTCTAAGCCTGAAAGGGACACTCCACTTCCCAAATCCAAACAAAATAGAAATCTGTTTAGTAGATAAACCCCTAAAGAAAATATAATTATACATTTGTTTATTGGAGATATCTAAAAATATTTTGCAAAAGCTTCAGATCTCTTGTCTGAAACCTTTGCAAGCCCTCCCCCCCTTTTTTTTTTTTGTGTCTGTCCAATCACAGGCTTCCCAATGCTGCTCAGTGAGAAGTCTTTGCAATGCAGGTGCTTTGGGCAATTGCTTAGTTACATTGCTTAGTTACACTGAGCTAACCAAACCAGGAATTAACAGGGCCGTCTGCTTGGAAGCCAGGAGGGTCTAACAAGGATAATTGATCAAAGTGTAAATTTTAATTGAAATCTGCACTATTTGTAAAATGGGGGGAAAAAAATTACAGACTCTTCACACACCACGCACGCTGACATGCTTTTGTGGCCTGGAGTGCCCCTTTAAGCAGTGTTTATCATCTTCGGTGTGAAATGCCTGACCAATGTAACTCAAATCTTGCTCTGGTAAAAGCCCTTGGCAGATTTGCTCTACAAAAATGGAAAAAATGAGGGCAGCGCAGACAATTGCAAATGTAGCAAACAAAAGTGCTAAAAAAAGATGTATTTACAAGGACATAAGGTACAAATGTTTCAGGTTATCCCCTTTATCAATGCAGGTCCTTGATAAACATGCATTGATAAAGGGGATAACCTGAAACGTTTGTACTTATGTCCTTGTAAGTAAATCTTTTTGTAGCACTTGGTGTGCACATTTGCAATTGTCTGCGCTGCCCTCGTTTTTTTTTTTTCTATTTTTGTGGATTACTTTACCCTGCTTGGAGATGCAGAGGGAGGTGTCGGCAGCACAATAGGAAAAGTTGTAATTTTTTTTTACTTTTTTTTTTTTTTGAGTACTGCAGTAACCTTTACCTCAGCTATATACTGGGCAGACTTACTCTCATTCGAGTAGTTTACACTTCGCTACAGGTGAGTCTTCCTTGGCCCCCTGATTAAAGCTTTTACATTTTAAGTGAGTTTCCTGAAGTTAACGGTTAAAGGCAACTTGGTATATAATGAACAAGGTTCAAAGTGGTTCATGCTGCAGGAAGTTCTGGGTAATCCAGTCTAACTACACACTCTAGAATTGTAATAATTCTGCTTAAAGGATCACTATAGGGTCAGGAACACAAACATGTATAACCTATAGTGTTAACACAACCATCTAGCCCCCCTGGGCCCTCATGCCTCCATAAATATAGCAAAACCTTACTGTATTCAAACCTGAAGCTGTAACTCTGCATACTGTTTGACTCAGAAAAACTGCAGTCTGCTGACATCATCAGAAGTGGTGGCCTGATCCAATCACAATGCCTCCCCATAGGATTGGCTGAGACTGACAAAGAGGCAGATCAGGGGCAGAGCCAGCATGATTCAAACACATCCCTGACCTATCAGCATCTCCTCATAGAGATGAATTGAATCAATGCATCTCTATGAGGAAAGTTTAGTGTCTGCATGCAGAGGGTGGAGACACTGAATGTTTGGATGCATTTTAGGCAGCCATGACCCAGGAAGGATCTCGAACAGCTATCTGAGGAGTGGCCAGTGAAGTTAGCACTAGGCTGTAATGTAAACACTACATTTTCTCTGAAAAGACAATGTTTACAGCAAAAAGCCAGAAGGTAATGATTCTACTCACCAGAACAAATTCAATAAGCTATAGTTGTGCTGGTGACTATAGTGTCCCTTTAAGTTTTAGATAACTTGCTCTGTTGCTCAACATATTGTTATTCAGTCAAGATGGAACAGCCTCCAGTTTCAGTCACCCGAATTTTCCTATGTCAAAGCCATATCCCACATTGTGACACTGCTAGCTGCAGCTTATAGGAGTTATGGCCTGACGACAATTGAAAACTTAGAAATCTTACCATTTGTGATAATAGATAACAAATTATCCCATGGCTTACTTACCAGAAGTACAATAATCTCACTATGTTTCTGTAGAACAGGTTTTAGCCAGGGAAGGATTACAATGGCCCTCCTAATTTCCACCCTTCTTTGCATGCACAAAGGGCTGAGTTTACACGTATGTCATACAGGTATGACGTAGGTGTGTCTTAAACATACCTTTTCACAATTTAAAACCCATTTATCCTCTTGCCCTTGTTTCCTGCAATATTTGTAGCTTTATGGAGTTTTTTATTTTTCTTATCTTGATCATTTGTTTTGTACGGCATTGTTTTTGTTTGTCAATGTGTGTTTTATTAGTATTGTGAAAAGTTGCTTGAACCTTGTTTTTTTTTTTTCGTTAAAAATATAGATAGGAATGGTTTGACAGTTCTTGCTGCGTCTATTTACATTTTTTTTTCTTCTGTGTTCTGGGAACATATGCATGGAGATGGGGGAAAAAAATTCAAATTTTGGGTAAATGTGGGCCTACAGTGTCAAACAATGTAATTTTATATTCATTGTGAGTGACCTTTATTAACTTAAGAGTGCTTGTGGCAGGTAAACTCTTCACTCTTAGCCAATCACCGTTGGCATTGCTAAAGTGTATGTAATCTTCTTTATCGGTGGTCCCAAGACGCAGAGAAGGTTTATAGCTTAATCTTCTGAGGTTACTCTTCTGGTTTGGTACAGTAGCTAACAGATTTGGATAAGGGCAGGGTGAGGAATTTAAGAATCATTGGGATGTGAGCATGTGTTGTGATACATATGACGGCAAGCTTGCCACAAATTTCAGAGGAGTTGCAGATTTGGAAAAGTCCACCATCTATGAATATATATCCCAGCCAGGGGTTCAAATGTTTTCTAATGTTAATCACTTTGTAACATACATACTATAAAGACATGGGAAGTGTGTCATACGACACTGGAACAGTTTTAAAGTGAATTTGCAAAGTCCCTTGATGGTGACATTGCCGCTGATGGTCCTGTGGGGCAGGTAAACGTCAGTTTACTTACTGCAGGGCTCAACAAATCTCAGGTAGCCGTGGCCAGGGCCGGACTGGGAATGAAAAGCAGCCCTGGAAAAAAATTCCATACCAGCCCCATAATGCATCGCGCGTGGAGAGAGTGCTGTGTGTGGGGTAGGGGGGTTCTGTGTGTGTGGAGGGGTGCTGTTGGTGAGGGGGAGGAGTGTAGTGTGTGTATGGGGGGGTTAAAGCATTGATATATTTATATTGTAAAAAAAAAAAAACTTTTTATTACTCCCCTCCCCCCTTACCTTTGGTCAAGGCCAAGGGGAGAGGGGGGACAGCTTCAATCCCTCTGGCTGCAGGCTGACTTCGGTCTCCTCCCGCGAGAACAGCAGGCAGGTCGGAGCGTTGCCATGGTAACGCAGGCAACGCTCCTGCCTGCTCGCGGGAGGAGCATTCTCTGCTCGCTTACTGCTTCCTGTTACACCGGGTAGGGGAACAGAAGCTCCCCTACCCAGTCTTCCTGCTCGGCCACACTACATTCTGTGACCGGCAGGGGGGGAGAGCATCCCCTCCTGCCGGTCACCCTGTAATTGCGGCCGGGGCTGGTGCACACTAGGCGGCCGTGCACCGGCCCCCTAGGGGTCCGGCCCACCGGGAAATTTCCCGGTGGGCCAGTCCGGCCCTGGCCGTGGCGACTAGTGGTTGTTAGTTAAAAATACCTGGCTCCTAAATTCCAAGCAAATTTGTCAAGCCATGACTTACCTGAACCTGTACCTTGCAGGCACTGCCATCTTAATCCGGCGGGATCCTCTTCGGCCCAAACGTCACTGCTTCATCCTCTTCGTGGGGGGTGATATCATGTTTATGTTTAAAGGGTACCTCTCGTCTAATATTTCTCTAAAACTAGTTAAAAATCAGCCCTTTCACCCTCTTTTTAGTCAGTTTAGTCTATACCGAACCTATGCCGATCAAAACAGAGCTAAGAAGCATGTGCTTATGTCTTTTACCTGTGAAGTCCTCCTGTGAGCTTTTCGCTTACTTTAACTCCACCTAAGGGGAAGTAGGGAGGAGGTAGCTGCAGCTTAGAGAAAGGAGAGAATCTGTCAAAATAATATATTGCACCAGCTTCCCAAACAGGGTTTGTAGAAAGGTGTGTCTTACAGCATGCATTACACCCAGTGAAAACATGACTGATGCTCTTAGCAAGAATCAAGGGTAATGGAAATTAAAATATGAGCTTTTAATAGTACTAAAGGAACAATTTTGTATACAAAGTGTCCCTCCCCATTAATAAATGGGTTGAAAAAAAACCAAACCTTTCATTTACTTACCTGATTCCAGCGGCGATGTTCTTCAGTGCCTGTTGGGTTGTGCTACTCATCTGCCAACATCACCCAGTGGGGGAGGACCGAACGCGCATGTGCAGCGAGGGCCATGGACGCATTAGGCCTTTCCCTTTAGGAAAGCATTGAATCTGTGCTTTCCTATGGGGATTTGTTTAACACTGGGTGTGCTCATGCAAAGCATAAAGACATCCAACTTTGTTTTACAAAGTCAAATTCAAGGAAACTTCGGAAAGCGCCTTTAGTAGCTGTGTGGTAGACGGCCAATAGGGGCAGACTTAACACTGCAATGTAAAGATGGCAGTTTTAGGTTAAGGGGGACAGGGAAACTGCACCCAGATAACTTTAAAGGAGCACTATAGGGTCAGGAACACAAACATGTAGCCACCCTGGTCCCCTCTTGCCTCCCTAAACATCAGCAGAAGTGGGAACCTGATCCAATCACAATGCTTCCCCATAGGATTGGCTGAGACTGTCATAGAGGCAGAACAGAGACAGAGCCAACACAATTCAAACACAGCCCTGGCCAATCAGCATCTCCTCATAGAGATGAATTGAATCAATGCATCTCTATGAAGACAAAAAAGGAGAGGAAAGGAAGCCTTAAACAGGCACTCAATAGGTAGGGGATAACCCTCAAGAACTACCAGGGTAGTGACAAACAAAACAGAAACAAGAAGAGTGCCCTGCGTATTAATACGTAACCTTTAATAAATATATTGATAAAAATAGGTGAAATACCACCAAAAAATGTGAACCAATAAAAAACTGTTATAATTCCAATAGGATGAAATATCAAAAATAGGTTATAAGTGCCAGAGTATTGACAGATTATAACAGATGTTCCAGCATGTGAGGGGTTAAAAACCCAATTCCGTAAACCCCCACCATGTTGGAAGTGTAAACTGCTTCAAAAAATGAATAAAAAGAGAGGACATGTACTAAGGCGATCGTTATCTTTACGGAATTGGGTTTTTAACCCCTCACATGCTGGAACATCTCTATGAAGACGGTTCAGTGTCTGCATGCAGAGGGTGGAGACACTGAATGTTTGGATGCATTTTAGGCAGCCATGACCCAGGAAGGATCTCGAACAGCTATCTGAGGAGTGGCCAGTGAAGTTAGCACTAGGCTGTAATGTAAACACTGCATTTTCTCTGAAAAGACAATGTTTACAGCAAAAAGCCAGAAGGTAATGATTCTACTCACCAGAACAAATTCAATAAGCTGTAGTTGTTCTGGTAACTATAGTGTCCCTTTAATGAAATTAAGCGGTCTGGGTGTCTATATTGTCCCTTCTTAGGGAAGAAACACTAAATTGTAAATACTGAGTCAAGCCAGTTAGTTAGAAAACTGCAAAACCTTTAGCTTCCCTGACAGGTTCGCTTTAACACAAACCAAAAATAAGTAATTTTATATCCACTCTAGACCCAAAGACCCTTTACATGTACTCTTAGGATAATTTTTGTATTTTAGTTGAAAGTAAGTTACAATAAGTTGAATAATGGTGTAAATTCAATGCATTTATTTCTTATGTCAGATTGGCTACTTGTTTTTTTTTTTTGGGGGGGGGGGGGGGTTTATGCAATAAAAGTGACTACATGAACTGTTTCAGTTTGGAAAAGTAATTTTGTCCTTTTTTTTTAGATCTATTCTTCCATAATTTCTTTTTTTAAAATAAATATTTTTAATTTAATTTTCCAGCTTTAATTTTCTCTTCTCCCTGTACCCAGAACCTATGTGTGTGTTTTATTGATTGATAGATAGATAGATAGATAGATAGATATAGAGAGACACAGACACACACACACACACACGGAAAGGATTCTAAAATGTATTTAAAAAAAAAAAAAAAAAAAAAAAAGTTTTGCTACGAGTGCATTTTGCTGTAAATTTTAGCAAAATAAATGTCTGCTAAAAGCATGGTTTCAGCCCTGCAATCAATCTTATGTGATGACCCGTCTATGGCTTAATTTTGGCTAATAAAAAGCTATTCCTTTTGGATAGTTTAGGTGTTGGTATTACAGAGTGGGAAGCGGGTCTCCCTGCTGGATAAATTGGAGGTCCTGTCACTCTCTGGAGTTCTTTCCATACCATCAGTCAGGGCTTAATTTAGGGTCTCTTATTGCACAAGTGTTGGTCTAGGACGGCTGGAGCATTCAATCACCACACATAACCAGAGCCTTCCAATGACGTCAGCAGCAAAAGGCAAACTATTCCTAACTTGTCAGGAGAGAGGGGCTCTGGTTACAGCCTCCTTCTTAAGAATTTAACCCACTCCAAGCCTTCTGTGCAGTCTGATAGTGCGGGCATGTCCGTAAGAAAGTTTCTAGAGCGTACGTATAGCATGGAGGGCACTTTATACGCAGTTTGCAAATGTATTGATAGAATGTGTTTAATATTCTATAAACTATCAGCTTAGAGGACTATCTCAGAATGCTGCGAATGCAGCGGCTTTGTAACATTGTGAAATAAAGCCTCAAGCATTGTAGGATGCCTACTGGTACATATACATCTTGCACAATAGATTGCATGCAAAACGGCAGGTAAGTGTGTCATTTCATCCATATAAAATGAGCTATGTCAAGCAGATGGTCCTTGCTTACCATCTACTATCCTGGTAGATCTTATATAGCTATTGCACTGTTCTGTGGAATGTGCTGTAGCCCTATAAAATTATACAAGCCACCTGCCTGTTATTGTAATAAAATTAAATTCTATGTTAGTGTATGTAAAATATCTCTCCTCACACATTCAATTGTATAACGCTGGCAGACGGCGCTTTATGAGTAAGATAAAATGCTCACACTCCCTGTGTGTATTTAACATGAACAATGCCCTTGAAATGGTCAACTTAGTGTGACTTATTTTACGGTATCCTACTATATAATAGGACTGTGTTCAGAAAGGAAAATAACATGACACAGACTAATAGCGTAAACTGCTACTTCCTATATTCAAAGGGCTCCTATGTCTCACCATGTGCCGGCCTCATTCATCTTTGTCTTAAGCATATCAGTTGATAATCTGAATCCGCAGCAGCCTGTCCTTCAGATCACTGTGTGTTGTGTAATGTAACCAAAGCATGTAATACATGCCACGCCTGACCAAGCGATATGCTTAACAAGTAAACTGCGTGAAGGTGCAGTCACACCTTATGTCGGTGCTATCATTTTATTTTTGGCAGTGTAACTGAGTCTGTTAGTTAAGAACTTAAAAGTGGTGGTGGTGGTTTTTATCTGTGTATCAACCCTGCCACCTTGTGGCTAGACAGTTGCTGCACATTACAGGATGGTGATGGGTTTTATATTATGATTATTTTAAAACTTCACAGTGTTTACAATGGATTATTGAGAGAATTCTAAATCAAATTCTCATGCATTGGCACATTTGGTCAGGGTTAGGTAGTTTATTGGTTAATCACATACTCATTACAGAAACATTAAAACACTGTCAGGACTGGAGGTATTCTTGAAGTGAGAAATATCGTATTTTGGATGTTACTTTGAATCCCTGCTATCTTGTTGCTATTTGGTGTTTTGTTTACTCTCGGCTGTGACACTGCCTAAATTATTGTTACATGGGACTATACCAATATGTCAGGTTTTATAAAACTGGAAAATATTCAATGTATTGTTTCTGTTAAAAACTTTTCATCTCTTACCAACACCTCTACCTGCTTATAAAATCCTTTTAAGTCCAGTCTTTGACTCTTAACATTGCTGTAAGTGCTGGGTCCGAGGGATTTACGAACTAAAATTTGAATTGTAATCAACTGAAACCCAAACTTCAAAATCTGTATGAAAATAGAGATTTTGGTAAAATTATTTGAAATGCAAATCTTGCTTTTTTTTTTTTTTTTTTTATTTTGTAAGCATTGATCTAAATCACACTTAAAGTGGAACTGCCACTTCTTTGGAAATTATAAATAGAACTTAAATTCACAAACAAACCTCGTGTGATTTTCTGTTTGTTTTTTTTAATATATATTGAAGAATTCACATTTGACATTACAATCCAGTTTGACCCAAGCACAGACATGGCACACATTGTATACAAAGAGAAGGTAAATACATTATTGCTTCTCCTTCTCAGACATTATTTTCCCTCCTGGCCATTGGTTATTTCTGCCCCCATGAAGATGTCTAATGATGTGGGTGATCTGCTGACTGATAGGGCAGAGCTTATGTCAAGGCTCAACGGTGAGCTAAAGTGGAGACGGGGCAAAGGCAAATCCAAAATTGTGGATGTTCACATTTAATTTTATTTCTCAGACACACGTTTTGCTACATTCAGGCAATAAGTAAACATGATATTAAAAATTCTTAGGAGTGGCAGATCCCATTTAGAGTGAACCTGCATTACAGGCTAACTTTCGAAGTACTCCGTTTTGACATAACTATGAATATTGCTAGCTGGCTTTCACCTGCTGCCCCTTTTGAGGAAAAAGTGTAGATTAAAAATAAGATAAAATTTGGTTTATACAGCAAGACAGCTGAATAAAAATTGTAATGAACACCATTCAGGTAGCAGCTTCTTTTTAAGTAAGCTTCTCTGGTGGTTTTGTAAGTACTATCTCAACCTCAAACATGTATTGGGTGGGGGTGGGAGGAAGTATTGATGCTTAGCTCCTGTGACCATGATTATTGATGTTCTTTAATTTGTATTTTTTCAGGCCCAGTCTATATCGGGTCCTTCCATTGACAAGGTGACAGGTACTCTGCTCTACAATGTGGCATCCCGTCTTAAGGATACGAAAAGATTGGGTTTTCTAGTTGAATACATTGCCAGTAAGAAGATCAGTACTGACCTCCAACTAAACGGTAATATATTTTCATTCTTTTCAAATGCATTTTTAAAGGAAGTCTTGGCCTTTATGAAGTGTATATATATGTGTGTACCTATTAGTGTGTGTAAAAAATGTGTGAATTCAATGGGCAATGTCTTCTATTATCTAGTTAACTGATTTGTTTTATTAACCCAATACATGAGCAGGCCGAACAGTAAATCCAGTTAGTGACAAATTGTGCTCACTGTTGGATGGTTTGTTTGTTTTTCCTCTGCTGTCGTAATGAAAGGAGGGTCATCTTAAGTTATGTTCCAGGAACCTCAATTGCATCAAAACATCCGAGCAAATTAACATCCTGGAACGAGGAAATGTGGAGACCAGCAGCATACCGTTATGCTTCACTAAGAGGGTTATTTACTCTTCTGAATGTTGTGGGGTGTTGACAAGGGAATAGCAAAATTTGTGCCCAAAATTGTCAAATTGGGAATATTCTTTTTTCTTTTTGGAGAATCTGTAAAGCCAGCGCCTGCCTTCAATAGTTCAGTGAATAACCCTGTACCAATTTCAATAAGTTTCTTCCCCTCCCATCCCCAGCCACCTGTCCTTAAAGGGAATTTATTATGAAATTCTCAGAAGGGACTATAACACATGGTTGTGCATGCTTTCTATATTCTCAAATAATTTTGAGTAGTTTCCTTTTGTGTTTTAATGGAATTAAGCTTGTGGCTCTTTTGCACATGGAGACTGTATGTATAGGACCTTGCTGAGCATGGCCACAGATTATTTCATCAAAATGTGTTTTAATAGCACCTCGTGTGGTGACTACCCTTCCCTTATTTATCATTCTGTATCACAAAATAACTGAAAAATTGAAAATAAAGAATTTACCCAAATTTTTTTAAAAATGGTTCAATTAGTTGTTCTTGTTGTGAACGGGATAGGTTGTGATGTTTTTTTCAGGTTAACAATGGATCAAAATACTACACAATGTTAACTTGTTGGGTGCAAATCCCATGATGTTGAGCAAGCAACATTGATAGTTGGTCATTATAGGAATAGTAACTTACTGTGGAAGGGGCCGTGTTGGGGGGTGGGGACACTACATGAAGTCTACTGTAAAAACACTAACTTTTGTTGAGAGCATGTACATTAATAATCAGCCAGCCATACTGGTAACTGAACTCCATGGGAATTGTAGTTGTAGACTGGTCTTGTGGCCACTACATTGCACACTAACCTTTTTGTGGTTGACTGCAACTCCCATGATAAACAGCCAGCCATTTTTGGCTGAAAACCATGGGACTTGTAGATTGGGGCAGTTGTGGCTAATCTTTACCATACCAGCTATTTTGCATTAAAGTTCTCATGTGGCATAGGTACATACCTGTCTTTTAGCTGTTGCTACCATAGTCATATAATTGTTCCTATTAATGGGTAGCTAAAATTCACCTCGCACCAGGAAACCCCTCTCATGAGCCAACAAAGGTAGACAATGGGGAGGATGAATTGTTATGGGAGCATATTTTGCCTCCTCCTGGAAAAATTTGAGTGTGAGATTGCCCATGTGCTGAAATATAAACAAAGTCAGGTAACTGAGTAGCAGCGTACCAGCAAATGAATAAAATACATTTGGCAAATTTAGAAATATGCATTTGCATGATATCTTGCTTTACTTCAACAATATTATAGAGTAATAGAGCTGCGCTTGTTTGTGATTCCTCTTTTTTTTTTTTTTTTTTTTTTTTTAAAGCTTGTGGCAGTCTCACTGTAATTTCTCTATGCTCAGAAGTCTGCAGTGGTGGTAGGGAATTAGATTGAACATGAAAACATTTAATAAGAGTGGTGCTGCAGTCGCGGATCACAAGTTGTCCGCAACTGGTCTAAGGGGAAGTACAACAAAGTATGAGAGTGGCTGCAAACCCTACAAGAAATGGTTATTCTATAGATTCTATTTATTTTTTAAAAGCATTCCAAATCGGTGGTAAACTGGTGTGTGTTCCTTTTAGATATTAAATTTAAATTGCCCTTTTACCACTGCAGGAGCAGAGAGAGCAAGTATGTTACCGATTGGCAGGAAAAACATTATAATGAACTGTAAAGTGAAAAAAACATCAGTGTTTGAAAGAAGTTTGGTTTCTCTAATTTAATAAATTTCTCTCTTAAAAATGTTTTTCAGCTGCTCTAGATTATGTTAAATCCCATCCTGTGGATCCCATCAATGCTGCGGATTTCGAGAAGGAATGTGGAGTTGGTGTGACTGTGACTCCAGAACAGATAGAAGAGGCTGTGAGTATTGTTGCGTACAAATCATCTGTTGACTACAAGGGTGTTAAATGCTTGCACACCTTCCAACATTTCAGGGGATCTGTCCTGCGTTTGTTCACAGCTCTCACCCATCTGCGAACCGTGAGAGTGCATCTTAAGACGTGCTCGCAATATGCAGTATAAACTCAAAGCATGCACAGCCCTGAGTGAGTCTGAACCTGTCGTGCATGCACTCCCAATGTTGGGAGAGATGGGCCTGTAGTACTAGTTTAATATCTTGAGTTCAAAGCGATGCTCCAAGCATCATAACCAGTTCTAATTATCACATCCCATACATGTGCCAGGAAATCCTTGGTTTTATTTGCATGATACCACTTAAACAGTTTAACAAAGCTACTCACAGAGCCTCTTTTCACCATTCCTGCTACAATAAGCTGAAGTGGTGATGGTTCTTGACACCTATAGTTGGATTTATAATGAAAGATTGGTATATATTTATAGTTAGCCAGACCTGTTTTCATGGGTGTTTTTGTCCTCTTCACAGGTGGAAACTGTGATTCAGAAATGTAAGACTCAGCTGCTGGAAGAGCGATATCGTTTCAACATGGGATTGCTAATGGGTGAGATGGAAATTATGGATTTATTTGTATATTGAAAAAATATATATAATTCAAGCTGTTAGTAGACAACAAAGGCACATTCATCTGTTATACAACAAAATGTACAAATACCGTATCGTCAATAATAACTTGGGATTTAGTGAATAAACCCCCTAGGTGTAACCAATCCTTCAGTGACAAATCGACCATTGGTGCATGGGATATTAAATCAAAATCTATAGTTCTGAGCTGCAGTATAAGATTGAATGGGTTATATTTACCAGTAACTGTGGGGAATTGAAAACAGATACGATACAATTATATACTATTGTTTGGTATAGTGGATGTCCTGTAGCCTCTTTCCATTGAACTCCCAGTAATTGCTGACCTTTAATTAAACAAAATAATATCAAAACATTTAACCGGTTTAAAAAAATAAAAATAAAGGAATTTTAGTGTTTTATTTTTTTGTTTCTATTTATCTGCTAAGGGGAAGCAAGAAATAAGTTGAAATGGGCTGATGGAAAGACAATCAAGAATGAAGTGGACATGCAGGTGATTAAAACTCTTCAGCCTTTTAAATAATACGTACCGCATATACTAGAGTATAGGTCTACCCGGATATAAGCCGAGGCACCTAATTTTACCTCAAAAAAATGGGAAAACTTATTGACTTGCGTATAAACCCAGGGTGGGAAATGCAGCAGCTACTGGTAAATTTGTAAATAAAATTAGATCCCAATAAAATTACATTAATTGAATATTTTATTTACAGTGTGTGTACATAATGAATGCAGTGTGTGTGTGTGTGTACATAATGAATGCAGTGTGTGTGTGTGTACATAATGAATGCAGTGTGTGTGTGTATATAATGCAGTGTGTGTGTATAATGCAGAGTGTTTGCATTATATACACACACTGCATTCATACAAACACATTCTGCATTATATATACACACACTGCATTCACACTATACACATACTACAGTGTGTGTGTGTGTGTGTATGCAGTGTCTGTATATAGTGTAGTGGGTGTATATAATGAATGCAGAGTGTGTGTGTGTGTGTGTGTATGCAGTGTGTGTGATATACATAAACTGGGTGGGGGGAGGGCATTATTTATTTTAATATTTTTATTATTTTAATATTTGTTTTATTTTACATTTTTTATATTTATGTTTACATTTTTAAACTATGTAAATCCCTGGTGGTCCAGTGGTGTGTACTATGCATGGGGGAGGGGGGGCCGGGAGCGAACTGTTGCTTACCTTTACAGCAGCTCCGTTCAGCTCTGTTCATCTCCACCGTTCAGCCCCCTGTGTAAATCTGGCGGTCTGCGTGCTGTGTGGAGCGTTGCCACAGTAACCCTTGGCAACGCTCTGACGGCCGCGGGTCTCCCGATATTTACGGGGGAGGTGAACGGAGATGAACGGAGCTGCTGTAAAGGTAAGTAACAGCTTGCTCCGGCCCCCAACAGGACCACCGGGCTTGTAATGAGCCTGGCGGTCCTGGCCTGTATTATGGCAATGAAAGTTGCCATAATATAGACACTGACTCGAGTATAAGCCGAGTGGGGCTTTTTCAGCACATACTCGAGTATATACGGTATATAGTCTGTCCATAGTGAGAAACCGGGAAATCTGGTTTAGGCTTGCATTTTTTTTTATATACTTTTGTTTTCTCTGTGTGCATCCTGGCATAAGTGAGCAATATTGATAGCAGTTTAGAAAGGCATGTGGAATGCGTTCTTTATTTAGAATTATTTTTAAACTGCTTCTTCAGTGGACTGCTCACCTTGAGGGAAATGCTTTATTTGGGATTTGGCATCTTTCAAGACTTTGGTGTAAACATTATTTCTACCCCCTGACCTTACAGGTTTTGCACTTACTTGGTCCCAAGACTGAATCGGATCTAGAAAAGAAACCCAAGGTAGGTGTTTTCTTTTTGTTGTTGTGATTGACCTTTTCAACTTTTGAATATGTATGGCCATGAATGAAGGACACTCTTGCTGCATTAAACTGCAGAACTCGGTGACCTAGAGCATGTTTATGTGTGCATGGGATGGGATTTCACTCAAACTTATGTCATTCTGGCATACATTGGAGACAGAGGATGATATGTATTCAGACAAATGGAAAAATCACACAATTTGATGCTAATAGATTTTATGTATTAATATGTGTAGTTTTGTGTTTTTTTTTTTTTTCTTTTCTTAAAAATGTCAAGATCTAATCCTACCATTGATAAGGCTGCCACCTTGTGGATTTTCTGGTATTTGGCATGTATTGTGCTAGAAGTCCAGATGGTTCTGGCCAATGCTGGGCTTGTAGATGGTTGTTTGGTGCATTACCAATGATACTTAGCTAGCGTTAAGAATCATAGGAAATGCAGTTCCCAAACAATGCATTGCCGTGGCTAATTGTCTTTAGCCCGGATGCCAGCAATGTAAAATTGTGTGTTAATTGACGGTAAGAAAATGTACTTCTACAACCCAATGTACTCTGGAGGAAGCATACTGCTAATGGCAAGGAGGAGTGTGGGCGGAGCCTGACCCAGCGCCGAGGGACATCAACCCAGGATTCGGGTAAGTTACTGAAGAGGTTTATATCCATTGAAAAAGCCACTGAAGCTGAGAAACTAGTCTGGAAATAAGACTACCATACCCGGTAAAGACTATTTGCGTGTCAGAACATGCTATGAGGAGGAATACAAGTCGTTGTCGTCTGGAGCGTTTAGTAGTGTGTAAGCAGTATAGGTATGGTGTGCAATGTGTGCAGGTTCTTACGTGATGTGCGGCATAGTAGCTAGTTAGTCGATAAAATATGCACGTGTATTGCCTGACATTCGCGTAGGGCAAGTTACTTGGTTAGCTAAAGACATAGTAACGTGCACACTGTGTAGGCTATTACCGGCCATGCTCACCAAACAGATTAATTGACGTGACTGGTATGTGAACTAGACGAGATAATACAGAATAATTTGAACTGGTAACTTAATTTAAATAAAGAAAATACTATTAATAGAGGCAAGCATGCAATGTGTATAAATCAGGCTTATAAGGTGCAGGTCATGCGGGTAATCACATTTTGCAGAGCTTATCTGGCTACCATAGGGATCATAAGTCACTGTGGCCCGGAGTCTAAGGTGGAAAGGAAAACCTACTGGACCCCAAATATAGCAGTCACGGTTTTATGTGGCATCATGGTTGGTTGTCAGGCACCAGAGCACGGTGGAGAGAGTGTGCAGGTCCTGAGAGCGTTTGTGAGTGGTATCTCTCTCATCCGATTCCCTCTGTTGGGCGGCGTCTGTATCTTGATGGTGGATTGCGGGGGTTCGTCGTCGCATTGGGGAGGGTGACCCTCCAGCCCCAGGCTGGTATGAGGGTCTGCATCTCTTGGCCACAAACTCTTCTGCTTCCAGAGCGCGGGTTTCTTCCACGTATGGGGGCAGCAGGAGGCCTGATGGTGGGCTGCCGCTTGCCGCGTGTGGACCGCCACCAGTGTAGGAGATGCTGCCGGGTCAGGACCCTTTTGCCCTTCAGTCCGGGAGGGCTATAGTGAGTGTGCATTGGTGGGTGTTTTGGAGCTTTGCCCGATGGTGGCCCTCTTGTTCCCTGCTGCCTGCGTCCCTTCTTACCCGCTTCCAGGGGGTCTTGCTGCTCTATCTGTGCTGTCTGTTTGCGGTTTTGAAGTCTCTCCCAGAAGTCACTGAGCAATTTGTCTAGATGTTGCAGAGTGTCCGCTTTAATGCCGTGACTGTTTGTGTGATACGAGAGCTGGGTCAGCATAAGTGGAGAGCGTTCAGCCGCCATCTTGTGTGTGCCTCGTGTGGTGGTGCCGCTGATGCTTGTGGTACACTTGGGGTCCGGTTTAGGCAGAGGCAGGTTGCTCCGGACTTCCAGCGGGAACTGGGATATCCCCCACCAGTTCCAAAGGGGGAGGGAGGGGGTAGGAGAGTTGAGTCGAGGGATTACCGTGCTGGCTAGCAAGCGAGGAGAGCGGCCGTCTCACCTCTGCTCAGTCTCCAGCAGGCCTCAGCAGTCGATTTCGGGGTCCGGGGTGGCTAGGAGGTAGATTCTGGTGTCTATAGTTTCACCTGGGCGTCCCCAGTATGACTGTGGCCCTCCAGAGTGCGGGCGTGCCGAGTTTTTAGTTTTTTTTCCCCGAGAATTGTGAGATTTGTCTGGAGCTTGATCTCGGCACGTCTGTTCAGCCAGGGTGCTAGGCTCCGCCCCCAAAAGTTTATTTTTTTGTTTGAATAAAAGGAGATTTTTTTTAACCGCATCTCAAATCTCCTCTTGTTTTTCAAATTGGAACCTAATGGGATTTCTGGGGGGGGGAAAAGACCCGGCAATGTGGATAAATTGAACATTCTGCAATGACTATTTAATAGCAATCTTTGTTTGTATATGGAACGATTCTGTGTTACATCTATACAATATGGACATATGATTTTGATACATTTCAAATAGAAACTAAAGGGAGATTTTTTTTTTCTTTCTGTTATATTTACGTATGGTCATAGGTGGTTAGGTTACCTATTTTTATTTATTTTATTTTTTTCAATTCTTTATTTTTAGTAGTGCAGATAAACACAATATTTCAACAAGCGCCAGAACAGCGTATTTCAAGTTTCATACGTGATAGACAGTGGCATGATAATTTGCACAATTTTTATATTTAACAGCTTAACTAAACAGTTGATTTGTCCAAAGAAGATTGAGTGAGATAAAATTAAGTAATGATGCTGGTTGCTTAAGGTTACCTATTTTTATCTACCCTTTTTTCTCTGAATTATTTAATTTATACGTTATCCCTAGCGCTTTCTACAATCACATACGTTTATAGTTTCCTTGTATCCATTACCGCTTGACAGTATACCTATTAAACTTGCAAGGTTACAGCAACAGCTATTATCTGCTGGCAATTTACTGGCGAATATTAATCATTGCAAATTATTATTTTAGGACTATTACGTTTAGGCACACAAGGATCTGTGATGAGCTTCCTCTTGCCTTCCCTGTGACGTTTAATGAGAAATTACTTCTTATTGTGAAACGTAGTGTAAAAATCTGTGGTTTCTTGTTGCGCATGTGTTAAAAGATCTGCAGAGGAAATAATCTTAAGAGATTTACCATAGACCCCCTATTTTGTACCACTCCACATGATCTAGAGTGCAAAAATTATGCAATTCTTTTTAGCTCCATCTTCCAGGAGCTGAATAAAGGAAGATGGGGAGAGGTTTAGCTAAATGTATCTACCCCTCACATTCTCACTGTCTGGTACCACAATGCAATGTCACTGCAAAGAAAGGGAAAATAAAAGCAGAGGCCCCGCAAGTAACAGTGCTGCTTTTTCATAAAGGTTTGCTTGAAAAGTTGTGTGTGTGTGTGTGTGTGTGTGTGTATATATGTGTATATGTATATGTGTGTGTGTATATATATATATATATTTTTTTTTTTGTTTTGTTTTTTAAATGGAGACCAGATTATCTTGATTACATATCTGTAGTTTTGGATTTCTAGGTTACAAAGCAAAAAGCATTGGAAACTGAAAAAAAAGTTGACGTGATCACCAGTGGTAAGTTTTGGTTTGATTTGGATATTTTTTTTTTAATGCTTCCTGCTCCGTGTAAATCCCTCCCCTCCCCCCTCCCCCCCCCCCCCATCATTTACGGTACTATGTTTCAAGATTCTCAGAAACTCTCGGCTATTTGCATTGTGTGCTGCATAACTGGGATGCCTCAGGTGTAATGACCTGATAGTTTGTGATAACCTGCAAAACAAGTTGCTCAAATATTTCATTTCTTACTCACGGCAAGTAGTCAAAATCTGGTAACTTATAGAATTTAAATTATTGTATTGATATCTTTTTTTTTTTTGTTTGTGTCTTGTATTTTATTTTGGGCAGTGAAGCTAGACTCAACTTCAGCTATTTTTCATAAATACCACACATTTACTTGAATGGGCACGAGGAAGAATATTTGATAAGAGTAATTGTAGCTTCTAGCTGCAGCAATTATCTGGAGTTATAATCCATTGCTGGAAGGAAATATGCACAGATTAGGTTGTTATATTTTGGAGTGTCCTCTTATAAAATGAACACAGCAGGTTACAGTATGTTTTGTTATTCCACACTTGGCAAATTAGGAAAATGTGTTCTTTTAAATGTGTGCATGTGTATATTATTTGTGTGGTTTTTGTTTTTTATTTATTTTTTTTATTGCCATTCTCAAAAGAAAGCTGGGTTGTTTTTTATTTTAATTTTTTTTTTTCAAAAACAAATATATAACTTTTTAAAGCCCTATATGTGGCTGGGATTTTACTTATACGCAAACAAAAATGGCCAGATTAATCTGAAGAGGACTTGAGTGAGGGACTGGGTATAAAGAAAATACACGTCAAGAAATCTGAAATAGTCCTGAAAAAGGTTTGTAACTAACCTCTCAACAGTCCTTTTGTGTTGATTATTTTTCTGTACTTTCAGATATCATTAGATAGGTCATAGTTGCAGAGAAGAGACATACGGTCAGTTGTAGCTGCTCCTGTTAATCAGTAAAGGAGATATAGCTAATATCCACTTTATCCATTGAGAGTGAATCTAACATTGAGATTCTTTAGGGCTTAAGCAGATAGGATCAGGTCTTAAACTTCAAGTGCAAGCTGCTTTATCAAAATTCTGGGTTTTTTTTTTTTTCCTCTCTCGGAAAAACATTTTTGACCGTTTTTGTTTCATAATAAAAAAGCACTATTACGGTAAGAATGCAAACCTGTAAACACTGTTTACTCACCTTTTTCTAATTCCAAGACTCCATCGGCGCTGCTCTGCATCCTGTGACATCATCAAAGATGCATGTCCTTCTTTGGTGATGGTCCGATCCAATGCTCATCATAGTAGTGCAGATGCGTCTGCCCGGCGAGTGCCACACGCTCTTCCAATGCTTCTCGTAGGAAAGCATTGAATTTAAATGCTTTCATATAAACTGTCACTTCACATGACAGTTTTACGTGGTCAGTGCAGCGCCAAGTGTCTTTATTGGCTCTTTGGAAGACAGCCACTTAGGTGTGTTTAACCCTGTAATGGAAACATTGCATCTTCTGGGAAAAAAAAAAAACTGCAGTGTTTTAAATTGTGGGGTTAAAATGACAAGGACACTGCACCCAAACCACTTCGTTGAGAAGTGACTTTAGTGTCCCTTTAACTGCTAGAAGAAACTCTGACTAAAATGGTCTAGTTCGATAAGAGTTGAATTTTACTTGTCGATCTTACTTTGCTTTTAAAAAGGTGGAATAAATCACAAAATACAGTAAAGGGATTTTCCACTATACTGCTACTATTACTATCTTTGCTCCTCGCATGAAGCTCTCTTTTCGTTATGTTTATTCAGTATGCTCTTTATAGTTACAGCAATTTACAACTCACACTACATCATATCTAAGGCATGCTTTATTTTGGCTTAACTATAAATCTTTGCCAAGCACAGTGCACTCATTGAGTACAATGGGAAGACCAGGATTGGCTGCTGTAAACCTATGGTTCCCCTAGGAAACCGAAAGTGGCTGAGGATTCTTATAATGAGGCAAATTCCCTGAACAATAATTAGGTGTGGTTTTTTTTGTGAATAGACAGGCATGGAAAAATATGTTCGTTATAGCCGAATTAAAGAATATATCGAACTCTATTTTGGCTGGAATTTTCATCCCCAGTATAAACTCACCACAATTTTACTGTGGAAAAATCCCTGTCCATAATGCCTGCTTAGGTGTCCTCACACAATAATGGTTTGTGATCTCACAATTGCACTAACACTTGGTTGTTTTTTTAGTTTTTGTCCAGGAAATGTTTGGCAGCAAATTACTGCTTTTACTTTTAACCTTTCAGCTATTTTAACCTCTTTGTTCCCATGTTAAAATAGGAATATGATGAAGGTTTTGCTACCATCCCCAGCACTTTATAAGTTAATTCCCCCCCCCCCCCCCCCATTTCCTTGGCGGTTTCCAGTCCCTCCCTCCCTTTCTTCTGCCCATGGTAACTGGATTGTTTACCTAGTAATTAGAACATGCTGTGAACAAGATGCCCCAACTTTCAAGGGGCCCTCTGTGGCTTTACAAGGAGTCTGATGAGGTTCTAGAAGGTGACATTAAGACGGTGTGTTCTGCCAGCTGGAAGTATTCCCTGCAAAGAAAATAAGATTTCTTCATTGAATCACATTTACTTTTTAAATTTTTTATTTATTTATCATTTTTGCAGACAGGCGCTGCCTTAGGGAAAATCTAAATATGTGAGGGAAAATGTTTAAACTTGGCATTATCGGTAACTGAAGTGAACATTTCTAACTGTGCCTTGTGCTTTTATTATTATTATTAAAATACAGATGTGGTTGACAGCAAGACTTTATGCTAGAAACAAGCTGTATGCTATATTGTATGAAGTGAGAATTGATAGAGGGAAAATAAGCATTAGACCACAATATACAATCAAGGTTTGGAGAACATTTCCAATTTGATTACTTTTGGCTTTTGCAATTTCTTCTCATTTCCTGTCTTATTGAATAATCCCCATATTGTACAAATTTAGAAGAGCAGATGTTAACTGCAATCTAATGCAAAGTTGTCTTCTATTGGCACAGTAGTTATTGTATTTGTGTCAAGCCTTGAATAGACTTCCAAGGAAGCAGCTGTTTGTGAAACACATTCTGAGTTCATTAAACCTAGCCGTTTAGGCTGTGGCTCATTCACATCTTTTGAAAATCTCTGCAGTTACAAGCAATTGTTTGCCAACAAACTGAGATGAGGGACCTCTTTGCACCATAACCTAATCAAAGAGACTAGGTTTGGAGTATCTCTTTAGAGGCAAGAAGGAGAAATGTGTCTGATATAGGCACACTTCCAAAGTATGAGAACAGAAATGCCAGTTAGGTCGGTTAAGAAGTCCTAACTGCAGCTGAAGGACCTCGAAAAATTATACACCAATCATAAGAGGATAAACAATGTATGGCACTGGAGATCATTTTTGATTTTCAGCAACTTTGTAAATATTTTTAAAAATCTTCCAATCTACCTTTCATGGATTTTAACTATTGTAAGGGGAAAGGGCACATGTTCTACCAAATTATTGTCATACCTTCTGAAATTGGGGTCCGCACTGTAATGCTCTATATTTTGGAGCTTGGCAAATTCTCCCACTGACCAGTTTTGAGACTCTGTGCAACTGTAAAGAATAAAAGTAAAATTGTTTTAAGCTACGGTAAATGGAACTTTGTGACATACATTCAGCCATGGTGGGCTTCTCAACCCGAAGGCCACTGTTGAGAGAGGCAAGTCATACTATGCAGGCCATCGTTCTGAGTAGCTCCACTTTTCTTTTACCTTTTTCTAAAACAGATTAAATGTAAACAGATACTGAATGAGAAGCCCATCTGCTATAGGTCATGATCTCATTGAGACTTATGGTCTAAGCACAGGAATCCGATAATGTAAATGCAAACATGGTATTTTTAACCACTGAGCCATTTAAAAAAATAAATAAATAAAGCAACCTATTGACCATTTTGTGTCAGTCTGATTAAAGTTGATATGGGGAGGGGGGAGTTCTCCAATGTGGTCTAAGGTGAGCTACTATGTTTTGCTTAAAATCAATATTAGAGGTTTAAGCCGGATGCCTCTCTTCCTCTTAAGTTAAATCAGGCATCTCTTACTGGGAGGATATGCAAATTCCAGTAGAGACAATTTTCATGTTGCTGCTAGAGCACCTCTCTATCAAAGGGTTTGCTCTAGTGGGACATAATGCAGCAAATTGGCACCACTGTCTTTCATGCTTTTTATACATCATGCTTATTCACCAGAACTGTGCTTTATGGGGAATAATGATTAGAAAACAATGTCCTGTCTTCTGTAATCAAGGTAACCTGTAGAGGGTCCTTCTCTATACATGTATAATATTGATGTTGCTCAGGCAATGCGGTCTGCTTAAGGCAAACAAATATAAAATGACATTTATTTTATATGCTCGTGAATGTCAACAGATGTAAAGCATAAATATCACCCTTGCCCAAAATTTGCATTCAGTCTCTGTTTTGAGTTGCCTGTGCATCCTTGCAGTACCATAATGCTTGGCACAGCATTACACAATGCCTAAGGCACGACTGCTCACTAAACGTAGTGTAAGTACAATGATGTGTTTGCTATTCGCAGCAACTGCTCCATTTGTAGTTTATATCTCATAGCCAGTGACCTAGATATATAAAAGAACACCGTGGGGGTCTGTTATCTTAAGATGTAAGAACAGATTTGTACAACTTTGGGCAAAATGGAAGCATTGGGGGAAAGACATGCCAACACTACTGAATTGGAGTTTTTAACCAGCAATACTGGTTTTGTCCTGAATAATTACTTATGTCTTTTCTTAAGCAACCACAACTCACTGTTTAGTAAAATAAAACAAAATTGGGTAGCATAATGTAATGCTTGTCATGTATTTGGTGTTTAAAGGAAGACTGCAAGCACATGGTGGTTTTAGTACGATTTGACAACTTAGGGCGCCCGCACCACATTCAATCTACTCCAGGAGAAGCTGCATGACTCTATAGAATAAAGCATGGCCAATACAGCTGCACTCACTAGCTGAGAGCGCTCAGCTGACACTCTCGGCCATTATGCATGGTCTAATATGATCCTGCTTAGTTCTCTAGAGCAATCATGTTTCTCCTTCTGGAGAAAATGAGATGCATGTATGCTGTGATGGTGCCAGCAGGACCCCGGTAAGTGTCAAGTCATTCTAAAGCGATTTGTGACATCTTACTGTGGAATGGCACAGTCACCACCCAGCAGGCTGTAGTGGTTATGGTGCTTGTAAAGCTTTTTTTAAAGTGTTAAATTATAAGTGGCTAAGGAGTTCAGAAATCACTGAATTACCTCATTTTAATTATTTTCCAATGATTTGTTTAAAAATGTGAATTTTTTTTTTTTAAATGCTTTAAAATAAACCCCCTACCACTGTTGTCAAGAGACATTCCTTTGTAAATCTTACTCTTCCTGCTTGTTTCTGTGGCTTGCAATATTCACCCTGGCAGCAGTAGTCAGCTTGCGATATTTGCCCTTTTTAAAACAACGCTGATCCGTTAATTCCCAGCTGGATAAGAGCCTAAGGAGTCTGTCAGTTTCTTTGTATTGCAATCCATTGCACGTTTTCTAGGAACGTCAAGAAAGGAGATGATTGAATTAAGGGGAATGATCGGGGAGGGCGCTCACAGCCCCAGAGTCTGTTTTCTATGCAGCTCTGTTGGCTTTCTTGGAAAGACTCAGCCAAACCCAAACACTATCAGTTCTGAGAAGCTGCAGGTCTGTGGAGTTGGTGAAAGACACACACTGCTCTGTCTAGCCATGTCTTGTGCACAGAGAGACGCAGTGCAGCACACAGCCTACTTTTCCAAAGGGGCATGCATTTAATGGTTCTATTATCCTATTTTATACACAGCTCAAGTTGTCGTAAAAATCCGTTTTGGAATGAATATATTCTAAATGTCAGATTTCATGAAACTGAAACTTCTATTTTCTTTAAGAAAAAAAAAGAAAATTAAAAATACTTTTTGTTTAACTGGTGTACCTATTTTTAAAGAAATACCCTTAAGATTACTATTTAAAAACCCTTGGTCTATTCAGCAGGATTTTTTTAAATTCTAATCTGTTTTATACGTCTCTCCCCAAAATTTTGTGAGGAGTAGCTCTACCCTTTAACTAAATGTGAATAATCGAAAGGCAAGCAAAAAGACTATTTTAATGAAGGCTCTATATTAATTATTTGCAGTATAAAGTATATGGATATATGCCAAAATACCAGAGTATTGCAGTATGCAATGATACCTCTTTTTTATTGGATGAACATAATATTTCAAAGACAATGTGAGGTTTTTCTCTTTTCCTCTGGTCTGAATCAAAACTGATCAATCTGATAGAGTTTAACACTTAAAATAACTGTGAGAGGAGGGGGGTGTGGGGTGTCATAAATAGCATAAGATGTGTCTGAAAGTGAAAGGTGCAGGTTGGGAATTATTCTGGTGTGCAGATTTGTGCCTAACAATGTACTGACTATCCACTCTGACTTCAGGTGGAAGGGGTTTTCAATCACAATTTTTTTTTTTTCACCATAACTTTCTTGGTTTGTGCTCCGCAAGTACTGCCCAGCCTCAATAGCAAGCCAGTAACCAACCTTGTGCTGATGAGTTGCATTAACAATGAAACAACTGTCCATGAGTGGTTCAGAGCACAGCAAACACAAACTCCAAGAAATCCATGTTTAAAATGGAATGTGATTCTTTGTTAAACTAATTTGCATATGCAGTAATCACATCACTGTATGTATATACACGGTGTATGTGTATATACAGTGTGTGTGTGTGTGTGTGTTTGTGTGTGTATATGTGTATATATATATATATATATATATATATATATATAATTTTTTTTTTCCCACAAAAGTCAGTACACCCCCTCACATTTTTGTAAATATATTACTATATCTTTTCATGTGACAACACTGAAGAAATGACACTCTGCTACAATGTAAAGTAGTAAGTGTACATCCTGAATAACAGTGTAAATTTGCTGTCCTCTCAGCACACAGCCGTTAATGTCTAAACCGTTGGCAACAAAAGTGAGAACACCCCTAAGTGGAAATGTCCAAATTGGGCCCAAAGTGTTTATTTTGTGTGGCCACCAATATTTTCCAGCACTGCCTTAACCCTCGTGGGCATGGAGTTCACCAGAGCTTCATAGGTTGCCACTGGAGTCCTCTTTCACTCCTCCATGATGACATCACGGAGCTGGTGGATGTTAGAGACCTTGCGCTCCCCCACCTTCCGTTTGATGCCCCACAGATGCTCAATAGGGTTTAGATTTGGACACATGCTTGGCCAGTCCATCACCTTTACCTTCAGCTTCTTTAGCAAGGCAGTAGTCGTCTTGGAGGTGTGTTTGGGGTCGTTATCATGTTAGAATACTGCCCTGTGGCCCACTCTCCAAAGGGAGGGGATCATGCTCTGCTTCAGTGTGTCACAGTACATGTTGGCATTCATGGTTCCCTCAATGAACTGTAGCTCCCCAGTGCCGGAAGCACTCATGCAGGCCCAGACCATGACACTCCCACCACCATGCTTGACTGTAGGCAAGACACACTTGTCTTTGTACTCCTCACCTGGTTGCCGCCACTCACGCTTGACACCAAAATAAGTGTCACGCTGAACTAAATAACTAAATAAGTTTTTCTTGGTCTCATCGGACCACAGGACATTGTTCCAGTAATCCATGTCCTTAGTCTATTTGTCTTCAGCAAACGGTTTCCGGGCTTTCTTGTGCATCGTCTTTAGAAGAGGCTTCCTTCTGGGATGACGGCCATGCAGACCAATTTGATGCAGTGTGTGGTGCATGGTCTGAGCACTGACAGGCTGACCTCCCACTCCTTCAACCTCTGCAGCAATGCTGGCAGCAGTCATACGTCTATTTCCCAAAGACAACCTCTGGATATGACGCTGAGCACATGCACTTAACTTCTTTGGTCGACCATGGCAAAGCCTGTTGTGAGTGGAACCTGTCCTGTGAAACCACTGTATGGTCTTGCCCACCGTGCTGCAGCTCAGTTTCATGGTCTTGGCAATATTGTTATAGCCTAGGCCATCTTTATGTAGAGCAACAATTCTTTTTTTCAGATCCTGAGAGAGTTCTTTGCAATGAGGTGCCATGTTGAACTTCCAGTGACCAGTGTGAGAGCGATAACACCAAATTTAACACACCTGCTCCCAATACACACCCACATACCTGTTTGTATATGTAGAACATGATATCTAAATATATTGTTCAAATCTTCAAATATATTGCATCTGTGATAAACCCATACCCCCCCTCATCTGCAATGGTTCTCGGCAAATACACGTTTTGTAGACATACATTCAGTATGGTGTGTCCTGATAAAATTACAGTTTTATTTACGTCACTATTGTGAGATAATTTTTAAAATGCAATATTCTATTAATCTCCCTACGCAGACAGATTTTCTAGCATTGAAACACATGTCAAGGGTGCTTGTTTTATTTTGCGTTTCTCTGACTACCAACGCCCACTTCACTGAAAAAGGACTTAAAATGTAAACTTTTAAGTTTCTATAAGTACCAAAACCTGTCACCCTGCCAAGCCAAACATTAAACCATTGGCTCAGAGCCACCACAACATATAAAATATATTCCAGTTCAATAATGGGATTTATTTTTTTTAACACACACCCCAGAATAGTATTTTAAAATGCACAGTAAAGACATTGCATTTCTGAATACATTGTGATTATTATACAGGGATTTGATTTACCCCTCTTGCAGCAGTTTACAAGATTCATATTTGATGATGATTATGCCATATTTTCTTTCTTTTGGTAGCCCCATTGTTTTCTGTAGATGTCTATAAGTTCACAATATGGGGGGGGGGGGGGGTGTAGAAAACAGGAAATAATTACACGAATGAAATGGCCAAATGCTTAGCCAGTCTTCCATCTCCCATGTTATGCGATCTTCATTGCAGAAGGTAAATGGAGGTTCCGTTTTTATCGATCCACCTACCAGCAATAATTATTACCCACTGGCTGCCTCTCATTTGTCTGCAAAAAATAAAATCAATAAAAAAATAATAATATTTAGACAATTTGATATGAATAAACCAGAGCTGGTCTGTACCCCTTGGGTATGTGAGATCATATTTCTAGGAAGTTTGCAGTTTTTTTTTTTTTTTCTTGTTTTTTTTTTTCGTGATGCATTGATAGACAGGCTTGTTGTACTTGCATAGTAATGAAACCATACATGACATTGAAGGTGGTCAGCTTATGTCTGAGAGTCTAGCATCGTTTTGTATATAGATATATGTAGTATTGTAATAAACAAAATTAACAATCTGTCTAAATACATGAATAGTAGAGGAGTAGTAAAACGTAGTGACAGTTGTGTGCCTAGCAAGAAACCTTGATATAGTGGACATGCCTAATAAACCGTTGTAGGTTGTTTGTCAAAGGAAAATGGTAAACTCTCATGCCCACAATAGCTTTCTTCACAGTATTCGACTGGCTGAGAGTGCTGTCTAGACGTGAGGAGTGAGAGAAGTTAATCGAGCTAGGCTGACATGTCTACTTAAACACAGGGGTTAAGCTGAAATGTAGCTAGAGCCCTCCTAGACGTTAAAATGGTAGGCTAGATATAGTGAAGATTAAGCATGCTGAACTAACTTATATAACAGATTGGACTTAGTTCCACTGGGTGCTGGTTGCTGTGTGAAAATATAGAAAGGGGCATACTTCCCTGCGCTCTTAAGCAAAATGGTGACTGGCATTAGGCGAGAGCTCAACTATCAATAATGAGTGTAGCATGAGGCTAGAAATAACATGAGTCCCCAACTGCTGATCTTTCATGTAGTAAGCTTCCTCCCTTGTAGGTCGCCCTGTTTAGCAGATAGGTCATAGTCCAGATAGCTTGCCGTTTCTCCCCTTCATCCCAGAGCCGACTAGGTTCAGTTGTTGTTGTGTAGCAAGAGGAGAAAGTGTCCATGTCAGTCAGGTTCGAGACCTGGTAAGTAGCTGCAGAAACCAGATCTGGCTGCCGGGAAAGAGAGTGAGCCTTGCTGTATGCCATCCTTCGGCTGCATAAGTGTCTGCATCACGGTGGTAGTGTGCAATCCCCTTATTGCCCCGCAGTATAAAGGTTGTCGATCTCCTCCATCAGTGGTTCCGTTGTGGTTAACTATTTTGGATCACCGCAGTCAGTGGTGGGTCTGCTTGCGAGGTAATCAGCGTGGAAGTTGTGAGGAGTGCTTGGTCGGCGGCCATTGTAAGAACAGAGCGCGGGAAACTGAGTGCTGGGTAATTTATTGCCTCTTTCCCTTAGCAGCTTTGGATTCCTCCAGTGGGGGCTGGGATAACCCCAACCGGTCCATAGGGGGGGTCAGCGGGGCCAGCAGACGCCGCAACATGCTGGTGTGTAGTACCTGGGGGAGATAGCAGGGCCGGCCGTTCACCCCGCTCCACCCGGAGCAGGCCGCAGACTCCAAAGCCTCGTTTCACCCTTAGGGCTCCGATGCTCCTGATGTTTGCAGCTATTTCGATGTGTTTTTTTTAATATATATATTTATTTTTACAATAAACCAAAATATGATATGAGGGGTACCTCTTGTCTGTTTTTCTTTTTCCAATGTTATTCTATGGTCTTATACAAATATATATGAGGCATACAGAAATGTCACGACTAGTAATGTGGTCCAGCACGCAGAAACTATGTAAACATATACATAAGTAAGAAAAGGAAATTAATAGGATAGAGCGTAAACCGGACCTTAGAATGGCCGGACTAATACGCTAGAGACAGAGAATGGTCAAAGGGAAAGCCGAGGTCAAGGAAGCCAGAAAATACTCAATACCGATAAAACAAGCCAAGTCAGGGAAACCAGAGATCAGAATAACCAGGGAAACGCCAAGGATCAGGATACCAGGAAATCAGAAACACAGAATCAGCACTTTCAGGAAACCAGGAAACTGAAACCACGACATGGCAAAGTAATGGGGAAAGTTAGGGGTTTAAATACCCCTCTCTAGGCTATGATTGGTCAGAGGGCGACCTCTGACCCCAAAAACGTGCGTGTGCGTTGACGTCGTGACGTCACGCACACGTTGGTATAATTCTCGGGGGCGGGGCTAGCAATAGACGCGACCACGCGGTCGGCGCCATCTTGGATCTGGGCGCGATGCCCGGAAGAACTACGTGCGCGGTTCCCGGCTCGCCGACGAGCAGGTAAGCTCGTGTAGTCGGAGCGGTCGTGCCGGTCGGGCACGACCGTGAGGCTCGGCGGGCCGGTGACCGCAACAAGAAAATACACATGGAGGGATGAGTGTGTGTATATATTTTATTTTTTTAGATTTTTTTTTATTATGTGTGAGATAATTAAATAGATTAACAATTAAATAATGTGTTCTCCCAAAGTACGTCTGCAATAATTTGAGTTATTGGACAATAGTTTGTTGATAATAAGATTAAACATCCTCATTCGTTTTAGTGTACCGTGGAGGATGTGGCAGTCTGCCCTGTTTTATAAATCAGGATGGCCAATATCATAGGATGTGTAGTTCTACATTACTTGGTGTCTTACTGTGGCTACCTCTGAGCTATTGAGTATTGCTAGAAGTCCTTTATTTGACCATCACATTCCCTAAAGCCTGACCCCCCGCTTCTGTTTGAACACAATCTCAGGGTTTTGCTTTTACTTTGTGCTGCCCAGATCCCTGTAGACAGGAAGGGGTTCAACAGTCTGTTCTTTCCTTGACATGTAGGCACCCAAACCACTGTATCTCATTGAGGTGGACTGGGCCCAGTGCCTCTTATTCCTGCTTACTTTGCAGGGTTAAGACTGCCTCTAGGGGTTGCCTACTAGAGAGCCTCTAGAGGCGCCCCTGCTGTTTCATACTTTGACTACGTGAAACAACACTGAACATCATCATGCTTTGCATGAGGACTTCCACGTAAAAAAAAATCCCACAGGAAAGCGTTGAATCAGTGCTTTGCTATGGGGAAGGCCATGGATGGGATGGACACTGGCGCTGAAATCTTTTTTTTAAAAGTAGTGTTTTTGGTTTTGTTTTTTTTTTTAAACATAGCCACATGGCTGGGAGCTACAGGGGCAAGGGGACACTATAGTGTTAGCAATACAGCTTTGTATTCCTAACACTATACTGTGTTCCCTTAATATCTAAGGCTTTGACTGGTTCCTTTCCCAGTGGAGATGATGTAACCATTGTGTATGTTTGTTTTTTATTTGGAGCCCCAGGGACTTTTGCAATTGTAGGCTTCACTTCCCCAAGCTCTATTGAATAATTCTGTTTCTATAAATGAGTGTAGATCAGCAGTCACTATGTCAGATTTTATTGGAGAATAGGTGGTCCTATGGTCCTAGAATGTTTTCCTGTGAGATCTTATTTTTTTTGTGCAGCAATACAAAATTCACTAACCTACAGTGACACCTTTGCTGCCTTGGGACACCTCTAGTGACAGGCACTCAGACGGCCTCTAAAGGGGCTTCCTGGGTTGTGCAGCACTGACGCTCAGTGCCTCCATGCTCTCCATGTTCAGTGTCTCTAAAGTACGAATAGCCAACACGGAAACTTTCTCCAAGTCGACAATGCTTAAGTTCAGCTTCTTTGGTCCTTAAATTTTAAATGCTTTATTTTACAATCGCTGGTTAACCTTTTTAAGTGCCAGGAATAAATCAGTTTATTTTGTTTTGTGCCCAGTCTGGCATTTTAGGGCTGTTATTTCAGGACAAACTTAAATTCTAAGTTTGTCTCATCTAACCCACTGAGTGCCTGAGGGATGAGACACATTGCTTTGCAAGTTTGCAGTGGTTACAAAACTGCAGTGTATACTTTATATTAATCTAAACAAGCTGCACTGACGGCCTTGAATACTATAATTATATGAAACAACGAGGCCTTTCTCCTGCATTAACAGTTTTAGACAAGTACTCTCCTATATTAGGCACCAACGTCTACCACAAAAAGAATAGACATTCATAATAGGGCAGAAAATGTAAACGCATTACGTTTCCTGACTGATTTTGGTATAACTTGTGTAAGCTCTGGGATTGTGTAGAATTGATAACGGAATGGCAAATCCAAGCTATTTTTCCAGCTCTTACATTTAGCCTTGAGTTAGAGAATTTTCACTTCGGGTCGTTTGGCCCTAAAGGTGAAGTTTATACAGCACTCATTTTAAAAGTTTAAGTTGTAAAATAAACTGCCAAAAATAGGGACGAGCTGTGACAATAGTGGAGTTGGAGAGTTTTATAGTTTTTTAGCCTACATTCTGCAATTTGTTTTAACTTTCTCTTTGAAACAGAAAAGCTTTAACATTGGAATGACTGAGCGGATCTTATTATTAGTAGAAGGATTCAAAGTTTTATAATGCCAATATATACCGCAGTGCTTTATAATCAAAAGGAGATATTTAGAGGGTAAAAATGGGCTTACAATCTATGAGGATTTGAGGTTGATGGATATATACCATAAAGTGGTTTGACCAGGATTCAAACCTGGGTTTCCCAGTTCAAAGACAGTGACATAACCTTGCTCTAGACAGCCGATACTGTTCTAAGCTCTATGTAACTGGACTAGTTTAAGAACCACATTGTTCAGTTTTCTTACATTTTCTCTGTAGACTGTTGAAATTAAGCTACTCTGATGGTCTTTCTGTAATGATTGTGAAAAAAAATTAAACTGTTCATATAATTTACCCCCTTTTTGGCATTTATTAATTACACAGAGTATATGTACAGAGATTAGGGATTGGAGAGTACACAGTGCCTTGCAATTGTAATCTGTTAAAGGGATTCTATACTGCAGTGTTTCCCAACCACTGTTAGGAATACAAATCTATAGAGGCATCTAGTCCCCACCGCCCGGCAGCTGAAGGGTTTAAAAAAAAAAAAAAAAAAAAAAAAACCTTTGTCATTTACCCAATTCCAGCGCTGATCTCCTTTTGCCGCTCTGTCTCCTCTGACGTCATCCGACAGAGGCCGCCTAATGCGCATCTCAAAAACTGCAATGATTTAAATTGCAGGACTAAGTGGGATTAGGACACTGCACCCAGACCACTTTAATGAGATAAAGTGGTCTGGGTGACTAGTGTCCCTTTAAGTGCTCATAGAAATCAGTATGGTGGTACAAAGTGCATTGTGAACATACCATACATTTATGATTTCTGAAAATAAATCACTATTGGATTTGGCAAGGATATCCACATTCTTTGCACGTTCTTCAAACCCCATTGCCTGGTGGTGATTGGGGTGATATGACTTGTATGTTAAAAATGTTGAGCATATACAATCATGTTTGCTTGCTGTGCATGATCATATAGAGATGTGAAGTGCCTTACAGTCTGGCCATGTTTCTTAGCGGTTAATAAAGCATTTAGATGTCTGTATTGCATGGGAATCTGGTGCACGAGTGTAGCTCTCAAAGGCGAAAGCCAGACCGGAGACATGCACAGTAGTCTGTGGGTCTGGCAAGAGAAAGACAGTGTTTTGGTTTTCAGTCCTAAGACTCCTAGAAAGAAACCCTTCTCTGTGATGATCACAAGCATGCGATTGTTCTCTTCTTTAATTGTACTGCATGGGGGAGTATATGGAAAAGCCAGGAGAAGGGGGAAAAAAAAAAGGCCCGTGTACAGGTTTGACGGGCTGTCAGACTAGGGGATTGATTCTAAAACGCTCATGTGTTTTTGGAAGCGGTCAGTCTGATGACTACTCAGTGCAGTGTATTCAGCTCTTGTTGTGGGTGCATTTTCCATGTGTTATTTCAAGCTGTGAGTCGTTTATAGAAGAGAATTCTGGGAAAGAAACCTTTGTATTCAGTGCACCTAGAATGCCTCTTAGCACAAACCAAATTGGTTGCTGGCATGATTCAATTGCTGGCCTGGCGTCTACCGTTAATTCACATTGCAGGGGATAAAAGTTCAGTCAGTATCCTATGCAATACATTCCATCATGGAGGTCTAGCCAATCTGAATCTTCATTATATGTAATGTTTCAATTCCTGAGCCTAGTACTCACGTACCAGTATTAACCAGTATTAACCAGTGAAATCCAAGGCCAGCATAGAATAAGCTTTGTTTAGATGTTTGTTTTTTTGGTTTCACGAAAGGATTAATTCTGTTGCAATTTCAGCTAGATCTATCAGCTGGAAATGTTATCTAATCGCCCATAAACTATAGAATACAATGGCTAAATATACATTTGTAATTTTTAAAAAGAAAACTTTTGGGAGTATTTCTAAAGTTATTCAATGTATTTATGAAAGTAGTTAAAAAAAAAAAAAAAAAAAAAAATTGTGAAAATTAGACTGATGAAATTGGGTGAATGGATTTATTTTTTGTTCCTCAGTCATACCAAAGTCTGTATTTGATCGTTTAACCTCTCAGATCATTTTAGCTGCTTTCCATTTTATTTTTGTAACTTTGTGAGGTTTTTTTTAATTGAAAGTTTTAAAAGTATACAATAGAAAGACGAAGTTGTATACAGTGCATCAAATAAACATAACACATCTGGACACTTTGTATATTGCACCCAGTGGTTGTCCGAAAGTAGGCCATCAAAAGTGATGGCCACAGTGGGAGGAGGTCTGTGGTAGAAAAGTATATCGTAGGGGCAATTCAAATGTTTTTTTTTTTTTTTTTCAATTTATATTTTTTTATTGAGTTATCATATATGATATACATCATTTCCATTGTATAAGTGAACAATATGTATATGTCCATTAAACAGTTACTGTCCTGGGGCAGCCTTCCGGGAAGCATGCCGTGGGATCACCCAGTGGCTATCTGACATGGGTGTATGTCTCTGTGGACTAAGATGACTATCTGGGCTCCTACTGGCTTAGGTAATGTTATAGTCTCTATGTCTGTGGCTCGGGTGGGATTGGTTCGCTTGTTGTGTTGTAGTGTTTGGGGTCCAGCGTCCTGAGGCTCTTCCTCCTTCTGGTCTGTTCAGACTCTGCACTTTACTGGGGCAGGTTTTCGATCCGCCCGCTTGGTGGCGCTTGGAGGGTGGCTCTGGTGTGGGCCTGGGCTGCAGTCCCAGGATTTTGTAGAATGCCTCGGGGTCGTCTGTTGACGTCAGGGTGTGGGATGTGTCCCCCATTGTCACTGCTAGGGACCCCTCCATTCCCCATCGATACTTTATGGAGCAGTCTCTGAGTTTCCTGGCCACCAGTGCTAGTTTCCGTTTCTCCACCAGTACGGAGAATGGAATGTCTCCATAGATGGCTATGGTGCTGCCATCGAATTCTATGGCCCCCTGCGCTCTGGAGCGGCTCATGATTGCATTTCTGGCACTTACGTCGCGTGTTACCGCTATGACATCCCTGGTGGTCCCTTCTGGTGCTGCTGGGGATTTGCGGACTCTAAATGCCGAGGCTATGAGCGGCTGGGTGGCCCCCCTTCAATTCCCAGGCTGTCTATGAGGCTCTGAGCGTATATCAGTAGCCTCTCGTTACCAATCGCCTCCGGGATCCCCCTGAATCGAATGTTCCTGCGTCTATGTCGAGTTTCCAGCACTGTCACAGTGCGGTTTAGTTTCTGGACCTGTGCGGTTAGGTCCCCCATTTTTGTCACAGTCTCTTGTAGTTGTGCCTCTCTGGCACCTTCTCTCTCTTCCAGAGCTCGGACTTTGGTGTGGACTGTCCCCACCTCAGCCTGTACCACTTTCAGGTCTTCTCTCCACATTCTCCTGAGATCTTGCAGGAGTTTCTTTATGTCCCCCTTCGTGGAGGGTGCTGAGTCTTCATCAGACTCTGATGCAGTGGATTCTCCTCCTGACCGTTGCGGTGTGGAGGGATCTTCTTCCTCTGGGGAGTCTTCCGACCGTGTGTTTTCCACTCCGGCCTCGGGCGCCATCTTAGCTTGCAGCCGCGGTACGGGCATCTCGAAGGAGAGCCGAATATCGGGTAAATGGGTCGTCCCTGTGTGCTGAGCTTTCCGATTTTTGCGCCCCATGGTTCTCTCTGGTGGGGGGTGATGTGTCTGTCTGATTGCTCTCGTTTTTTTCGGCCAAAATAGCGTTTTTGCTGTGGTGCGATACGGAGCCTCTCACTTAGGCGTCCGCTCAGTCTCTTGGTTGGCCACGCCCCCCCCAATTCAAATGTTTTGTAGAAACCTTCAGACATCCGGAATTCTACAGAGTGCTCTGACATATAGTGTTTAAGTTCTGTGCTCTATAAGAAACTGTGTGATGGACTCAAGGAACAAAACACATACACAGGCTAGATTTAGTTTGTATTTCTGTCACATAAGCAAATCAACATTGCAGTGTTTGACAAATGCCTCCTCCTCCCAACACTCGCTGCTCTCTGCACTGTCCTCTCGCTCAGGCCAGAGTTTATATGTAATCTAGGACAAGAGCTGCAGTCTGCCAGCATGTTGGGTTTCCTCCTTAGAATTCCTGCTTACTGTGCATGTTACTACTGCACATTTCAGCATGTGTCAAATTGGAGCTGCACTCTGCAGCACTAATCTCACTGGTGTTTCCAATTCTGGCACTTGTTATGCAAAAAGAGGGCGACTCTGCATATGGGCATATAGTATCACAGTGTTATCGTTGGTTATTTGACATAATGAAATGTTAACTTAATATGTCAGCTGTTACAGTCTTGACTTCATTTTTTTATATTTTGTAGAATGAGCTGGCATGATTTGTGATAGGGAGATACGTTTGCAGAAGCTAGTATTAAATCAAGTCTTGCTGTGAAAATGGAAATTGTTTTGCAAAGATAGATATTTAGGGAATCATACCAGCACAGGTACCCTTTTATATTGTAGTACAGTTTAGATCAAGCATGTCAAACTTGCGGCCCACATTGACAATATTTGCGGCCCACTTGCCCTGGGGCCACTTTGTGCTGTGACTGCGAGTAGCCGCAAGACAGGAAATATATTTCCTGTCTGATTCTTGTCTTCCCTCCCGCGGCACAAGAGCGCAGAGTGTCTCTGTCTGCAGAGCAGGCCAGCCACTCCTGCTCACAGTGCCAGAGGAGCATCTGGCCTGCTTGAGCAGAGAAGAGCAGGGCTGGAACTGGAGGATGGGCGGCTCATCTTTAGGTAAGAGAGAATGCTTGGGGGTTAGTGTGTAGACTGTATTCATTTTGGGGAGGAAGGGGGGTAGTGTATTAATTTTTTAGGAGGGAAGGGGCCAGTGTATTCATTTGCGGGAGAAGGCGCTAGTGTATTAATTTGCAGGAGAAGGCACTGTATTAATTTGGGGAAGGGAGGGGGGAGGGGCAGTGTATTTAATTGGGGGTAGGGCAATGTATTAACTTGGGGGAGGGAAGGGGCAGTATATTGGAGTGGGGGGAGGGAAGGGGCAGTATATTGGAGTGGAGGGAGGGAAGGGGCAGTGTATTGGAGTGGAGGGAGGGAAGGGGCAGTGTATTGGAGTGGAGGGAGGGAAGGGGCAGTGTATTGGAGTGGGGGGAGGGAAGGGGCAGTGTATTGGAGTGGAGGGAGGGAAGGAAGGGGCCGTGTATTGGAGTGGGGGGGGGAGGGAAGGGGCAGTGTATTGGAGTGGGGGGGAGGGAAGGGGCAGTGTATTGGAGTGGGGGGGAGGGAAGGGGCAGTGTATTGGAGTGGGGGGGAGGGAAGGGGCAGTGTATTGGAGTGGGGGGAGGGAAGGGGCAGTGTATTGGAGTGGGGGGGAGGGAAGGGGCAGTGTATTGGAGTGGGGGGGAGGGAAGGGGCAGTGTATTGGAGTGGGGGGAGGGAAGGGGCAGTGTATTGGAGTGGGGGGGGAGGGAAGGGGCAGTGTATTGGAGTGGGGGGAGGGAAGGGGCAGTGTATTGGAGTGGGGGGAGGGAAGGGGCAGTGTATTGGAGTGGGGGGAGGGAAGGGGCAGTGTATTGGAGTGGGGGGGAGGGAAGGGGCAGTGTATTGGAGTGGGGGGAGGGAAGGGGCAGTGTATTGGAGTGGGGGGGAGGGAAGGGGCAGTGTATTGGAGTGGGGGGAGGGAAGGGGCAGTGTATTGGGAGTGGGGGGGAGGGAAGGGGCAGTGTATTGGAGTGGGGGGAGGGAAGGGGCAGTGTATTGGAGTGGGGGGAGGGAAGGGGCAGTGTATTGGAGTCGGGGGAGGGAAGGGGCAGTGTATTGGAGTCGGGGGAGGGAAGGGGCAGTGTATTGGAGTCGGGGGAGGGAAGGGGCAGTGTGTTGGAGTCGGGGGAGGGAAGGGGCAGTGTATTGGAGTGGGGGGAGGGAAGGGGCAGTGTATTGGAGTGGGGGGAGGGAAGGGGCAGTGTATTGGAGTCGGGGGAGGGAAGGGGCAGTGTATTGGAGTCGGGGGAGGGAAGGGGCAGTGTATTGGAGTCGGGGGAGGGAAGGGGCAGTGTATTGGAGTCGGGGGAGGGAAGGGGCAGTGTATTGGAGTGGAGGGAGGGAAGGGGCCGTGTATTGGAGTGGGGGGGGGAGGGAAGGGGCAGTGTATTGGAGTGGGGGGGGGAGGGAAGGGGCAGTGTATTGGAGTGGGGGGAGGGAAGGGGCAGTGTATTGGAGTGGGGGGAGGGAAGGGGCAGTGTATTGGAGTCGGGGGAGGGAAGGGGCAGTGTATTGGAGTCGGGGGAGGGAAGGGGCAGTGTATTGGAGTGGGGGGAGGGAAGGGGCAGTGTATTGGAGTGGAGGGAGGGAAGGGGCCGTGTATTGGAGTGGGGGGGAGGGAAGGGGCAGTGTATTGGAGTGGGGGGGAGGGAAGGGGCAGTGTATTGGAGTGGGGGGAGGGAAGGGGCAGTGTATTGGCGTGGGGGGAGGGAAGGGGCAGTGTATTGGAGTGGGGGGAGGGAAGGGGCAGTGTATTGGCGTGGGGGGAGGGAAGGGGCAGTGTATTGGAGTGGGGGGAGGGAAGGGGCAGTGTATTGGAGTGGGGGGAGGGAAGGGGCAGTGTATTGGAGTGGGGGGAGGGAAGGGGCAGTGTATTGGAGTGGGGGGAGGGAAGGGGCAGTGTATTGGAGTGGGGGAGGGGCGGTGTGTTTGTGGGAGGGGAAGGACGGTGTATTGGAGTGGGGGGAGGGGGGCAGTTTTTTTTTTGTTTGTTTGTTTTTGTGGGTCTGCATGGAGGCGCTGAACACTCACCATGGAGATGCTGATTGGCCACACAACTTTTTGCCACACATGCACAGTAGCCTCACAATGATTTTCTATGGGAAAGCATTGGATTGGCTGAGATAATCAAGTTTGATGATCTCCGCCAAAGTGAAGAATACACTCATAGGTCTTAAAAATCAACAAGATAACGTAATTTGTCAGGCAACTTTTTTTATACTGTACTTTTTTAAAGAAACCTAAGTTTCTATGAAAACTGAAGTTGTGTTTTTTTTTTGTGGCCCACATGAACTTAAACCTTGTTTATTTGGCCCGTGTTTTCTTTTGACTTTGGCATGCTTGATTTAGATGGTCCTTCACATTTACAAAAACAGCATGTTTGTAGTACTCTGTATTATATTTTATCTACACTAACAAAAGAATGGTGTGGTTTTTTTTTTTTAATATATATATTTTTTCTTTTGCTTCCCAGTTAGCCATGGTTACTGGTAAGATAAAAGATTTAAAAAAATATATATAATAATAATGCTACCTGGAATAACAACCTCCCTTTTTTTGGGGGGGGGGTGGGGGGGTTAATACATGTGCACGATAGTTAATACATTTGCATTATAGACTAAACACTGTGACCAATACGTTAGGAATTGAGTGGGAAAACGGTAGCATTTGGAGAAGGATCGGTTCACAGGAATAAATCCGGAGAGCAACAGTACTAAATCAAAAGGTAGAACTCCACCTAGCTACTGCAGACAAACTGGGCTAACATGGGAATATCAGAGTAGACAGTTTAAGGTTTGTTTAGAAAAAGTATAGGTGGAGGTATAACCGGAGTGGTTGACGTTACTCTACCTCCTGAGCTGAATAAGATAGCGTTCACTACTATGGATAGTAAGCGCTTGTTATTAGATATGTAGTCTCATATCCTACCTCTCTAGGAAACTACATTTAGAGATCAGTAAAGTATATAATGCCCCTGTCAATTCAGACTTCTAACTGGATCTGAATATTTTTTACAATGCATCAAACTGCTCCACAACGCTGTACAGTTGGACAGACTGTCATAAAATATTCTGTCTTTAAATATGCGGTTTGTAGGTTTCCATGCAGAATAAACCACTTCTGGGTAATGCATAATTTAAAGTCTAGTTTGGGGTAAAATGCACTGTATCAGTATTCAGATTTCACTTCTATAGCATCAGACGTAATATGTGCGTATGTTTTCAATGTGTTCCCATGCAGACGTCTCTGCAGCTTGGCTAACTGATGACGGAATCCGCATAACTCTTAGGAGATTTCTAGAAGTCTGGAGTTTAGATTGGCTTAACTTTCCTGGAATTTTGTATTTATATAAAAAAAAAGTATAAATAAGCAAAAAAAAATAAAATTGTGTTGGCTAAAATGCACCACCTAGTGGCAGAACATTAAATCTGCATATAAAGGCAAAACAAAGCATGCCATTTAAAACTAAATACATAAACTACACATTTGCATTATCCAAGCAAGCAGAGTGCAATTTAACTATATAAATCAGGTCTGTCCAACTGTGGGGTCTTAAGTTGTTAAACTACAACTTACTGAATCATCTGTTCAGGTCACTATAACTTGCTGTTTAGGGAATAAACCTCAATGTGTTATATGTCCTTGCTTGCATTATGTAATTTGTGTAAAAGTCAAAATTATTCATTTTTTGTGTGAGAAAGTGATATTAGATCACTGGAGGTTGACTGGGATTACAGTTGCTAGCATTGTGATATATCTGGTCTAAAGACACTGATTTCCAAATCTAACTATCTTCACCTTTCTTGCCTGGTTTAAAACCACTTCTCTGAATACCCCACACACTGTGAGCTGTATGCTCTCTCCATCTCTGACTCATAGGGGGTAATAGAAAAAAAAATGGTCTAATGTCCTATAAGTAGGGCAATTACCGTGGAAACTAGTAGAACAGACGGGCACAATTCATTGTAGACTTCTATTTTAAATCTTGGCACTGCATTTCAGAAGTGACAAAGTTTACACATAACCCCAATTGTGTTTAATAACCACTCATATTTTTTGTGTTAACCTTTAAACTGTATTTTATTGTCCATACTCTTCAGGAATTGGGTGAAATCAACAGAAATATAATCTATAAAAATGTGTGTGTGTGTGTGTGTCTGTGTGTACATACATATATAAAAGGAAAAAATATATATTTATATTTTTTATTCCTTTTATATAGTCCTTTCTAAATAAAATCTTTAATACATTCTGAATAGCCAGAGCAGGATGTACAGTTTTATGTGCAAAAATACATCATAAGTAACTATCCCACTGTAATTTGCAATGTTTTATCGTTTTTTTATTTTTCTTATTTTTTTTCCCCTTTGTCTAGGTGATGTCAAACTAGAATCTGTTTCTTTAATGGAGCAGCTAAGGGGAGAGGCTCTGAAATTTCATAAACCTGGTAAGTGTTGGCTACGGATATGGCAATTAAATTTCCTTAAAGGATCACTATAGGCACCCAGACCACTTCACTCAATGAAGTGGGCTGGGTGCCAGGTCCCCCCCTAGTTTTAACCCTGCAGCTGAAAACAAAGTTTCAGAGAAACTGCTATGTTTAACCCCTTAAGGACACATTATTATTATTATTATTGCCATTTATATAGCGCCAACAGATTCCGTAGCGCTTTACAATATTTTGAGAGGGGGGGGATGTAACAATAAATAAGACAATTACAAGAAAACTTACAGGAATAATAGGTTGAAGAGGACCCTGCTCAAATGAGCTTACAGTCTATAGGAGGTGGGGTATTAGAAACATTAGGATAGGAAATATCAAGTAGGAGTGAAGCAGAGCTGGAGGAGAGAGCAAAGCACTATCCCATAGGAGAGCAAGAGACAGGTATGTAAGGGAGAGATTACTCTGGGAGGCCATACGCTTTCCTGAAGAGATGGGATTTAAGGCCCTTCTTAAATGATTGAAGACTAGGGGAGAGTCTGATGGCAGTAGGCAAGTTATTCCATAGGAGAGGAGCCGCCCGTGAGAAGTCCTGCAAGCGTGAGTTGGCCGTACGGGTGCGAGCAGCGGTCAGGAGGTGGTCGCGGGCAGAGCGGAGGGTACGAGGAGGGGCATACCTCTGGATCAGTGAAGAGATATAAGAGGGGCTGGAATTGTTCAGTGCTTTAAATGTATGGGTTAGCACTTTGAATTGACTCCTATAGGATACAGGGAGCCAATGTAAGGACTGGCAGAGGGGCGAGGTGTGAGAGGACCGACTGGATAGGAAAATCAGTCTAGCTGCAGCATTCATTACAGACTGTAGCGGGGCAGTACGGCTTTTGGGGAGACCAATCAGGAGAGGGTTACAGTAATCCATGCGGGAAATTACTAGAGCATGGACAAGCTCCTTGGTAGCATCTTGCGTAAGAAAGGGGCGGATGCGGGCTATGTTTTTGAGTTGGAACCTACAGGACTTGGCAACATGCTGGATGTGAGACTCAAAGGTGAGACCAGAGTCAAGTATGACGCCAAGACAGCGCGCTTGTAGGGACAGCGCGCTTGTAGGGACACATGACATGTCATGATTCCCTTTTATATCAGAAGTTTGGTCCTTAAGAGGTTAAACTCAGGGTTAATCCAGCCTCTAGTTGTTGTCTCCCTGACAACCACTAGAGGCCGCTTCCTTGATTCTCAGTGTGAAAATCGCATTGAACTCTCACAGCGCGAGTTCAGATCCCGATAGGAAAGCATTGAGTAATGCTTTCCTATGGGCGGTTGAATGCGCGCGCGGCTGGCTCCACTCAGGATCTGACGTGAGCAGGGGGAGGAGAGGTCACCAGCGCCAAGGGAGCCTGGCGCTGGATTAAGGTAAGTAGCTGAAGCGGTTTTATCCCCTTGAGCCCAGCGGGAGAGGGGCACTGAGGGTCGGGGGGGGGGGGGGGGGGGGGACCTATTAACCCTATAGTGCCAGGAAAAATGAGTTTGTTTTCCTGGCACTATAGTGCTCCTTTAAAGAAAAGTATGTTACTGCGATGATTTTTTTTCTGTAGTTTCTCTTTAGCCACTTAAGGATGGAGGCAATTTTCCAGCTTTAAGAGAACCACATAATTCACCAAGACCACTATATCTCAGTGAAGTGGTCTTGGTGCCCTGTCAATGTAACCCTGTAATGAAAAAAAAATAGTTGTGTAGAAATTGCTTTGTTTGAATTGCTGGGTTAAACACCTCTAGTGACACCCACTAAAGGTACTTCCTGAGCAACAACAGAGTGAAAATCAGTCATGTGACCAGATGCAGCTCACAAGAAAGCATGAGTGATTGGGTGCATGCATATTACATCCCCAATGTTCATCCATGAGGATCGTTGAATTTTACAAACTCCTGGGGTGCAACACCACCACCACAATGACGGGTGGCGGAGCAACAGTAGTACTGAGGAACCTTTATTTTACTAAATTTAATAGGGACAGGGGCGCTATAGCATTGGAAATACATCTTTGTATTCCGAACACTAAAGTTTTAATTTCACAATTTAAATTTTTTTTTATTTTTTTATTTTTATAAAAAAAGAACAGAAACGGCTTTGTTTTTATATTCAACACATTAACCCCTTAAGGACCAAACTTCTGGAATAAAAGGGAATCATGACATGTCACACATGTCATGTGTCCTTAAGGGGTTAAGTATGGTTAAAAATGGGGGACGACAATGACCTATTTTCAATTTTTTTTGCTTTTATTTTTTTTAATACAGATAAAGTGCATGTAAAGAAAATTAGCTAAAAACAGATTCATGTATTATTCCTGATTGTTGAATGACTCCTATGTCTAAAATCTAAAATAAAGGAACACTGTACTCACTATAACAGTTCATCTAATTGAAGTTGATATAGTGCCCACGTTCGATATCTCCTTCTAATTGCTCCCCCCAAAACAATATTTTAATAGTTAGAAGGCTTGGGAGCATGTTTAAAGACATTATTCCAAGCCCTCTGCATAGGGTAGACAAGATTGTTACTTCCCAGCTCTCATACACACGCATACTGCATCATCGCGCACACGTTTCGGCTTGCCATAGAGAATCATTCCATACAATGCTTTTCTACGACAAGAGAATGCTTGGCAGATTGCAGCAAGTGTCGCTAAAGCACCTATGGCTATGAGGCGCACTGAATTGGACCATCATCCTGAAGTCACGCCTCCAAAATAACATCATGCGAGTACTGCAATGCTAAGGGAGATTCGCTGGATAAAGGGTGGGTAAAGTAATTTCTAATTAATTTTTTTTTTTTAAATGATTTATTTTTAACATTGCCCCTCCCAGGGGGTCCTAAACAACTAGGGATTATAGTGTTAGGAAAACAGGTTTGCACTCCTAAAGCTATATTGTTTCTTTGATATGTGGTAGTCAATACATAACTCTAATAGTACACCTACCCTAGCCTTAATCTTTTACGAGCTCTAGCTCTAAAACAACCTAAACACTTACCCTACTCTAATCCCTCACAGTAAACTCACACAGTACAGTGCTCACTTTGAGCGCAGCATACAGCCCATCCATCTAAGGCCACTGAATATGGCCCCTGTTGACAGTGAGGAAGCCCTGGTATCAATTCAAAGGATTGTCCATGTCATTCTAACTGCTTTATAGTCCACTATATTGCCACCATGTTTGTATTTTCCTGGCTAGTCCATCTAAAGTAACTACCTTGAAAACATTATTATAGTGATATTTCTTTCCAACTTTCATTTCAATGTTGACAGGTGGGCACAGGTGAGAACATTTGCTCTTTTGTTTAGAAAGTTAGTCTACTTTTAAGTAATGTATCTGCACCGTGCCTACAGGTGAAAATTACAAGACAGAAGGATACATCATTACTCCAAACACCATGGATCTACTGAAGAAACATCTGGAGATCACTGGGGGACAGGTGAGGTGACCTAATGACTAGTAATGTTCCCTTTACAACAGCAACTATCAAACCTTCATGTGTGAATAGAGACTTAAGAAGTAACGAGCGTTCTAGTAATATTTCTCAGGGCCTTTTCTGTAGTCTGGAAATTACCCTTTTTATAATTAGACAACACATACTGCTTTTCTTGCCTCTAAGGCTTTTTTAATGCAAATTAATATTCCGAGCCAAGTAATTTGTGTAGACAGCTGGTTAGTTTGCAAAATTGTGGTTTATGATGCATGAAAAAAAATATTGTTTTCTTGCACAACCTTTATACCCGTCACAATTGTGTTCTATGCAAGAGTGGATCACACAAACAAATTAATAAAAATAAAATACATTTCTGAATTTATTTATTTACAGTTTTGTACTGTGTATTTTTGTTTGTTTACTCACTAAGCATGAAATTCTAGAGAATTAACAAGCACATTGAAAATATGATGTCCAGAGGCCCAAACTTTGTATTCCCCTTTAAGGGCATTACAATGCTTTCAGAAGTGCTGTTTGTGGAGTCTGCCACACATTTTGAGGTATTCGAACACAAAATGTCCTGCAGGCAATTTCAGAACTTTTTTTTATTTCTAGATCAGAACTCGGTTTCCTCCAGAACCAAATGGGATCTTGCATATTGGTCATGCCAAAGCGATCAACTTCAACTTTGGTTATGCAAAGGTACGATAAGAATTTGTGCAGTTTCTTTGTATAGTTTTTACTATTATTTATAAAGCACTGTACGATCTAGTGCCGCAACCTATTCCTCAATTTGACAGGTAATCAATCTTCTATATTTTAACATTATTAATATTATATGAACAGTGTAGATTAGTAAGCAATAGAAAACTGTTAAAATTAATCTCATTACAAGTTAGGTTTTTTTCTTGTATCCAAATAACAGTACTGGTTGTCATCCAAACCTATCTAAATCTAAACAAGTCAATGCTAGTGTGCTTATTAGATGTATGCAAGGAACATGCATTGTTTCAGAGATAGAACCATGCTTTAGGATTTCCTTACAGCATGGTCATATTCAATTTTAAGGCTTTGTACTAATGTCCGCATACATCTGTACAGGCAAACAATGGGATCTGCTTCCTGCGATATGATGATACAAACCCAGAGAAGGAGGAGGAGAAGTATTTTACGGCCATTAAAGACATGGTAGAGTGGTTGGGTATGTAGCTCAGAGATATTTTTTTAATTGTTTTTATTTTAGAAATCAGATAAAAGATGCAACTGTATAGCCTTTAAGAACTCTTTAGTAGATATTAAATGATTTTGTCCCAGAGCTAGTATTAGAATACTCATAATGCTATTTAACCTTTTATGCATGTATGGATCGCCTGAAATCTTCTTAATAGGGGAATTGCTGGATTGACTTTAATGTATTGAAGAGCATTTGTTTTCCCTTATTCCTATGGTGACACTTGAATGTTTAGTTAATGTTGGATAATGTAGATTTTCACATTTTAGTCTATTGATTAATGGCGATAAAATTAATGATATTGTGTAGTTAAAGGCTAAAATAAGCACAACTGTTACTGCAATTGGAATTTAGCCCTCATCATTCTCAGTCAGCCTTTCCCAAGCACCCTTCTGACTCCTTAACCACAAATTTCATTTATTTTTTTAACTTTGTTCTTGTGTGCATTTCTGAAACCCCTCAGATTTCTTTTTCTGTGACTTCTGAGACAAGAAGAGATGCCATAGTAAACCTGTGAGATTTCCAATGTGCAGAGATCCATATTCTTGGCTTTGTTTAATTTCACATCTTGCACACATGCTATAAAATAAACCAATGACTACAATTGTTGGCTATTTTGTTTTTGTTAGAGGTTTATATTAAGAGTTGGCTTGTTTACAGTGGCCTGCAAATAGTAGCATGCTTCTTCGCAGTTTATTCCTGATGTTTTTCATGTACAGAGCCGGGAAGATCAAATACAAATTATTATACTCGGGTCATGTTGCTGACAGTAGCAGTAATGTGGGGGTAAGCTCCTTAAAGGAACACTGGAGGAGTGAAGTGTCTTGACTCTCCTCCTTTCTTTCTCCTGAATATCTATTAGCAATATTAATTTATCTTTCCAACATCCATGCTTAAAGAGTAAGGGCAATAGATTTAAATATGAGGCAAATAAGTAAAGATGAAAAGGGATATATTTAAATGGGGGGCAGATACATTATTGCCACTGAAGGTCTCCAGGGATGGATAATTATATTATTTTCTTTCTATTTGGGGTTTCATCCCTTAAAGCCCCTTCTCCCTATCCATATAGAGCAAACCATGGTTTACTCCTTAGTAAAGTACTGTAAAATATATTCTGTGCTCTTTTATTTGGGGGTAGGATGCATTTTTTTTCCTAGCAGGTCCAGCAGTAAAAACATCCTTGGTCACCCTTTGCGTAGATGATATTAGGAACTCTTCCCTGCTTTAAACGCCATATCTTGTTTAGATTGTCTTGACATTTAAAGTAAACCCATCTAGTAATACATCTATCACCTTGTCCGTATGACTTGTCAGGTTAGAAGGTGCCTGAGAACAAAATGATGTAATGTTTGAGGTGGGGAACCATGGGCATGTGCTAAATTAAGGCTGAAGGGACTCCGCGTGGTGTTACATTTTTGTGAAACTATTTTGCCTTTATCTGCTGTCACAGGATACAAGCCCTATGCAGTGACGCACGCTTCAGATAACTTTGGCCAGCTGTACGATTGGGCTGTGGAACTCATTAAGAGGTGAACAGAGGGGCCTAAGTTGTGGGAAATGTGATCCTGTGGGGAGACACGAGACTGTAGGAATTCAGGTTGTTAAAGGATTACTAATGCCCTAAAATAAGTCTGCTTATGTTGCATAATTTTCCTACCTGATAGGGAACCCCTATGGGTGTTGTGTTTTTTTTGTTTTTTTTTTTAAAGATGAAATAACGTTTTGAATTTAAAATGGTGAAGAGCTAAGCTGCTTATGTAAAAGTTTTATCAATTCTAAATTTGAACATTAGAGGCAAGCTCTGCAACTACTTTTGTATATCAGTACATCGAAGTCTTGTTCTTTAACACTAAGAAATAAATATAAAAAATAGATTCTACCACCTAATTGAGCCATGCATTTCTTGTCAACTGTTATATGTAACTCGCCTCTGCTCCATAAGCTTGTCAAAAATAAATACACTATTACACTTTAATGTTTCATTAAAGTTCAATTTGAATAATTTTCTATATGGAGTGAAACTGGGACTTGATGTTCGAGGCCAGGTGAAGACCAAATAAAGACACATTTAATATTTTCTTACATTAGAATGGAGTGAGGGTTCTGAGTCAGTGCTTTATTTTCTCTGTAATGTAGGGTTAACAGGAAATGTCCCATTGTTAATTCATTGATACAGATTGTATTGTTTGCTTTTTTTTTTTTCAGGGGTCATGCATATGCATGTCACCAAAAAGTGGATGAAATTAAAGGCCACAATCCCCCACCATCTCCATGGAGGGATCGACCGATCGAAGAATCCTTACTTTTGTTTGAGGTACAATATTACTTACAAATAGCATTGTGTCTGAAACCCAAACACAGAAAAGTACAGGATGGTTCAGGATCTCCGACCCGCGAGCCCGTAGCCACAGCACCCGGAGCCCAATTAGGTGGTAGAATCTATTTTTTATATTTATTTCTTAGTGTTAAAGAACAAGACCCAAACACAGATATGCACACTTTGACACATACACACACAGACACATACACATACACATACACATACACACACATACACATACACACACATACACATACACACACACACACACATTCACACCCGGCCCCTTCCGGGGGTGGGGTTCCACAATGTAGATACACTATGTCAAAGGGTTTCACTGGAATAATTAATTGGTAGTCCCTGCCGTAGAGAATAATATAATGCACTGATTCTCTATGACTGATCCTGACGGCACTGAGCATGCACGGCTGATGTCACGGTATGCCTGGGTATGAGGTCCTAGAAGGAATAGTCCTGGCAGAGGGCTTGAAGGTGTGGCTTGAAGTCTAGCTTCCAAGCCTTCAAACTATTAAAATATAATACTTTATGGGTAAGAGTAGGACATGGGTTAGGATTGAAGGCAATGTAACAACTTCAATAAGATGAAATTGTTATAGTGCCTTTTGTGTTCATTTAAATATCCTCAGAGTAGTACCTTTTGACTATACCTTTAAATCTTTCAGGCCTTTGCCCCCTCTCTTATTTGTGAATCTTGTTTCCCACACCCTCTTACTTCTTGGTATTGACTGCAGGGAATGAAAAAGGGAAAGTTTGCAGAGGGAGAGGTAACCCTGAGGATGAAGCTTGTTATGGAAGATGGAAAGATGGATCCAGTAGCATATCGAATCAAATATACCCCACACCACCGCACTGGAGACAAATGGTATGTGCTTGGTTACATGTCAGAGTGGTAAAACTCATGATGAAATAGTGTAGAAAATAGGCAGAGATTGTGGATAGTGCAGCTTGGACTTCAGTTATCAATAATTTCAGTTTACTAAAGGAACACTATAGGCACCCAGACCACTTAATCTCAATTAAGTGGTTTGGGTGCCATGTGCCTCCCTCTTTTACCTCTGCATGATCAACTTGCCTAATGGCCGTTTCCATAAAATATCTAATTAAAACTCTGCTATTGTAGTCTGATGGGGACCATATGAGTGGTGCAGCGCAGCATTTTGCCGTGCTTGTGCACTCACCTCCCAATTTTTTCATATTGCATTGGATTGACTGAGACCATCAAATCATTTTCATCTTGATGATCTCAGCCAAAGAGGCAGAGCTTGAGTGGGGGGAAAAAACAGCACAGTTACGTACCTTTTTTGTTTAACCGTGAAAATGCTGGCCCAGGCACCTAAACAGCCTTACTAGGCCACTATTTGTATTCCTAACACGTTGGTGTTCTTTTACCACATACTAATTGCTTAAGAAAACACCATTCTATAGGGCTAACATTCAGGGGATCTGATTCTTCAAATGGTGTGTAGTTGGGTCAGTTCCTTTGTGCATCTTTGAAACCCCTCAGATTCTCCTCTGTATGGATTCTGAGACAAGAAGAGATGCCAGAACAAATCTGTGAGCTTACGAACATGCAGTGACTACCTGTCTCTGCTGTGTTTCCGTCTTACATACAGAGATCATTATGATCAAAACATGTTTTTTTACTATTTTATTTCACTTCTAATTTAGAAAGATCCTGCAATGAGTGGTTCATCATGAACTGCTATTTCAAGAGACAATCTAAGCACCCATGGTGCATGTATGCATGTTATAGGGAGTAGTGGACTTTCTAGCACAGTAACAAATGCATGGTTTATATACATTTCACTTATCTTAGATAAACCCTTTTGCCTCCATTGTCTTATCTGTAACAAAAGCTCAAGATGTAAAAATGTTACTTTTTTAATATGTATTGTAAAGATCTAAAAAAAAATATATATATATAAATAAGTTTGGCACTCTTCCTTAAAAAAATAAAAGCAAGAGATACATACCAGGGTGAAACAAGCCAGCGAAAATATAAATAAACGAATAATGTAGGCGCACGCCTGGATTTAAATAGTGTTAATTTTACTGTGTCCAAAAATTCAAAAGATCTTTTTATTTTTTGGACACAGAAAAATGAACACTATTTAAATCCTGGAGTGTGCCTACATATTATATATATATATATATATCTCTGTCTCCTCTAGCCTTCCTCACATTTGGTTTTTTGCTGTTGATCCAAAAGAAGGCAAAAAAAACCCAGTTTGAAGCACAATTTTGCAACAAGCTAGGAAAAAAATTCCTTCTTGACCCCAGAATGGCAGTCAGATTTATCCTTGGATCAAGCAGCTATTACCCTACATTGAAAGATTATATCCTTGAATATACTGTTTTTGCAAGTATGCATCTAGTAGCTGTTTGAACATCTGTATGGACTCTGATAAAAGGTAGTAACCGTCACAATGTGAGACAGATGGGGAAAATAAAATACATTATGTGAAATTACTTTATTTTAACCTGTTGGAACTTTAATTCACTTGTGGGTCATTAGTCAAACCTTTTTCCATAATTTGTGGGGATCTCCGTTCTTTTTGAAAGGTAGCTGGATGATGCTATTACCTGTGTTCTTATCATTTCAGGTGTATATACCCCACTTATGACTACACTCACTGTCTCTGTGATTCTATTGAGCACATAACGCATTCACTATGCACTAAGGAGTTCCAAGCCAGGTAAAACCACGCAGGAACCGACACATGTGGGATTGCTAGAGGCATCATGTTTTTTAAATGTGTTGGCAGTTCATAAAATATGCTGCCCAGGCAGTATATACAATACATATGTTGTAGGAGAGAAAACCATTACCTAATCAAAGCTGTTCCTTTATTGAATAATGGATTTGTTTCCTTCTTAGTGTGGCAAATTATTCAAACCATCAGCTGCCCCAGTAGTCTTTAGACTTTCGCACAAATCCTTTTCACCCTGTGACTAATGAATCAAATGTTTGTTAATCTACCCCTGAATGAATCGACAAGTCCGATATTTTTCTGTGGCGTTTAAGACTCTACAAGTAAATCCATGATGGGTTGATTTGTTCAGGCATAGATTAACCAACATTGGATTAATTTGGCGTAGATGAAAAGACTGTGCATAAGTCTAGGAGTTTTCGGGATTTATCTATTTATTCTCTTGGGGGTTTCTCCCCTCCTCTTCTAGCTACTCAACCACCCATCTGCATCACTGAAACCCCCCAATGTTCTCACCTATAGATGTTGGGACAAGAAGTGATGCAAGAGTCAAATCGCAAGAGTTCCAAAGTACATGCACTTTATGCTTTACGTGCACGTACGATTTCACCTCTCGCACAGATCCTTCTTTTAAATATTATTGTTTTACCATTTTGTTCTTTACACCTAAAATTAGCTTTGGGTAAGAGTTTTGGAGAGTGTTGTTGTAACTCACTCTTTCAATTAACAGCAGTGGATGACAAATCCCATGTTAGACTTAACCCTTGCTGCAAAATAGAGATGATGTGTATGTCTCAATCTCAAACTACATGTATTTTTCAGGCGTTCGTCATATTTCTGGCTTTGCAATGCTCTTGATGTATACTGCCCTGTGCAGTGGGAATATGGACGACTGAACCTGCATTATACGGTGGTGTCAAAGAGGAAGATCATCAAGCTGGTGGAAACAGGGGCTGTCAGGTGCGAAGAGCCAGTCTGCTAATGTCTGTGGATATGATTGGATATTTGAATCTGTGTCTGTACTTTGTGTTAGGGGTAGGTGGCTCCAGGCTGTGAAAGCCACATACAGTAGGGCCTCTCTAGGTTTCCCCTATATGAAAAATATATTCCAGTACTATATTAAACTCATTTAAATGGACTCTAAGCACCAAAACAACTTTAGCTTAATAAAGCAGTTTTGGAGTATAGAGCATGCCCCTGCAGTTTCTGCTCAATTCTCCGCCATTTAGGATTTAAAGTTAATTTTATTTCTGTTTAGCAGTTGCAACACCTCCCCAAGCTGTGACTCAGACTTAAGGGACTAAAAAAAATTTAATTTTCTATTAGATCTTGCAGCACAGTGTTTACTTTAGAAGTTTTTATCTACTTGCTCTGTTATTACTTGCTGTTATTTCACATGAAAGTCATACCTCACAGAGGAACAGAACTGAGCCTCAGAGTATCATGCACATCTCCCAGAAGCTCACAGTGCAGAGATGTGACATCACTACAGAGCAAGCTACGAGGGAGCGATGTTTAGAACCAACCCAAGCTCTATTCCGCACAGCCATCTCATTCCATTTGGCACCTGGGATAAAGAACACAATGTAGAGAAGGGGGACACTGCTAAAGAAAGGGGCAATTAGAGTGAGAGAAGGGGGACATTGGCACAGAAGTAGTGGAAAGTGTCTTGGTAAATTAAATTATAAACATTTTAAATGGAAACGGGGAAGCCTTTACATTCACTCACAGATACAGAACACAAATAAATCCCTGCATTCACACAGGACACTCAAAGAAATACATTTGCACATAGACTGTTGGCACAAGTTCACCCTACCCTGGATACATCTACAATTCTGAATTGGTAAACACACCTACACTCCACAAATACATTCATGCATTTGCAGAAAATGCATCCCTGTATTTACACAAACTTACACTCCAAGTACATAACAAAATATTGATGTGTTTGGTTTTAGTCTGACCTGGCGAGTAGATTCATTCCCTGGTAAGTGTCATGGACTCCCTAGGCTTGGTGGCAAGTATCTTTTCAGGCCTGGCTAGTAGTATAGGACTTGAAATGTTAAGCCCTATATATAATTAGTTTTAATTAGTTTTGTGATTATTGCTTTGGTGTACTGAATTCCGTGGGGTTCTGCATTAATTATCTACGTCTTAATTTTCATCTTCTATAACTGTAACAATCTGTTTACATAGGGACTGGGATGACCCACGTCTGTTCACATTGACAGCTCTGCGGCGAAGGGGATTCCCACCCGAAGCAATAAACAACTTCTGTGCCAGGGTATGATTTTCACTTCCTGGAAACAAAACACTTTATAGACCAGGAAACAAGCATCTTGCACACACCTGTCCTTTTTGTGTGTCTGCAGTTTCACATACTGCAGAACTAAAATTGCACGCCATGTATACTTTTGCTATTACAGCATGACTAGCAGTGTGTATGTATCTAAAATATATAGAAGCCTTTATTTGAACAAATGAATACAAGTATATTAGATATTTGTGTGCACAGTTAATGTGACCATGTTGAGAAGAGATTTATGAAAACTGCTTTATATTTAGAGCAAACATTATGCATAGTTTATGGTGCAAGGAGGTTTTCGTTTCCTCTTCTCCCCTCCCCTCATCCTAATAATTATAGCTGCAGTGATTTTGCAAATACACCCGCTGTCTCTCTGCACAGCACTGTCATGCTATTTGGTGTTCAGTTGTACTCCTGAATGCTTTGAATTGTAGCCTCTTCGTGTGCTGGTGGATGTGGTCTAAAAGCACCTTAGTCAGACCTTAGTTCTCAAACAGTTGACAAAAAAAAAAATCAAATAAAAATGTTTGAAGCACTTTATCGTACTCTTTTATGCACTCCAACTAAACATAATGCCAGAGTTAAAGGATGATTCCAAGCACTGTAATAACCTCAGCCCAAAGTGATTAGCTCAGTGGAGCAAACAGAAAAGGTTATGACTGGCACTTGGCAGAAAGCCGAAGTGGTTATGGTGTTTACAGTGTTCTTTTAAGCGACTCAAGACTGTTACCTCTGCTAAGACTAGAATGGATGTAAGGGACAGTTTAAGAATTTATGTAATGCTGTGTAGGTGTGTAATGATCCACGGGGCAGCAGTTATTTCTGTTAGTAGTAATGTTTGCCAACTTGCTTCTAGGTTGGGGTGACAGTCGCTCAGACTACCATGGAGCCTCACTTGTTGGAGGCCTGTGTGAGAGAGGTACTGAATGAGACAGCCCCGCGAGTCATGGCTGTTCTAGAGCCTCTAAAAGTCACAATAACAAACTTTCCAGCAAACAAGGTGAGTCATCCCTTTGTCAGTATGGTAGTTTGACCATCGGTTCCAGGGATTCATTGAATCTGACCACTTTTATTTTTGTTTATATTTTGCTGGAGAGCTTTCTAACGATCTGTCTGTGTATGTGTGATATTTATAATCATAATTCATAATCTGTCTCCCTCTTTATTTTGGGGCAACAATATGCCATAAAATGTGATGTGGCATAGGCTGTTCCGTTACCTAGTTGTATGCATTCCACACGCACAAAATTAAATTAACGCATGACCCTTTTCTGTATTTTGGATGCAAACTTATATACCAGATCACATACATATATGGACTAGAACTAGCTGTTGCTCTATATCCCTGACATGGGACACAAATGCCCATAAGCACGTTATTCCAGATTCATGGGTATCTGTTGCCTTTATATCCCACTGTATCTAACTTTGCCTCTGTATCTCCCCAACAGGCAATTGATGTCTCTGTACCAAATTTCCCAGCTGATGAGTCGAAAGGGTTCCACACTGTTCCTTTTGCTTCCACTCTGTACATTGAGCAGACAGACTTCAGAGAGGTAAAGGTCTAACGCTAGTTATACATGCAATCCTGTACATTGCAATTCCTGGATATAATCTAAAAATAACCATAAATTAAATATATATTTATTTATATAACTTGCAGGTGATGGAGAAAGGATACAAGCGCCTCACCCCAGACCAGCCTGTTGGTCTTCGGCATGCTGGTTACGTTATCTCCGTACGGAACATTGTAAAGGTGAGATTGTAAAATATATAATGGATGCGTTATTGTATATTGCACATCAGCAACGAGGTTCCTTCCATTTAAAAAACCTTTTATAATTCATTGGGTGGTGGTTAAGGATTTACCTGTGGAGTCCTATTCATTGAATAAGACTCTACAGTTAAATTCCAGGTGGATTGATTCGTTTGGGCGTAGATTAAATATATTTGGTTTGTTCAAACTGCTGAAAACACATCCATGAACAATTCTAGTGTCTGTAACATTGACTAATATCTGCAATTGGATGCAGAATCGATTGGAGTCTGTAGTTTAACCCTTGGTGTGCAAAAAGTAATGCATTTGATAAGATTAAAATGTAAAATTTTTCCAGAAATTTTAATACAGATATAGTTAAATCCAATTTCTAACAATTTTTTTTTTTTATGTCATAAAATTGTGTCCTAAGGCATTTAAGTAGTTAATACCTTGGATAAATTTTTTTAAATAGATGTATCGGTGCAATTTATTCACTAACTTTCAAATAATGGGGAGACTGCAGATTTCGACCAAATAGTTGAATTGGGGGGGGAAATGAAGTGTTTTAGTCTAAAATACCCTTGTCCGTTTTCCACAAAATCCTAATTTACTGAATGATGGTAAAATCTTTATTCTGCTCGACAAACTTTTTAGCAGCTAAATTGCCTGTACCTTGCATTATCTAATTTAAAAGCTATTGTAAATGTTACTGGTCTTTTTAATCCTACCGCTGTGCTTTATACACCACCCTAGGATCAAAATGGCAAAGTAGTTGAAGTGGAGGTGACCTGCACAAAATCAGAACAATCAGAGAAACCCAAAGCATTTATACACTGGGTGTCCGATCCGCTGCTGTGTGAAGTGCGTCTGTATGATAGATTGTAAGTAATCCCTAAGCAGCAAGGAAGCGAAGTTCGTTCTTGCAGTATTGCTTCATCGCTGATTTGTCCTCAAATAGCATGCTCAAGAAATGGTTAATTGTGTTCTGTATCCTGTTTCTGTTAATGGCATATCATGTCTCATTCCAGATTCCATCACAAAAGCCCTGAAGATCCTTCTGAAGTACCTGGTGGATTTTTAACTGATTTGAATCCCGTACGTTCTACTGATAACATTTTGTGTTGGATGAAGCTCTGCTTTGGCCTAGATAACTTTAATGTTTTTATAAACTGCCAGAGGAGCAAATGATTGTCTGTCTTGTAATTCAGTAATTGACGTAGAGACCTGTCACAAAGGCAGAACATTTATTCTTAATGGAAACTTTCTGTTCAACCCTATTAACCCTTTCAAAATGGTGGGGGAGAGGGGGGTATTCACATTTCTGCATATAATTTTTACACAGCCAGTTCCAGAAAAATAACTCAATAGATTAATATATCAGCCTTGATTGTTAAATGCCTGGTATGTCTAGGATCTGAATAGATTTTTGATAATTAATGCTAACCCTTTACCAACCCCCCACCTAATGCTATACCTACCCTAACCCTATGCTTACACTAATGCTAACAGAATACTTCCCCTAATCCTACACTATCACTTAACCTAAAACAGCACTAACCCATACCCAGCATTAACCCTTACCCGTACCCTACAGACTCTAACCCTACCCTACTCTTGCCTCTAAATCTAACCCTAATCCTATCCTAAAACTATGGAAACCCTCTGCTAATATCAACTCTGATATTAGAAAATGTTTTTTCTATTTAAAACCGTAGATGATGGTCTGTGATTGCCATCTACTGGCTGATTTTCAGAATTACATTGAATACAATTATGCATGAACCCCAGCCGATTACACTGTGATTAGTGCTGGGTAGCATCTATTCAGACCCTGGGGTGGTCTCCATGAAGAAGCCTGCAGTTTAGAAACACTGCGGCCTAGCGCAATTGCTCTGCAGAAGTGTAGTTAATGGAGTTAAAGGATTCTAAGCAGGCATCAATCCAGGCCTGCATAGAGTTCATCGGTCAGTCTTTGGCCACTAAAAATGGTACCAGTTGACAGAGGGTAGCCCCAGGTATCCATTGATCCTTTAATCAATTAATCCATTGAGGTGTCCATTATTCTGGTGTGAGCCGTTATTAAACCTTGCTCACACCACAATCTCTTTATAAGCATTTAAAGTACTATTTAAAGAGTTGCTTTTAGTGCAGGCAACTCATCAAAAAGTCTAGGTCCTCAGGTGACAGAAGGGAACCCCAGGTATCAATTGATACCTGAGACTCCATGAATTGAGCAGTAATTTAATCTTGCTCACACCAAAACTGCAGGAAATGTTAGTATGTCCTATTGGCATTATAGCCCATTATATTAAGGATGAACTGACGTCTAATGTTGTAAAATTAACGTCTGTGTACATTATGTTACTAAGAAAGGATAATATATATTGCAGTTAATAGGGCTGTATGGGAAGGTTCCAACCAGAATTAAAGAGTAAACTCTAGTGCCAGGAATACCAAGCTGTATTCCTGGCAATATCGATCCCTCTGCGTCCCTTGCGCCCCGCTCCTACCTGGTAAATGGTTAAAAATCCATTACTTACTTACCTGATCCCAGCGCCAATGTCCCTTGGCGCTGGATCAAAGCTCCACTCTGTCCTGCAACAAGCGGGGTCTAAGGCGCATGCACAGCAAATGATCCATTGAGGTAAATGCTGCACGTGCACTAGACCTCTTCATAGGAAAGCATTGAATTAATGCTTTCCTATGGGAAAAAATCTGACACTGAATGGCCTCATTCTAGGGTAGACTGACAGGTACTTCCTAGTCTTGTAAGCACTCACTACAATAGGCTGCAAACCATGGAAATTTACCGCTATGGTCAAAACCTTTAAGATAAGATTCTTTCTTATTTCATTATAAATATAATAGAGCATATTTTTTCCTATATTTTTAATGCATTATTCCTATACTGCATTAAAGAAATGCCAGTTCTGCCGTGGAGTATTCCTTTAAAAAATCCCTCCCCCCCCCCCCCCGAAATAGCTGTCAAAATAATTTGGGAAATGTAAATGCGAAAACATAACACTGTTTTATTCTCTTCATTATGTACCTGTTTTTTGACACTAGCATTTAGAGACTTGAAATCTACCACATATTCAGTTTAAATGCACCATGCAAGTTTATTTCCCAAATGTAACTAGCTTTTCTATAATTTGTTATATATTTTAATTTTTTTCTCCCTTTAGGACTCTTTGACTGTGATTTCGGATGCTTTGGTAGATCAGTCTGTAAAGAATTCAAAAGCCCTTGATAAATTCCAATTTGAAAGACTTGGATATTTCTCTGTGGATCCAGACACCACTCACGAGAAGGTAATTCTGATTTGTTTATTTGTATTGTATTGCTTTATGTACTGTATATACTTGAGTATAAGCTGACCCGCATATAAGCCGAGTCACCTAATTTTACCACAAAAAAAATGGGATTGACTCTAGTATAAGCCTAGGGTGGGAAATGCAGCAGCTACTGGTAAATTTCTAAATAAAATGAGATCACAATAAAATTACATTAATTGAATATTTATTTACAGTGTGTGTATAGAATGCAGTGTGTGTATAGAATGAATGCAGTGTGTGTGTGCATAATGAATGCAGAATTTGTGTGTGTTTGTGTAGTGTGTGTAAACTGGGTGGAGGGAGAGCATTGTTTTTATTTATATTAAATTTATATATATATTTATAATATTTTATTATTTTTATTTATTAAATATTTAATTGTTTAACTTTTTTTTTTTCCCCTCCCTGCTTGTTACCTGGCCATGGAGGGGGGCTATGGCATTCCCTGGTGGTCCAGTGGCATGGGCTGAGCAGTGGGGGGGCCGGCAGCAAGCTGTTACTTACCTTTCCTTCAGCTCCCCAGTGTAAATCTCGCAGTCTGCGTGCCGTGCGGAGCGTTGCCACAGTAATCCGTAGCAACGCTCTGACGGCCGCGGGACTCACGAGATTTACACAAGGGAGCTACAGGAAAGGTAACAGCTTGCTGCCGCCCCCCCAGGACCACCGGGCTTGTCATGAGCCCAGCGGTCCTGGTCTGTATTATGGCAATGACTCGAGTAAAAGCCGAGAGGGGCTATTCAGCACAAAAAAATGTGCTAAAAAAACTCTGCTTATACTCGAGTATATACGGTAGTTCAAATTTCCATACAAATCTAAGGCCAGAATGAGAAGAGACTGCTACCCTTTAATACAAGTGTCTTGCAAATGGTACAATTGTAATCTCCCCCTCCCCCCCCCCCCCCCTGTTTTAATGCTTAGTCAGTCTTCAGAAGTCACTGTTCAGTAATTATTTTAGATTTGGTAGCAAAAGAACAGAGGCTGGGGAAATGCCATGTACAGTAAGAAATATGCATATGATGCTCTCTGTGGCGCTAATGTATATCATAGCTGGATAGAATAGATATGAGCGCTTTGAATCAAAATAATTTTTAGTAAACCTTGATGAAACTACCACCTTGATGGGTAGCATTGCTCTAATCAACTTGCTGTAACACATGCTTCTGTCATAAAAAAAAAAAAAAGTCGAGTTGCAAATACTTTTCTTCGTCTTTTAATAGAGAACATGGTGCTCGGTATAGGCAACTGATGAGGTGTTTAGGTGTGACTGTCTTGCTGATAACAAGTAACCTAGCAACAGAGTCCTCGGTACGCTTCCCGAGAGATCTGCTTACATTTTAAAACTAGCGTCTTGGAAACACAGATGCCAAACAATATAAAAAGGATTAGGCAATTTTTTTTTTATCTGCTTTTTGATCAGTTTGATACAGACTGATTTAAATATACGTAAAATTATTTGAATGCATTGACCCAAGTGTCAAAGCTGTAATTGCAACTTTTGAAAAGCTTCACTTGTGTATATGTGCAAACTCATTTCCCAATTTCTTTGTCACAGATTGTGTTCAACAGGACTGTTACCCTGAAAGAAGACCCAGGGAAAGTGTGAAGCATAAGAAAAGGGACACTGCACGATCACCCAAAAACAACCGCTTGCCTTAACTCAGGGGATGGCGCATTCTAAGGCCACATTTTCTCTGCTTTCATGGAAAGATTAATAAACATACCATTATTTAAATTTGGCTTTTTATTATTAGCAAGATTTGCCAATGTTCCAAAGATTTTTTATGTAATTAAAACTTTTTAATATTTTTAAAAATGTTAAATATCCAGTCGTACTCACAATATCTTTAGTTTAAGTGCCAAAGCAGTAAATTAATTGCCATTATAACTGGAGTAAGTTTAAGGTGGCATTTCTTTTTTTCTTTTCATTGTTTAAAATTTTATTGAGCTTTCAAAGGGTAACAATTCCGTTACAAACATACAATACAGGTGCACTTCGTCTTATGCGTTTAAACAAGCAATATGGTTACATTCCTATGTTTGGCGTACAGTATTTGTTGTAAGAGCATATCACTCAACATTTGGTACCACAGATAAATTGCTCTGCTACCCGTGAGATCTCCTCCCTTCCCTAATAACTTATACAGGTACATTATGGAGTTCGTATTCGTTTCTAACAGAGGAAGATAATATTGATAAGTATAATAGGCAAAGAAAAGGCCTAAACAACAATCAAAGGAAAAGGAAAAGACGTAATTATTTATAGGACCCACTCCAAACCTGTGCACGTCCTGATATTCGACTTGACTCCTCTGTTTGGTGTGCTTGTGCTGTGCCGTGTGGGGTAATTGCTAGAATCGTCCCTGACAACTCACCATCCCCATACGCGCTCCACCCCTCCCCCCTCTCTTTTCTCTATCAGCACCAAGTGCCACCTTGACCATGCCCTTTCATAATACGAGTTGAGTTGCCCATTCTATTGGTCATATTCTCATTTTATTGAGTCTGTCCAGTACTGTGGACATTCAAGGGGCTAGTTTGTTTTTCCAGTTGGAAGCTATGTTGCTTTTGGCCGCTATGAGGGCGTTTATTGTAGTGGTTCTTTCTGCCTTACGTAAGGAAGTGGGCATCATATGTAATATACAGGTTTCTATGCCGAGTGGTAGTTTATGACCAGTCAATTTTAGTTGTCTGATACGTTCCCAAAAAGGTTTAATATTATTGCAATCCCAAAACATATAGCTGATAGTCCCCACGGAGTCATTGCATCTCCAACATTTAGTGGATACCGTGATATATATGTGGGCTAACCTTTGTGGGGTCGTATACCACCGCATCCAAATTTTATATGCTGCTTCTAGGTGATCCATTCCCCATATTGCTTGCTTGGTACATAGTAAGACACTATTCCACTGTCCCACTGAGAATAGTATTTGGAGCTCTGCTTCCCATTTAAGAATATAGGTATATTTTTCGGGTTTACCAATGTTTTGCAGCGCTCTGTAGCATCCTGCTTAAGGGTTTTACATTTGCCTTCCCTTTGCATAAGGGTTCAGTCTTTCCCATTGCCTAGTTGTAATCCCGGTGAAATGAGCTTGGGCAACATATGATGTTTTATCCTTTGGAAGCTCAACAGTTCCCTGTTGGGTAGATTAAAAGATTTTTGAAGGTCATGAGGTTACCCCCAGCATACAGTTGTGCAATATTTTGTATACCAGCTTCTGCCAGTATGTGAAGTTGGATATCTGTAAGCATTGTATGGGGAAGTATAACATAGGGTTTCTAGGTTCCAACAGGGCAGGTGCTGATTTCTGCCATATGCTTATCGAAAGTTTAGTTGTGGTTAATGGATCTATCATAGGTGGGTGGACTTGGTTGAGGGTTCACATTAAGTGCATGAGGACGTGTGGTGCTATGATGTAGTATAGCCATAGAAGGGTATTCATGTTTGCCATGCAGGTTCACGATTTGTGCTAAAAGCGTGGCTACGTAATAATTGTGGATATCGGTGATCCCCAAGCCTCCCTCATGAAATTTGTGTTGCAAGATTGCAGCTGATATTCGGTGGGGGTCTACGTTTCCAGATATGTGCGTTAATCATCCTTTGAAAATTTGTTTAGATAGTTTAATATGAGCATTTCTTTATTACAATACTGATATTTTTGGACTGTTTTTACTTCTCACCAACAAAATGGGTGAAAGTATTTGCATAACAAACAATATAGTTAGAGATCTGCTAATGTCACCAAGGGGAAAATAATCTCTTAGTGTACATTAAAGCTCATTACATCAGAGCCATATCTAAATCTAGTGTCATCATAGTGTATTTAAAGGACAGCTACGTGGCTTTACCATTTGGGTCAAGCTTTTGCTCTGGGAGTGCTTTCATCAGTTAAATCCTCTTCACTATTAAATATGTGTTTGAGAAGTGTATTTGGCCAATATGTGACTACCATACCTATATAAGCTTGTTGGGGATTCCAAGACCATGCGCATTAATATGGTGGTGTCCATTTCGAGATGAAAACAGTTGCCACTCCTTTGGGATTGTCTGTGGGAATTTACCTTGTCTGTGGGAATATATGCCCATTTAGTCAAATAAAATTTATTTTTTTCAAAAGCATTTGTGAGGTCAGGCACTGATGTTGGACGAGAAGGTCTGGCGTGCAACTTGTGTTCCAATTCATTCCAAAGGTGTTCAGTGGGGGTCAGGACTCTGTGGTTTAAGGCCACTCTATTTACACTGAATTCCTTAAACCACTTAATCTTGACTTCATGTAACACAGTTTACAGTAGGCACTGTGCATTCATGTAGGCAGGGCCGGACTGGGGATACAAAGCAGCCCTGGAAAAAAATGTTAAGCCAGCCCCATAAGTCACTGCGCCATATATTGTCGCATGTAATATGTAAGGCTATGTCTTACCACCCCAGATGACAGATGATTGAGTTATTTATATATATATATATATATATATATAATTTAGCTTTTTCTAATATAAAATATTGGTCCTTTCAGAGTAAAACGTTTAATTATACAGTAAGCATACTCGCATGCAGACACTGACATCTCAATGACACACACAAGCTCATTGATGCACAGCCTCATAGACAAACAATCTCACTGATATACATCGGCTCATTGACATAAAAACGCAAGCTCACTCACTAGCAGGCACACACATGCAAGCAAGCTCACTCACTAGCAGACGCGCGTACACACACACACAGCTTAATGTAGTGGTACTGGTGTTTATAGCATGTCCCTACAGGCTTTTCAACGTAAACACTGACTTTTCAGAGAAAAGGCAGTGTTTACATTGCTTTAAAGGGACACCACTAGTGACAGTCACTCAGACGGTCACTAGAGGTTCTTCCTGTGTTGGTGCACCTACATTCAGGGCCTCTACACTTTGGAGGCGCTGGACGTTCCCCATAGTGATACATTGATTCAATACATCTCTATGAGGAGATGCTGATTGGTGTAGCGTTTTGCAGCCAATCCTAGGGCAAAGCATTGGATTGGCTGAGATCATCAAGCTTGAGGGCCAGTCGAGGGGAGACCAGCACACTGTGTGGGGGGGAAAGGGTGAGCAAAAACACTATTTTTAAACACACATATACACCATGACAGACACAGAAACACACATATACCATGACAGACACAGAAACACACATATACCATGACAGATACACACCATGACAGACCCACACACACATACCATGACATAGACAGACCCACACACACACACCATGACAGACAGACCACACACACCATGACACAGACACACACACACACACACCATGACACACACATATACCATGACACACACCCCATGACGGACGGACACACACCCCATGACGGACGGACACACACCCCATGACGGACGGACACACACCCCATGACGGACGGACACACACCCCATGACGGACGGACACACACCCCATGACGGACGGACACACACCCCATGACGGACGGACACACACCCCATGACGGACGGACGGACACCCCATGACGGACGGACGGACACACACCCCATGACGGACGGACGGACACACACCCCATGACGGACGGACGGACACACACCCCATGACGGACGGACGGACACACACCCCATGACGGACGGACGGACACACACCCCATGACGGACGGACGGACACACACCCCATGACGGACGGACGGACACACACCCCATGACGGACGGACGGACACACACTCCATGACGGACGGACGGACACACACCCCATGACGGACGGACGGACACACACCCCATGACGGACGGACGGACACACACCCCATGACGGACGGACGGACACACACCCCATGACGGACGGACGGACACACACCCCATGACGGACGGACGGACACACACCCCATGACGGACGGACGGACACACACCCCATGACGGACGGACGGACACACACCCCATGACGGACGGACGGACACACACCCCATGACGGACGGACGGACACACACCCCATGACGGACGGACGGACACACACCCCATGACGGACGGACGGACACACACCCCATGACGGACGGACGGACACACACCCCATGACGGACGGACGGACACACACCCCATGACGGACGGACGGACACACACCCCATGACGGACGGACGGACACACACCCCATGACGGACGGACGGACACACACCCCATGACGGACGGACGGACACCCCATGACGGACGGACACACACCCCATGACGGACGGACACACACCCCATGACGGACGGACGGACGGACACACACCCCATGACGGACGGACGGACGGACACACACCCCATGACGGACGGACGGACACACACCCCATGACGGACGGACGGACACACACCCCATGACGGACGGACGGACACACACCCCATGACGGACGGACACACACCCCATGACGGACGGACACACACCCCATGACGGACGGACGGACACCCCATGACGGACGGACGGACACCCCATGACGGACGGACGGACACCCCATGACGGACGGACGGACACCCCATGACGGACGGACGGACACCCCATGACGGACGGACGGACACCCCATGACGGACGGACGGACACCCCATGACGGACGGACACACCCCCCCATGACGGACGGACACACCCCCCCATGACGGACGGACACACCCCCCCATGACGGACGGACACACCCCCCCATGACGGACGGACACACCCCCCCATGACGGACGGACACACCCCCCCATGACGGACGGACACACACCCCCATGACGGACGGACACACACCCCCCATGACGGACGGACACACACCCCCCATGACGGACGGACACACACCCCCCATGACGGACGGACACACACCCCCCATGACGGACGGACACACACCCCCCCATGACGGACACACACACCCCCCCATGACGGACACACACACACACACCCCACGACGGACACACACACACACACCCCACGACTGACACACACACCCCACGACGGACACACACACACACACCCCACGACGGACGGACACACACACCCCACGACGGACACACACACACACACCCCACGACGGACGGACACACACACCCCACGACGGACGGACACACACACCCCACGACGGACGGACACACACACCCCACGACGGACACACACACACCCCACGACGGACACACACACACACACCCCACGACGGACACACACACACACACCCCACGACGGACGGACACACACACCCCACGACGGACGGACACACACACACCCCACGACGGACACACACACACACCCCACGACGGACACACACACACACACCCCACGACGGACACACACACACACCCCACGACGGACACACACACACACCCCACGACGGACACACACACACACACACCCCACGACGGACACACACACACACACACACCCCACGACGGACACACACACACACACACCCCACGACGGACACACACACACACACACACCCCACGACGGACACACACACACACACCCCACGACGGACACACACACACACACCCCACGACGGACACACACACACACACCCCACGACGGACACACACACACACACCCCACGACGGACACACACACACACACCCCACGACGGACACACACACACACACCCCACGACGGACACACACACACACACCCCACGACGGACACACACACACACACACCCCACGACGGACACACACACACACACCCCACGACGGACACACACACACCCCACGACGGACACACACACACACACCCCACGACGGACACACACACACACACCCCGACGGGGACACACACACACACCGACGGACACACACACACACACCCTATGACGGACACACACACACACCCCACGACGGACACACACACACACCCCACGACGGACACACACACACACACACACACCCCACGACGGACACACACAGACAGACACCATGACACACATTACTACTACCTGCCACTGGGTCGTGCAGTGCAGACGGCATTTTACCACATGACAGGAGGCTTCATATTTGCATAACTCTCTTTACTGAAAATCTCCAGCAGCACAGAAACAGAACAACCAATCAGAGAAGTCAGTAGGTATACAAAAGGCCCTGTCTATGATTTCACTTCTTCTTTCTTTGCTGCTCCAGCCTGGCAGACGTGGTCGAGCCACGGGGCTTATGCGTTCCCACCGTTCCTCCAAACGTGGCCGAGCCACGGGGCTTATGCGTTCCCACCGTTTTCCATGATAGCAAGGGTGCTTCGGTACACACACATCCAGAATGGGCAGGATATAACTCCTTCTCATAGCCCCACTCTGGCAGAGTCCAGCGTTGTTTCCAGACCTCCTGGAGATGTCCCAAGAGACTCCTTTTTTTACTACCAGCCTTCCCTCTACTTCTGACGGGACCACGAGGGGAACCCCACACCCTCCTCCTAGAGCGGAAGCTAGACCTAGTGGTCTGGACGATTTCAGGGAATCCTGGTCAGTTCATGGCCCATCACAATCGGTTAAAGACCTTTTATGGGATTCATGGGCTCCCAGCACCAGGAAATGCTATATCTCAGCATGGTCCGCCTGGAGTAGTTGGACAGGACATTAATGAGATGTACCGAAATCTCAGCTCCCCTCCGAACTACTTCGGCAGCTCCTGACTTCATACGTAACACCTCATGGACCGGTGTCTACGACTCCGCTGGCTATTGAACCTTGCTTTGGGGCCCACTCGGTCAGAGGTGCGGCTGCTTCACAAGCCTTATCGGCAGGAGCCTCTCTTGCCGATATGCGTCATGCGGATTGGACACGCAAGAGTACGTTCAGGATGTTTAATTTTCATCAGACATCTCATGCTTCTTTCACACTGGTTAATTCTCGTTAAAAATGCAAATATGAAGCCTCCTGTCATGTGGTAAAATTGAAGGCCAGTACATCAGGAGACGTGGAGGAGGCCGTAGGAGGGCAACAACCCAGCAGCAAGGAGGAACAGGAGGAGCACTGCCAGAGCCCTGCAAAATGACCTCCAGCAGGCCACAAATGTGCATGTGTCTGACTCCATGAGGGCCCGACGTCCACAGGTTACAGCCCAACACCGTGCAGGACATTTGGCATTTGCCAGAGAACACCAAGATTGGCAAATAATCCACTGGTGCCCTGTGCTCTTCACAGATGAAAGCAGGTTCACACTGAGCACATGTGACAGACCTGACAGAGACTGGAGACGCCATGGAGAACATTCTGCTGCCTGCAACATCCTCCAGCATGACAGGTTTGGCAGTGGGTCAGTAATGGTGTGGGGTGGCATTTCTTTGGGGGGCCGCACAGCCCTCCATGTGTTCGCCAGAGGTAGCCTGACTGCCATTATGTACCGAGATGAGATCCTCAGACCCCTTGTGAGACCATATGCTGGTGCGGTTGGCCCTGGGTCCCTCCTAATGGAAGACAATGCTAGACCTCATGTAGCTGGAGTGTGTCAGCAGTTCCTGCAAGACGAAGGCATTGATGCTATGGACTGGCCCGCCCGTTCCCCAGACCTGAATCCAATTGAGCACATCTGGGACATCATGTCTCGCTCATCCACCAACGTCACGTTGCACCACAGACTGTCCAGGAGTTGGCAGATGCTTAAGTCCAGGTCTGGTAGGAGATCCCTCAGGAGACCATCCGCCACCTCATCAGGAGCATGCACAGGCGTTGTAGGGAAGTCATACAGGCACGTGGAGGCCACACACACTACTGAGCCTCATTTTGACTTGTTTTAAGGACATTACATCAACGTTGGATCAGCCTGTAGTGTGTTTTTCCACTTTAATTTTGAGTGTGACTCCAAATCCAGATCTCCATGGGTTGAAAAATGTGATTTCCATTTTTTTGATTTTTGTGTGAATTTTGTTGTCAGCACATTCAGCTATGTAAAGAACAAAGTATTTCAGAAGAATATTTAATACATTCAGCAGTATTTTGAGCAGTATATATATATATATATATATATATATATATATATATATATATATATATATATATATATGTGTGTGTATGGAAGGAGGGGCTTGGTTCCCCTTCTTAAGGAGCACCAGCCCTTCCCTTACTACCGTCTTAGGTCTGGTGAGTTGTGGAGAGTGATCATCACTTCCGGTCAATCCAAACTCCATTTTGCTTACCTGTATCTCGTGGGCAGCTTCCCGGGTCCCAACGACTCCTGTTCCTCCGGTTTCGGCTGTCTGACTTGGGAATCAGACAAGGGGTTTCGCGGGGCTTGTTGTGGCGGCACCCGGTCGCAAAAATCGTAAGTGCTACGGCAGTCGCAATTGCGGCACGGCCGTTTACGTCATCAAGGTTCGACGGGCACACGCATTGTAGCACATTTCGGGACACATTTAGACGAATGCTGGCGTTCGGGTACAGCATATATATTCAATATATGGGTAACAGGGTTTATTTGGTTGGGGCAGTATTCACGTATCCTGGCTATCTTATTGCCGTTCGGTTGCCGAAACACTGTCCTATATTAGATGATAAGATATTTTATTTGTGCTAGGGCGACCTCTGGTGGCTGTATCATTATAGCTGGTAATATTTTTTTTTTCTCGTCTCCTTTCTCCTGGTTACAGGTTATCAGCACATTTTCTGTATTAAGTTAAAAATGTTTGACTGACCCCTGGTGGTCATAAGGGTTATGGTCACAAGATATATGAAGACATATGTCATAAAAGCGCTACTGGTACTAATGGTCCGGATGGTATTGGCAGCAGTAGTTTGTGGCACGTATATGCTGGTTAGGATATATGTCTTAAATAATTCCGGTGGTCAGGAGGGTGGTTACAAGAAGTGTGATAACGTTGGCTTACTGTGTTTACTTTCTGTCTCTAGTTCATCTATATCTAAGCACGTACATCATAGGTACCCATTTAGGATTATCAAATAATCTGTAATCGTGTACAGGGCGGATATTCAGGTTTGGGCAATGTTTAGCAATTCAGTGATTATGGACCTCTTATGTTTCAGTCTCAACAGCATCCACATTGTGCTGCTACTCTACCAACCTTTCACCTGCTATAGGTCAGTAATCACGATTAATTATCCTCTGATTGTCTCGCAAGACCTGGGTCCTTATGTGTATTTTTCTGTCCTTGAAAACAAAACTTATGCATATGGGGATGTGTCGTTTGTGTTAAAATCTAGGGACCCTAGGTTGAATCGCAAGCTATCCATACCGGAATTTGTGTTGGTTCGGGATCTACAGAGACGTGATATGCTCTGTATATCCTGATAGGAGAGAAGAATTGGATCTCTATCTCCACAAGCTGGTGGATTTGGGGCACAAGTACGGTGATACGTCTTTTTACGACTACCACCGTGCTTTTTCCGCAAAGGCGTCAGCTGCTCTATCTCAGTTTAATTATCAAGCTGATTGTGGTGTGCTTGATACGGAGCTTTTTTGTCGACACTTTGCGGGCCTCAAAACCCCAGCTTGTGCCATTTGTTCATCCAACTCCCACACGGCGAATCTGTGCCCTAACTCTCCGGAGGTGAATGCCTTATTCCCGCCTACTAATATGATGCCGACTGGGAGAACAGGCAGGGTGCCGAAAGATCAGCTGGGACGCGATATAGTGTTTTTGGAAAAATCACAGATTTGTAACAACTTTAACACTGGCACTTGTGGATACAGTGCCTGCAGACTACTTCATGTCTGCTCCCAATGTTTCCGGGCTCACTCTAAAGTAATGTGTCCAAATAAATTATATCCTAAGCAGTACCTTTCGTCTCTTAATGTCTCCCTGCTGAAAGAGTTGTTGTGTGGTCACCCATCTCAACATCTCGTAGAATTTTTGGTGGCAGGGTTTACTTTGGGGTTTCACACGGGTATTATTCATATGCCTACTGGAATCTTTGAATGTAAAAACTTTCAGACAGCCCAGGCAGCTCCCTACTTCTCCAGAAAGAAATTGACCACGGATTCTTAATTGGCCCTTTCGACTCCCTGCCTTTCGCGGTTTGGAGAACTAACCCCATTGGACTGGTCATGAGTAAATCCTCCAATAAGCAAAGGTTAATTCTCGACCTCTCTGCTTCCCATGCATGGCTTAGCAAAATGGATATAGTGAACGCTTTTAAATTACTCCCTATCCATCCGTCCCTGTGACATTTACATGGTGTTAAGTGGCATGGGTCATATTATTTTTTCACGCGTCTCGTGTTCTAAGAGCAGCCCCAGGATTTTTGATATATTTGCTGAGACGTTGTGCTGGATGCTGCTTAACATCTGTAAATGCCCCACCGTTATCCATTACCTGGGCGATTTTCTGACCATAGAAAGTTACCTGTTACCTCCTAGTAGCCTCCTTTCTATAAAACGACTGTTCACACAACTAGGAGTACCTATTTCACCAACAAAGACGGAAGGTCCGGATACGATCAACTTCTTGGGGGTGGTGCTGGACTCTGTGCATATGCAAGCTAGCCTCCTCGGGGAGAAGATTGAACGCGTCCTTTCAGCCATTGACCATTACCTAGCAGGGGGTTCTTGTAATAGGAAGGAGTTGCAATCCCTGTTGGGTTCACTTAATTTTGTGATGAAAATTATTCCACAGGGGAGAGCGTTCATATCCCGATCACTTAGCTTATTTCCCCTATTACAATCTGATTCCTCCCGCGTTACGTTAGATGTACATGCCACCGCTGACCTACGCATGTGGAGGGAATTTTTGCTGCACTGAAATGGGAAAAGCATTTTTATTCCAGTGTGGATGGATAGGTCTGTGTCTGTCTGGACGGATGCCACGGCCACTTCTGGATTTGCCGCAATTTTTGGCAATGAATGGATGTGGGGCAAATGGACAAGGACACCTTGGCGTTATTTGAGCTTTACCCAGTTGTGGCAACAGCAGTTAAATGGGGAGCTTGCTGGTCTGGGAATACGGTGCATTGCTTCTCAGACAACATGGCAACGTGCCATATTGTAAACAAGGGATGTTCCTCTTCCCTGGCCATCATGCGATTTATGAGGACTCTCACGTGGCTAGCTGCGAAACAGTTTTCTCTTAACTTGCATACATGTGCCTGGGGTTCTGAATATCGCTGCTGATCATTTATCGCGATCTCGATTTCAGGAGTTCCGGGCGGCACTACCAACAGCTACCCTGATACCAACTCTGGTACCGCGGTGGCAGGAGATGGTTTGGGACTAAAGGAACTACTCACTCACGGGCATCAACTCTCTCAACTTGGTCTTTCTGATAACCCCAGGAAGGCATATGGCAGGGCTTTTCATATTTTTAATAGATTCTTGCTGGACTTTAATATCACAGACCAATTTTCCATGGAGACAATGATTGCATTAATTTCCTGTTGCCACCTTCACCTAACACTATCATTCAATACCATTAAATTATACATCACCGTATTCAACATCACATCCTCACCACTTGGCCTAATAGACAACGCTTTCTGTCATCTTACCAAGAGAAAGCCATACTTAAAGGTATCAAGGACTGCACCCCTACACCCACACCATCCAGATTACCCATCTACGATCTATTGTTCCAGTCACTGTCAAACCTGTTAGACACCTCACCATTCAAAACTCAAACTAATCATGTCATTAAAATGCTATTTAGCTTTTTACGGTTTTCTTCGGCCTAAAGAATTTACCACTGCTAACTACAACTCCCCCAACTTCATCACAAGGTCAAACCTGGTAAAATCACACGATCACTATTTACTGTCCCTACACCATACAAAAACTAGCGCCAAAGGACAGATGGTCACTATTACCTATTACCCCACTAGTAATAAATGGTGTCCTGTGGAAGTTTTCGACCAATACCTCTCCTTCTTTGCAATGGCTCCAACACAACCACTGCTAGCCTTACACAGTAATAGGCTCACTACGAGTAAGTTCTTGCTCTATGTAAGAATGTTGTTGGTTTGGTTAGGCTTGAACCCAGCCAAATATTCTGGTCACTCATTAAGAATAGGAGCAGCTACTACCGCTTCTAAAAGGAATATCCCTGCGCACATCATTAAAATATTGGGCCGGTGGAAGTCCACGGCTTACACCAGATACATTCCTCAGCCAGTACAAGAGAATATGATTATGTGATATACTATGGTGTATTGTAGGCTGAATAAACTGGTTACATCTTTTTGCCCTCTTTTATTTCAAGCCTACTACCTCGTCAGTTCCGGCACACCACAACTGACCTTTCCATTCCCTGTTTGTCTTATGTTACTAATGCTACAGCTTTATGCCCTGACCACAAATATATATATATATATATATATATATATATATATATATATATATATATATATATTTTAACATTTTATTCCGTTCTGTGTCATCCTGGAATATACATATTAGGGGACCTCAATCCCTGTGCTCTTATAGTCATCTGAACAACTTCAGCTTAATGAGGTTGTTCAGGTGAGAACTATAGCTCCCTGCAGCCTTTTTCATGTATACACTCTGAGAAAATACAGTGTTTACATTGAAAGCTAGGAACACCTCCAGTTGCAGTCCCTCAGAGTGAACCAGAGGGACTTCGGAGTTGATGGAGGCATAATATGCCTCCATCCACTCAGATCTGCTGTCAGCAGAGCACAGGGCAGCACTGTGCACAGCATCATGTGATTCAGTATCTCCTCCCTCAGCATGCAGACACTGAACTTTCCTCATAGCGATTCATTGATTCAATTGATCTCTATGAGGAGATGCTGATTGGCCAGGGCTGTGTTTGAATCATGCTGGCTCTGCCCCTGATCTACCTCTTTGTCAGTCTCAGCCAATCCTATGGGGAAGCACTGTGATTGGATCAGGCTACCACATGTCAGCAGACTACTTGTTTTCCTAAGTCTAACCGCATGCAGATTTACAGCTTCAGGCTTGAATACAGTAAGATTTTTACTATATTTGTGGAGGCATGGTTAACACACCACCATACATGTTTGTGTTCCTGACTCTATAGTGATTCTTTAAAGTTGATATCCTGTATGGCCCTCCAGTAGTTCCTCGTAAGGGGGCAGCACCAAAAGATGTGTAGGAGTTGAGTCCACTTTGTTCCCACATCCCCAGAAATTTGGCAATATACTGGGAAAGGCATTGGCAAATCTAGCTCATCAAGTCAAATAACAGTGCATCAAGATTTTACTGTGGGACTCCCAGTGGTTTATGCATTTAGATTGTTTTCAGGCATCAAGAGACTGGAGTCACAGTTTTATGATGAAGGTGGTGGCTAACTCAACCTCCCATTTTTCCATATATGACTACTTTCCCCTTTCAGAGTCCCTGTAAGGCCTTGAAACCGAGAGTGTGAGTGGTTTATATGCAAATTTGTTCCTAGAGCGTGTAACAGAATGGAGACCTCCCAATACTTATATATACTTTAGCCTGTTTCATCCTTTTTCTGTTTGGGAGACGTCATACGAGCGAGCAGAATCCCTTCATCTCCTGAACGATGACCACCCCTATGAGAACGTTGACACTGACCAATTAAGTGCGAAACCGCAAGGGAAGGAAGTAATGAATGCTTCCCCTGGTCTACCAAACGTGGGCAGCGGTATTTGGTCGTCAAATGCCTAGAACTTTTTTCGGCTAGGCACTTGCGCGAACCCCGGTAAAACTTAGACCGCTGCCCGTTCTATTTCCCGACCACCTAGACGAAGGACGTTCGGTAGATATGAACTACCAAAGAGGGGGAGAATTCGTATCCTGAAATGAAGAACTTCCCTTGCCTGGTGTTCACGCGGAAACTTCACAAACAAACCAGCCAAGGCACCTATTTTCCTAGAACTGTTTTGGGCTCGCACCTCGTGCCTGGCTGGTGAAAACTCTTCCTCGATGGCATTTCCGTTTCACCGAACCGATCTGAGTGTTTCTTGGATACGTTCTACACTCAGATCGGGGCTATCAAGGAATGTACTTTTTGTGGGGTTCCTATGTATGGTGGGGGTACTTTTGGGGTACAGTATATTTTGTTGGATTTTCTGTACCTGAGAGATAATTAAATTAAATGTTTTTTCTCGCGCAGTTATCTCTCTGGCACAGAGGATCCTGGGATTGAAACCCCTGTATTGTTGTACTGAAAATCCCTTGCATGCGACTGGGCATAAAAGCCGTGTGTGTGACAAACTTCAGTTGTACTCCCAGAACTGTGTCTCATCCAGTTGCGGGGGAGGAGGTGGTATATTTCTTTGGTGCTTTATTTGTTCCTGAGTTTACTTTTGTGGATCCAGCAGAGTAGAGTCTAGGCTACGACTAGGGTTCTGCTACATTGGTTGGCAGTGTTGGGATCCAGAGCTCATGGAGGAACAAGAACCACAGTGGATATTTAGCAGTACCACATGGACCGTGGATGGAGATTGACTATACCGTCCTGAAACGGTCCACGCTACAGGATCTCATAGAGGCAAGAGTCATGGCAGAATACCGAACAGACGGCGCTTCAAAGAAAACTACAATTTCGTCTATCTTTTTATGGCAAAAATTATTGCCTGAACCATGTTGGAAGTTCAGGAGTTCATGTTAAAACGGAATGAAAGGCAAGCTCCCGAAAGGACCCAGGCGGTAACCATAGTGCAAGAGGGTAAGCCAAAAATACCCTATGTTTTTTTTAAGAACTTTGTAGAGGCGGAGGATATTGATGCCTTCCTCCAGGACATTTTTGGGTAGCAGATTATCAGGGCGGGCAGCCGAAACCTCCTGAACAGTTCCTGACTAGGATATTCGAGACTGTTTGGGTGAAGACCATATATTAGCCAGGTATACCACAGGCGGTTCAGGGAGATGCGGAAAACAGAGAGAGACTCCCATACCGAGTGGGCATGTCGGCTACAATGAGCCGCCTTGGGGTGGGTACAAGCTCACCAAATGACTACCATGGAAGAACTGTTGCAGCTGGTACTATTGGAACAATTTGTTAATGGACTGGCTTCAGAGATACAAGAGTAGGTGTGGGAATGCAACACCACCACCATCACAGAAGCAGCAATGCGGGCAGACAAAGACCTGTCCAGCCCAGAGTCTTTTCGGGACCAGCCTTACCCCTTCCAGGACCAGTGGCACAACCCAGACAAATTGGTACCTTTAATGCCCCACCACCATGTTTCCAAAAGCCGAGTCAGGTACAGTGCCATTTGTGCAAAATGATGGGGCACATGTGAAGAGATTGCCACCAGAACAGAAACCGGGCACAATGGATCTGCCCCGGCCCACCCCCAGCAGCCACAGCAGCGGTCCACTATTACCAAGCAGAGGCTCCCACCCGTTGTGTCCCTACAGAACCATCGATGGAGCACTGGGAAGTCTTGCATGAAGCCGACCTGGTTCAAGCCGCAGCGGACAACCGCAAAAATCACCGGCAGGCAGTGCACCTTCAGGGCAAAATGGTCCAAGGGCTCCGAGATATGGGAGCCACCCTCACCCTAGATAAGTGATACCTGGTGCCGGAAGCAGCTAAAACCGGGAATTTGGTGGCAGTTCGGATAGCGGGGGGAGCGGTGTATCAGCTGCCCACTGCCTGGGTACGTTTGAATTGGGGAGCGGGGTCTAGGATGGTGGAGGTTGGGCTGATGTTATAAATGAAAACCCCTTGCCTGGGACTGGGCATAAGAGCCATGTGTGTGACAATAAACTTCAGTTGTACTTCCAGAACTGTGTGTCGTCCAGTTGCTGGGGAGGAGGTGGGATATTTCTTTGGTGCTTTATTTGTTCCTGAGTTTACTTTTGTGGATCCAATGGAGAAGAGTCCCTGCTAGCACTAGGGCTCTGCTACAGAGCAATAGCTGTATCTGAGGTAGTGTGCAATTTTTAAGTTGCATAGTAAGGATGTGTTTACCTCTGTTGGATTTGGAACTCTCTGATTAGCGTTTGGATGATTTGGAGCCATGGTCATCCAGTTTGTGGCTTACGTGTGTGATGTTAGCCTTCTTCCACTGTGTGAGTTTCAAATCTTGTGTGTAGAGCTGTAGTGTTTCTATGGTGGCAAGTGTAATTGGTCATGATGCGCTAATGAGGAGAGGGTTTGGAGTGGCCCAAAGGAGTTTGTGCACCCTGTGTAGGGGTACCATTTCATCTTCCAGGCACAACCAAAGAGAAATCTGCAGTCTTCTAAGAGTAGTATGGTGGCCACCAGGTATGTTTTGATGTCAGCAACTTCAATCCCCCTGTCAGTAGGCAGATTGTGTTGGTTCCTATCCTAGGTGGCCTGCATCTACATAGATGAAAGTGGAGGAGCTACTGAAATTTCTTGAGCAGTGATAAGGGCAGGGCTATTGTGAGAGTGCAGATGATATATAGGATGGTGGGAAGCACCATCATCTTTACGCAATTTATTCTAAAAAAAAACAGGATATTTTCCACACTAACCGAGTGGTTCAAATTGCTGTTAAGAGTTTAATATAGTTCTCCTGTATTAAATGGACTCTGGTTCTTGTTAGTTTTATGCCTAAGTAAGTGAAAGTGTTCATTCTCCAGTTGAATGAGTATAGTTGCTTCAACTCGGAGAGTGTCGAAGTCGTCAAAATCAGTAGTAGGGCTTGAGTCTTACTTTCATAGTTTTTATAATAAGGAACCGTCCCGTAAGCATTTAGGAGGGTATGAAGGGGTGGTAGGGACGAGTCTGGGTTTGATAAAGAAAGCAGTATATGTAATACTCTCAGGGGGGAAATTTTTTGGAACTCAACCGCAGGTGAATGAAGAGATTTGATACTGTCACTTTAAGTAAATATAATTTATTAAAATAAAGTAATTTAACTTTGGCAGACTTTTGGCAGACTGCCGCAATAAGGATTTTAAATAATTATACATAAATAATGAGAATCTTGTTTCAGTATTACTTCACAAGAATATAGCATTTAGTAATTAATGAAAATAAGGAATGCTTAATTAGCAATATGCAGTATAGTCCTTTAGACTTCAATATAGAGTTACCAGATACGATGACCCTGTTGTAGGAAAGTAATAGTCTTTTAACTTGAACCAGTAAATGTTGGCAATTTTATATATACTGGTCTGAGAAGTGGTTATAGTCTTTTAGACTCCAATAATAATAATAATAATAATTGACATAAATGAGCAATTTATCAAATGAGATTTTCAATAGAGAGGGCAGACTTTAGTATTCCTTTTCCTTCCAAGATAACTTTAGGTAAGAGACAATTAGTAATCCCAATAACTGGAGAACTTATCTTGCCTTTCTTGAATGATGAGCATTGTAGTCCTTTCCAGAGTAGAGTGGATTATGTTTCCCTGAAGTAAGTGGAGAGAGGCAGAAATCCAAAGTGAAGTCTGTTCCTTGTCAGAAAGTTGAGCATAGCCAGGATCAAAGCCAGTTAGCAAAGTTCTGTCGGGAAGCGACAACAATGTAGCAAGTAGTGAGAGCACATCAAAGATGAACAAACATCGATTGAACAATTTGGATGCGGTCGCGGCTTTCCTTATAAAGGGAAGCGCGTGACGTCAGATGCATGGGCAGAGACGGATCGGTAAAACCTGGAAGTCATACGGGTAATGCCGATTGGTCTGAAAACAATATGGAGGAATTCCGAAACAACATGGGGGAATACTGACAGTATAAAACCTGCAAAAAGTGTGAGCATGTGTTCTGTAGTCGGGGTGGATATCAATGTTATTGCAACCTCATTTTATATGTATTGGACCAAGGGCTCCATTGCTAGATTAAAAATGAGGGGTGATAGAGGGCACCCCTGCTTAGGGCCATTCGTTATCCACAACTTGAGTGAGAGGAAGCAAGACTCTGGCCACAGAAGCAAAAAAGAGCAACACGATTGCCTGAATAAATGTTGCAAGGTGGCCATATTTATTTAATGCTGATTTCATTTATCGCGAATAAAGGCAATCAGATGCCTTCTCAGCATATAGAACCAGCAGTAGGCTAGGGGTGCTCTTGGGGTTTGCCAAGTCAATCAGGTCCAAAAGCCTACGGGTATTGTCGCTAGCTTGGCGTATAACAAACCTTGCTTGTTCCGGGGAAATAATATAGGGCAGTGATGTCCAGGCAGGGATTGGATCATTTATTTAGACCTCTGCTTGGATAGTTTGATTTTGGGTCAGACTGTCCTTCAGGTTATAGACAGCGATGTAGTAATTGGCCAGTTCATTGACCATATTGGTTGGTTGGTGAGTTTAGTTCCAGGTGCATCAATTAGGTATGGGATCATAGTCTATATAGATTTTTGCTTATGTTTGAACACCAGTAATTACCTGCCCTGTTCCCTGGAGCATATTAATGATGAACCAGTCGCCTCAATCTCCTTTCAGCAGTTTGCAACTGTAGAGCATTACGTTTCTATCTGATCTTGTTAAAGTTGGACACATTGGTTCAGGAGGGATAAGATTTGTTCACCCATTCGAGTTTCTGTAGCTGTTTTGCAAGGCATTGTTGGTCTAGAAGTGTTGATGAGGAATCTGGAGGATTTACTTCAAAGAAAAACTTTTTTAGAACCTGTGAGATTGCCCTAGAAAATTTAAAGTGATCCAGCAAGGCTTAATTTAATCTGCAAACCTTCAGTCCTCTGCATCATGACCACATCTGGCCTGCACAAATCCAGCCACCAAAACATCTGGTTTACTGGGGAGAAGAAAATATACTTTGTCCCTGTTGGTTATAGGAAATATATAAAAAAGTGCAAACTCTTTCACTATATCACTTCATGCAGGGCCAGATTAAGAGCCCAGTGGGCCTGGTGCTGACAATTATGATGGGGCCTAATTACAGAATCTTATCGACCAAAAACACTAAAACAGTCATACCTTTCAAGCGTCATGTATCTGATGGAGTTGGTGTTGGAGGGAAACTCAAAGGATGCAGCTATAAGAAAACACATACTCTATGCTAATCTGTTTATCTAATTTATGCTTTCTTCTTTCAAGTAAATCATTACCCCCAAAAAGGGGGTTTGTCTGTCCAAAGAATTTGAAGGCCAGCCTGGCATCAGTGTCCCTATGTATCACAGTGTCAGTGTCCCCATGTCGCCTAGTCTCCCAGTGTCCCCATGTCTCAGTGTGTCCCGTGTCACTAGGATACTAGGGGACACTGAGAGACCCGGGGCCACTGAGACACTTGGGGACACTGAGAGACATGGGGGCACTTGTGGAAACAGACATGGGGAAACTGGGAGAAATGGGGTCACAGACACTAGGGACACAGAGACATGGGGACACAGATATTTGGGGAAACTATGGACACTGCGAGACTATGAGACACTAGGGACACTGGCTGGGAGGCATGAGGACAGAGACACTTGGGGTCAATGGGAGACATGGGGGCACTTGTGGACATAGACATGGGGACACAGACATTTGGGGACACTGGGAGACATGGGGACCCTAGGGACACAGAGACATGGGGACACAGACACTGGGAGACATGGGGACACTGAGACACTGGCTGGGAGACATGAGGACACAGGGAGACATATGGGGACAATAAGAGACATGGAGACACGGACACTGAGACACTAGGGACACTGGCTGGGAGACATGGAGACACTGTGTCCCTAGTGTCTCCGTGTCCCAATGTGTCTACCTATGTCTCACAGTGTCCCCATGTGTCCCAGTATCTCCTAGTGTCTGTGTCCCCACGTCTCCCAGTGTCTCAGTGTCCCCTAGTGTCTCAGTGTCCCCATGTCTCCCTCCTGCCTTTCCCCCATCCTTCACATACCTGAGCTGTAGTCTGTCTCTGCAGGCTGGGAGCTGCTGTCTGGACTCTCTGTGCTGTGTAGCTGCTCCCCCCCGGATTAGTGAGTAGAGAGAAGCAGGGAGATGCTGTAACTTCCTATCCCTGCCTCTCTCCATACACAGTGACCCTTACTGGCGGGTGCTGGTATTGCAGAGTAATCTATGTTTATACTGAAAAAAATATTTGCATTTGTATTGCCGGTATTACTGCAATACCGTCACGGCCAGGCAGCCTCAAATACCAGCTGTACCTTAAAATACCAGTCAGGTGGCGAACCTAAGAGTAGTGTGTAAGAAAAAAAGTTTAAAAAAAATTAAATATTTTTTTTTTTTAAATGGGCCTTGGCATGGAGCTGCAGCTCCATCAGCCCCTATGTTAATCCGGCCCTGACTTCGTGGTATTATAATTTCCACCAATATTGCTATTATAGCATATAATATAACAAGAAGTGTTTTAGTAGATAAAGAGGTATATTGTTGTAAGACACTGTCTTACACAAGAGGTATATTGTTCTAAGACACTGAATGTCCATAGGAAAGCATTTAGTAATGCTTTCCTATGGGCGGTTTGAATGCGTGCACGGCTCTTGCCGTGCATGCGCATTCGGAGCTGAGAGGCGGAGGGATCCCCAGCGCCAAGGGGGTCCGGCGCTGGAGAAAGGTAAGTGCTGAAGACACACACACACTCTCACTAACAGACGCATACACACTTGCTAACAGACACACACATTTACTGACAGAGACACACTCAGCGACAGACAAATACACACTCACTTACAAAACATACACTCTCACTGACAAACACACACTCACTAACAGACATCAAACAGACTCACTAACACACACACAAACACACTCACTGACACTCACTAGCAGACACACACTCAACAGACACACTCACTGACACTTACTAGCAGACACACTAGCACTCACACTAACACACACTCACACACTAACACTCACAGTAACACTAACACACACACACACTCACACTAACACTCACACTCACACTCACAGTAACACTAACACACACAGTAACACTCACAGTAACACTAACACACACACTAATACTCACAGTAACACTAACACACACACTAACACTCACAGTAACACTAACACTCACAGTAACACTAACACATGTTTTTTTTTTTAATTTAATCCCCCCAGCCTCCTTACCTTTTGGAGTGCTGAGGGGGGTCCAGTGGTGCTGCTGGGCGGCTGGTCACTGGGCAGGCAGGCTGGCTGGCTGGCTGGCTGGCAGGCTGGCTGGCTGGCTGGCCGGCAGGCCGGCAGGCTGGCGAGCGAGGGAGCACTCTCCCTGGCTGAGTGCTTCCTCTTCAGCTCCCTCGCGTGCCACGTAGGGATGCCGGCGCCAGAAGATGACGTCATCTTCCAGCTCCGGTATCAGTGCGGTGCGCGAGGGAGCTGAAGAGGAAGCACTCAGCCAGGGAGAGTGCTCCCTCGCGCGCTGGCCAGCCTGCCTGCCGGGTGACAGCAGGGTCAGCCTCGGGGGGCCCTGAGGCGGCCGGCTCCTGGGCCCCCCAGGAGAAGAGGCTGGCCCAGTGGCGTACATACCGGGTCGCAGGGGCGGCCGGGCCCCCTGGTGGGCCGGGCCCGGTCGCAGCCGCGACCCCTGCGACCCTGGTATGTACGCCACTGCCTGTCACACTGCTGCAAAGTCCCTGAGGAAGTCCCTGCAGTGGGAGGAAACGCGTTGGACAGATTGTGGACAGTTTTAACTTGTTTTTATGCTGATTGATCCTTACCTATATGTAAGTAATAAATGCTTTTTATATTTTTTGCACATCTTTCTATATTTCATTCTGGATGCATTTTATTTTCCATGTAATTGAGATCTGGAAGATCAGACATTGGAAGCAGAGAATTGCCTGAAAGCTACATTGATTTTTGATACGCCCTGTTTTAACAGCCAAAGTGTGAGGGACCCATTGGCACATATCATCATTATAATAGTATCGTACGGAGTTGCACTATGTTATTTTTTATTCCCCTATAGTTGGATTTACCCAATATTTGTATCTATGGTTATAGGAAATGCCAGCAATCGTACTTTATGGAGCACAACTACTTTAGCTTCCTGTGTCAAGGTCCTATTTGAAGGGGGTCCTGAACCCCTTGCATTCAGCATTAAGTTGAGGACGCCATTGAAGTCCCCATATAGAAATAATTATCCCATCTCTCTTAAATGTCACAAATTCTCCATTTCTCTTATATTTGTATTGGGTGCATCAATGAATCCTGTCACAGTATGGATAGTAAACATTTACAAACCACGGTGATTAAATGCTCCTTGCATTTTAAAACAGACATGTATTCCCTTGAATGTTTTAAAATACACACGGCATACAGATCTTTTGTTTTGATACACGAAACGTGTTGATTGCTGACTGTTAGCCACAATTGCAAGGGAGCTTGTCACTGTATGCCTGTATGAGTATTTTTTTGGAGTTTTTGGAATCAAAGTTGTTTTTAACATGCAAGGAGTAAGCTCAGTAATTAGTTTGGCAACCAGTATTCGTTTACCCCCTCCAACTTTCACCTTATGCTATGATAGGCACAAAATGTTAAACAATAATATAACAATCACAATGAAAGTATGTACATTCCAAACGATTAGAGTTTTGTAAGAAAGTGGCCCAAAAGGAGGTTTTGTATCAAAAATGCTGGTGATGTAATGTCTGATGTCACCGGTGATTCTCTCTGATAGTGGTAGACCTGCTTTAGCAGCAGAGAGGAAAGTAACACCTCCCATGCTGCTAATGTAAAGACTTGCGTCCATCAGGTTTAGCCTTTATCACGTCTGTTTATGCTGTAAATTCAAAAAAATGCAAAACAAAACACACTTTGAAGCGATTTCCAATTCTGAAAATAGTTCCTTCTCAACCCCAGTATGGCAGTCAGATCTCTCCTTGGATCAGGAAGATGTTATATATCCCAGAATATTGTATTTTTACACATGTTTATCCAGTTGCTGTTTAACCATCTGTACAGACTTTGATAAAAACCACCCCTTCAGGCAGAGAATTACATATTCCTATTGGTCTTATGGTAAAGAACCCTTTCCTTTGCCTTAGACTAAATCCTCTTTCCTCCAGTCTAAATTGGTGACATTGTGTGTCCCACATTAGGGGACTGGGCATCCAAACACAAAAATTCCTCTGCAGCAAATTAATATCTTGCACACTTTGTATTACCTTACCTTGTTCTGAGTCATCTGCAACCACTGATTTTCAATGCCTGTTTTTAAATAATTTATAAATATGTTGAATAGAAGTGGTCCCAGAACAGAACCTTGAGTGACAGCACCTAGGTTTATCATTCGCAGTTTTGGCAATAATATTTGTGTGTATATTTAGTGCAGTTTAAGTAAAATAATTCAAACTAAATTAATTTATTTGTCTTGATTTACAGAATGTAATGTATAATATGTCTAGGATTTCAGTTTATTGTTGGTAGTTACTGGTCACAAAATACAAGGAGTAAAAATTTCAATTCGGAGCTATTTTATATTTTGGTGTGATTGTCTTGTAATCTTAATAGCCATGACAGGAAACAAAATTAACACACAAAAGTATATATTTATATAAAGTAGACCTTTCACGATATTTACCTAAGGGTATTCTGACATTTATTTAACTGCCAATTTCTGCTTAATATTGTAGTAAAATTTAGTTTATTCTGATTAACATACTAGCATGTATCTGGGTCTGGGGTCGTCAACCGTGTCACTACCACCCACTAGTGGGCGATTCAGGCTTCATGGTGGGTAGTGGTGAGTTCTGTGCCACAGGCATTTGCTGTAAACCCTATCGGGTTGGTAAGGAGATCAAGTATCTCCCTCACCGGTCCACAGGCACAGTTCCAGCAGAGAGAGGGAAGGACCTGGGAGGCAGTGTGGTGTTCCTCCCGCGAGCAGGTTGGTCGGAGCGTTGACGCGCATTACTATGGCAACACACTGATACAGTGTTATGCTCACAAGAGGAAAAAAGAATCAGCCTGCAGCCACAGGAGCTGCAGGCTAAAGTGAACATGCTACCAGGGCTTGCAGCATTATGTCCACCTCCCTGGCCAAAGGTAAGAAGAAGGGAGGGGGAGACGTTAAGATACATTTTCTCCCATCTTACCTACCCAAACACCCTATGCACCCTTTACACATACACACACTGCCCCCACACACGCACACTACCTCACAAACTGTACCGCACCTCTCACACACACATTGCATCCTACACATACATACATACATAAAAAATAGAATGGAAAATGGAAAAAAGGGAAAAAATAGAGAAGAGGAGACCTTTGTTTCTTCCTTATGAAAATCGAACCAGATATAAAATGTATAGTCTTGCAGCATCAGCCTCAAGGATCTCATTAATCATCAGTTAAAGGTAATTTCAATTTACTTTCTTTTCACATTTACACTCCCCCTGATGAGCTGCTAAAACCGGTGAAGCGTGCGTTGGGACTCCAACAGTACTTAGGATCACATGTACCTCTTTGACCAACTCATTCACAAGTTTCTTACAGCTTAGTATCCGAGAGAACATGGTCTCTCGGGTACTTGATTTGGGTGACCGAGGTATTCCTTTGATTAACACTACATCCTGCTAACTAGTGACAGCGTCTTTACAGACAAAAGCTTAGGTACTCTCGAAAGCACAGTTCAGATTCTTGATAGCATGGATGACCTAATTTTAATTTTTCTCAGACCATTTTTACCTAGGTTTAGCAGTAACTTTCTCAGTGAGTTTACTGGCCGTGAGACAATCTCAGATTACACTGTTTAGTGAAGGTCACCCATTCATAGATGCAATTCAACCAACATACATTTGTTTCTTTTAAGGAACTTAGTAACATTGTTGAAAGTGCATCTGGGACTATACACAGTCAGATTCTTCGTGTAGGATCTTGTTGCCCCAATCGCTCTAGCCAGTCGACACATTAGGCTATTTAGTATCTCAGCTTTAGTTAGTTTTGGATTGTATACTGACTACAGATGTCTGTGTACTGCCTTGGAATTTTTCCATGACAAAGCTAGAGATATAGTAATCTTTATTTGTATATACCTTATTTAACATTCTATATTATTTAGGATTTTCCAGTATTTGTTATTTTCTTTATATTCACGATTGCTGTGCTTTTTCATTTTTTTTTTTTAATCATTTTCTTCAATATTCCCTTTCTTCTTGTTGTAAATACATTAATTCTCACTTGTTCAACCCATTTAAATATTTTAAAGATCTATTAAACATAAGTCTTAATTTTTTTTTTATTGATTCCTCTCAAGGTCTAGGTACCTACCGGTAATCATCTGTTCTCACATTTAACTTTAAAAAGTTAAAAACATTATAAACATGCATAAAGTTAAATAAAAATGTAAATTTAGGTACGTTTTTTTTAAAAAACAAACAAACTCCATTCTAAAAAAATTCAGTTACTGCGGCACCAGTGGGCAATAAGGAAATTTTACCATAAACAGATACAAAAGTGGGAGGGAGGTATTAATAGGTTTACTACCCCTAATCTAGTATTTTGTATAATTGTGTTCAGCTACAATGTATGCCTTTTCCACCATCCTGTGAAGCTACAGCGCCATATAAGAGACTTGATTATTTCATTCCATGTCTCGTTTTGGAGCATTATAGCAATTTAACTATTCAAATTACCCCACAAAGGCTTACCATTTGTGAAAGTAGACACTCCAGGAAATCTCATATAATATATTTTTGTGCCTTAATGTACTGCCATTTTTTCACCGGTTTATTTCAAACCTTGCCTTTTTATATACACATTACATTTTAACTGGTCATTTTTCAAATCTGTTATGTGCCACTGTGATCAATACCACCAAATTATGTTCAGCAAACTCTTCTGAACAATACCTCAAATGTATTATTTTTTGTAAAGTTACAATGCCATATAGGAGATCCTATTTCAGGTTTTACAGTTAGAATTTTGATAGATGGCATATTCTGCATTCTGGAGCATTGTAGTAGTTTGACAGTTAAAGTTACAACATAAATGCATACCATTTGTGAAAGTAGATACCATGGGGTATGTCATGTGTTCTATTTTGAGTCTGATTATTTAGCCATTTTTGCATTCATTTCTTTGCCCATGCAATTTAGTGACTTATTTTGTAAACTTGATATATGCTACTGTAAAAGAAAACAAAAAAAACACCTAAATTGTGCTCCGTTATATCGCCGGAGTACGGAATAACCCCCTTCGCTTACCCTTGTCAAGTGTGTGTGAAAATGCAGAGCTGAATTTATAACCTGCCCAAATACAGTTTTTAAAACATGGTGTTTTAAAACAAGGGATTAGGATTAGGACCAGCAAGGGAATCTCTCTGTTGAAATCGGAGCTGAAACCGTATGCTGGCGCCAGATAGCTAATGGTGGCATGGCCCTGCTCCACACCCATGCCACTCCTGTCCTCCCCTCAGTCCACCTTCCCTGACCTCCACTGCTCATCCAATGAAAACACTGCTTTTTGGGTTGGAGTAACCCTTTATTGTTCAGGTTTTACAGTTAGAATTTTGATAGATGGCATATTCTGCCCTTTGATTTATGTAAAAAATACTTGTATGTCATTGGTTAATAAAGCTCTGTTATGTGTAGAGTGTGTGTGCGCGACCAGCAATACAACCAGAGAAGGATTAGGATCACATAGGTTCCTGGCTGGTTTCCATCTTGCCCCCTTTCCCCATTCATTCTTTACGTATGGATGTTGCCAAGCAAATTCATGGTTTCTAGGGCCCCTGTCTAACCTCTGGGACCTAAGCAGCTGCAAAGAGTCACCTTGTGGTTAATCCTGCTCTAAATACAACTCACAGTAATTGCAATAAAATCTAGTTATGGGCAGAGTGAATTCATGTGTCACATAACTCCTCTCAGTGTGGCTAAGTATTGATTGTGTTGGGTGACTGTATGTAACTTTTCCCCAAAGTTAACAAGGCATTTGCCTTGGACGGCACTTTCCATGGGGGATAAGGCACAAAATGCCACCTGCAGGTGCCTTGTTAGCCTTGTTTCACTGAAGGGTCAAGAGCTAGCCAGCTGGGTACCCTAGAGCCAGGGCCGGACTGGCCCACCGGGATACCGGGAAATTTCCCGGTGGGCCGCGGCATCTGGGGGCTGCGCAAGTATGTGCCACCGGGTGGCCGGTCCGGCGGCGCACTCAGAGGGGGGCCGGCGGCCGCGTTCCAGGCTGGAGCCGCCGGGCCGGATCGCAGCCTCGCCGGTCCGGCGGCACTCTTACTGCTGAGGGCTGAAGGGGGAGGGAGCATATCTCTACCATGCTCCCTCGCGGTTCCCACAATTCACAGCACGGATGCTGCTGGGGATTGTGGGAACCGCGAGGGAGCATGGTAGAGATATGCTCCCTCCCCCTTCAGCCCTCAGCAGTAGGAGTGCCGCCGGACCGGCGAGGCTGCAGTGTGGAACGCTGCCGGCCCCCTGACTCCTCTGCCGGCCCCCTGACTCCTCTGCCGGCCCCCTGACTCCTCTAAGGTGGGTGGGGAGATGGGGGGGGGGGGGAGTGAATAGAGAGAGAGACAGAGGGACACAGAGGGGATGGGGGGGGGTGAATAGAGAGAGAGACAGAGGGGGTGGGGGGGCGAATAGAGAGAGAGAGACAGAGGGGGTGGGAGGGGTTGAATAGAGAGACAGAGGGGGTGGGGGGTGAATAGAGAGAGAGACAGAGGGGGTGGGAGGGGTTGAAGAGAGAGAGAGAGCCAGAGGGGGTGGGGGGGGTGAATAGAGAGAGAGAGACAGAGGGGGTGGGGGGATGAATAGAGAGAGAGACAGAGGGGGTGGAGGGTATGAATAGAGAGAGAGACAGAGGGGGTGGGGGGTGAGTAGAGAGAGAGAGACAGAGGGGGTGGGGGGGTGAATAGAGAGAGACGGGGGGGTGGGGGGGTGAATAGAGAGAGAGACAGAGGGGGTGGGGGGGTGAATAGAGAGAGAGACAGAGTGGGTGGGGGGGTTGAATAGAGAGAGAGACAGAGGGGGTGGGGGGGTGAATAGAGAGAGAGACAGAGGGGGTGGGGGGTGAATAGAGAGAGAGACAGAGGGGGTGGGGGGTGAATAGAGAGAGAGAGACAGAGGGGGTGGGAGGGGTTGAATAGAGAGAGAGAGACAGAGGGGGTGGGGGGTGAATAGAGAGAGAGAGACAGAGGGGGTGGGAGGGGTTGAAGAGAGAGACAGAGGGGGTGGGGGGTGAATAGAGAGAGAGAGACAGAGGGGGTGGGGGGATGAATAGAGAGAGAGACAGAGGGGGTGGGGGGGGATGAATAGAGAGAGAGACAGAGGGGGTGGGGGGGGATGAATAGAGAGAGAGACAGAGGGGGTGGGGGTGAATAGAGAGAGAGAGAGAGACAGAGGGGGTGGGGGGGTGAATAGAGAGAGAGACAGAGGGGGGTGGTGAATAGAGAGAGAGACAGAGGGGGTGGGGGGGTGAATAGAGAGAGAGACAGAGGGGGTGGGGGGGTGAATAGAGAGAGAGAGACAGAGGGGGTGGGGGGTGAATAGAGAGAGAGAGACAGAGGGGGTGGGAGGGGTTGAAGAGAGAGAGAGACAGAGGGGATTGGGGGTGAATAGAGAGAGAGACAGAGGGGATGGGGGGTGAATAGAAAGAGAGACAGAGGGGATAGGGGCGGTGAATAGAGAGACAGAGGGAATGGGGGGTGAATAGAGAGAGATACAGAGGGAATGGGGGGAGTGAATAGAGAGAGAGACAGAGGGAATGGGGGGTGAATAGAGAGAGACAGAGGGAATGGGGGGTGAATAGAGAGAGAGACAGAGGGGGGGGAGTGCCACAGGGAGAGGGGGGAGAGTGAGACACAAGGGGAGAAAGAGGGGTGAATAGAGAGAGACAGAGGGGGAGGGAGAGTGCCACAGGGAAAGGAGGGAGAAAGACAGAGGGGGGAGAAAGAGAGGCGAATAGAGAGAGACAGAGGGGAAGGGAGAGTGCCACAGGGAAAGGGGGAGAGTGAGACACAAGGGGAGAAAGAGGGGTGAATAGAGAGAGACAGGGGGGGGGAGAGTGCCACAGGGAAAGGGGGGAGAGTGAGACACAAGGGGAGAAAGAGGGGTGAATAGAGAGAGACAGAGGGGGGGGGGCTGGGGGGGGGGAAAACTCTAGCCCTGGAGCTACAGGCTAGAGTTCACTCTCACCACTGCGACCACCAGGGATTCCTGGTGGTCCAAGTGGTGAGAGTGAACTCTAGCCCCATACAAACACTGCCCCCACACACACCATACACATTCACACACTGCCCCCCCCATACACACACACAGACCCCCATACACACATTGCCCTACACACACAGCCGCCCATACACACATTGCCCCACGCACCCTACACACTGAACCTTTCACACACATTGCACCCCTCACACATTGCACCACTGCTCCTATACCCTACTACAGCCCCATATCCCAGCAGACCCCAGGTAAGTTGTCAAACTGTACTTAAACGGTTTGACTATTTACTCTGGGAGCGGGTCCCGGCACAACTGGCACCATACCCACTACACAGAGCAGTAGTGGTTATTGTGCACGGATTATTTATTTAAATAATCTATTGGTTCCCCCTCCTGAGATCAGGCTCTGGATCCGCCACTGATTATATATATATATATATATATATATATATATATATATATATATATATAAAATTATGCCTATAATATTTACACATATATTAATGTACATTTATATATGCATAATACACTGAGAAATGTCATTGATATGTACAATATGTAATAAGCAGATATTGGCGCAGTCTTGTTGCTAGGTACATACTCCAGCACAATAACATATTTAAAGTGAAGAGTGCACCCACAGGACCTCAAAATAAACAAGATAACGTAATTTTTTTACAGTTGTGCCCTACATACATTCACCATTTCAGTCCCATTACCAAGCTTTCCTTAATATGTCATGGTAGTTGGACTGAAACATTGGTTATATGCAAAGGCACGTCTGCTTAAAATAAATCTGCACTCTTTTTTTTAAGCCTATGAGTGCTTTTTTTCACGTTGGAGTAATAATTTTAATTTTAAGTTATCTTTTCTAACTCTGTATCTGCACGCTATGCTGGCGCGACGCATTATGGGGCTGGTAAATAATTTTTTTCCAGGGCTGCTTTTAATTCCCAGTCCGGCCCTGCCTAGAGCCCCCGCTCATTTATGTGCTCCTTTTGCTCTCAAGCTGGACGCCAGAATATGACATGACTCCAACCCCAGCATCACTAATGGCATGTGAGGGAGCAGAGCAAGATTGTCAGGGTCACCAGCATGCTATGCGTTAATTATGGGTATTTGGGTCTGGCTGGGTTGAAGCTTACCGTTGCAGACTTGACCCAGCAAGTTTCCCAGCTCACCCAGGCTTTGCAGGGCTTACAGCAAGAGCTGGCTTCCCTTAAAGGGAGAGTAACCTATGACTCTGGACTCTCTGAACCGCTGGTTGCTCTACCCGAGAAATTTTCTGGGATCCGGTCTAAGTATGATACCTTCAAAGTCGATTGCGAGGTTCTGTTCTCCCTGAGACCACTTACCTATGCCACGGACGTTATTAAAGTGAGGACAGCAATTACCTTGTTGTCGGGGCACCTTAAGATTTAGGCCCACCAGCTGTTACTCGCCAAAAGCTCAGTCATGGATTCCTGGGAGTCCTTTATTCGGTCCCTGGGTTTACAATGCAACAGGACACAAAAGTCCTATGTACATAGATCACCTCCTGTTGCTTCACATATATTGCAACCCGGACTGGAGATGGACTACACTACTCCTTTCACTCGGACTGGTGTTACAGCTAACCCTACCGCTCCCAAGTCTCCCAAAGCGCCTGAAACATTGTATGCATCTGGCAGGGAAGCCGAGGAACCCATGGAGATTGGACTGGTTACATTCCGTCAGTCAACTCAAGAAAGGGCAAGAAAGCGCATGGACTGTGTTATTATTGTGGGGAGAGGGGACATTTAATATAATTTTGTCCCATCCGACCATCTAGGCCTCAGGTTCTCCGTCTGGGTACTACTCTGGCATATCCTATGAGACCTGTCTGCCAACTTGTTGCCTGTCCTTGCTTGACCACTCTGACCAATCCTCAGCCTTCTACAGTCGTTGCCTGAAAACCTGAGATCTCTATATTTGCTAAAGATTCTGCTTCTAAGAAGGCGAGCACCACAACAAGTCCTGTCGAGGAAGACCCCCTTCTGGCTGTACCTACGCCTCTAATGGGACTCTAGTCCGGAAGGAGGACTTGCAAGTATTTGAAAAGGCCCTACAAGCCATGACCTCCGCTCCTGCTAGTACCACCAAATCCAAGAAGTCCAAAAACTAACCTTCTGGGTCGTATATCGCATCTTTGAAGGGAGGGTGATGTCAGGGTCAGCAGCATGCTATGCACTAATTATGGATATTTGGGTCTGGCTGGGTTTGAACCTGGGTCTCCTGCATCCCAGTCAGGCACCTTGTCCTTGACTCCACGCATCTCTAGTTCTTTTTATGTGGTTCCTTGGTTCATGTGGTCTGAATCTCTAGTTCTGGACATTTGTACACCTGTTCCTGGTTCCCTGATGATTAGCTGAGACTCCCTATTTAAACCCCGCAAGGCTGGTTCTCATTGTCAGATTGTGTTTCCTGTTCGGTTTCACTGTTATTCATCTGACTCCTGGTTTTGATTCTCTGCTCGTCTACCGTTTTCGCCTGATTGCTGCCTGTCCTGACTTCTGATTCTGTTCCTGACTACTCTTCTGGATATCCCTTGTCTGTACTGCGTTCAAGGAAGCACTGGTTATTTCAGCCCCAGTGCACTGTGTCACAGCCTTGGGGATTTCTGATTTGAGTCCCCTCGGCCTGTGTCGAATTGCATAGGGTGCTTTAACTCTGCGTGCCGGACTCCCACTCCAGGTAAGATCCCTGACAAAGATTACAGCTCCCTCGCCGCCTCCATTGACCAGCAGCTCAGCTGCTCCTGTAGCCACACTGGATCCAAAAGAAAAATAATCCACTCTAGCTCTCCCAAATGTAAGGAGGCTACATGGACTTAGATAAAAATAAAAAAATAATGTGTGAGTGTTTCTGTCAGTGAATGTGTGTCTGTCAGAGTGTGTCCAAATCAGTGAGAGTCAATGTATATTTGAGAGTGTGTGCATGTCAATGAAAGTGTGTGTTAGTTAAACAGAGTTTGTGCCAGTGACGGTGGCCCTGGCAGTGTATGTATCTGTGAAGGCGTGTATCTGTCAGTCAAATTGCGTTTTGGTCTTAAACCGGAAGATGTGCGACCTTGAGAGGAAGGGGTGGGGCAAATTTAGATTAGGGGGGTGCCTGAGTTTAGTCATGCCTAGGGCAGCACAAAACCAAAATACACCACACTGTGTATGAATGTGAAATAAGTATGGAGTTTGGAGGAATGGGCAGGGGGTGTAATGTGACTTCATCCTCCACACACATTTTCTTAACAAAAACCTTTTCCTTCCCTACCGCTGCCGATAGGATGACATCACTCGCTGATCTAAGAAGTGTGCACACTACCACTAGTATTATCCGGAGGGTTCTCTCTCCTTTTTAGATTATACACATTGGTCACACCTGTTTATAAACATGATAAAAGACATGAAATCGAGAAAGGCATCAGGGTGAAACGCTGGGGTTGTGGCCTCCACAGTTCAGTGTACTTTAGGTAACATTTATGGGTTTATGATTTAAACACATTTAGTTTGACTTTGCATCTATATGTCTATTGTATCGATTTTGCCATTACATGTAGTAATATTCCTACATTCATATTATGCACTTTATTTGTGCTGCTTTCTGCTATATAGTGTATTAATATTATTATTATTATTATTATTATTTTTAATAATGACCATGGTGTGCTATGGTTTTCCTTATATTGTATATTGTCTATCCTAATTAGGGAATATAGTACCATTTAGCACTCAGTATATACTACTCACATCTAGCATTAAACCCAAACAGTAGAGTGCTTTCTACATGACATGAATTAACCAAATTTTTCTAAAAAAAATAAGTATTACAGCACCAGTTTTACATGTGGGAGGTATTTGTGCATAATTCACAGAAGGATAGTATAAAAATAATAAGTGAGCCAGCGAGACGGGGACACCCCGGTGAACCCTCTGATACCAGAAACCCTGCTCTGCTAACCTGAAGACCGAGCTATGGAGAGACGGCCGCTCTCCATGCTGACTGACCTGGGTATGGATCCCTCAGGGCTCCCTCCTCCTACCCTCCCCCCCCCCCCCCCCCCCCCCCGACCGATGGGGGTCATCTCGGTCCACAGAATGCGATGGGAGAGGTGGACATGGACCGGTTCGGCTGCCTGGGGAACAACAGCAACGGGGTGGCCAAGCACATGGCGCTCCCAAAATGGCGGCTGCAAGCCTATCAAGTGAACATCCTCACAGACCTGAACTAGAGGAAGGCAGCAACCTACAGCAGCGCATAAACGCAACCTTTGCCCAATTCTGGACCAGCCTCAGAGAAAAGATGCAAATACCCCAGGCAAAACCGCAAACCCAACTACTCAAGGGCGAGCAGAGTCACGAGCACAAAGAGCTCCCTGGAAGCAGTGGGAGATGAAACGGCAACATGTAAGTGAGCCGCGACCCGCGATACCTATTACAAGGCACGCCAAGCACCAGCTAGCCGCACGGACAACCCACACACACAAGTACTCCAAGCAGACTCCCCAGGATCCCCGCCCGCGCACAGGTGCCAAACACCTAACCCTACAGGACCGAGCTCGCGGTCGGGGGCCCGGAAAAGCACTAAATTAACACAGCTTAAACAAGAGGGTCAAAAATCGACACAGCACGGGAAAATACACCTCAGAGCCAGTCCCGGAAAGACAGAGGACCCGACCCTTAATCAACCTGTAACCCACAGAATGGCGGCACACACCCAGACGTAATCCAGGGTCTGGTATTGGGCACGGAACCAGCAAGAGGCCACAGCCACACATCTGGGCATTTATGCTCAAATTCTTCCCAAGCTAAACACAGGGCAAGGTGAACTTACACAACCACAGGTTGCTGAGCCTCCGGTGAGGGGCATTGGCTGAAGGAGCCGACGGCACAACAGGAGCTTCCCCCAGTCATACCTAACTCTTTGAACTGCGAATCTATGTTATCTTACTGCCTTTATGATTTACTCCCTTCTATGTCTCACGTACAACTCGACCGCACTTAGACACAGAGCACAGCATGCCTGACTACACTCTCGAAACCACACACACTGCACCAGTTGTAGTCATACATCATTACTACCACCGACCCACCACAACGACACAACAGCTTTGGCACCCCAATCAACACACATAGCTGTAAGACATAGTGACTCTGTGTATCTCTCCCAGCCGCATGAAACGGCTATTAAGCGACATATCCCTCTTCAATAACACAGTCAGTTGACAAACCTAATGACCGCACTAACCTACACACTGACTATCAACACTATTTTGTTCATCGTCTTTTACTAAAACTATAAAATTGTGCATTGTATATCATGCCTTAACACTGTCTTAATATGTCACTCGGAACGCTGACAGTTGTTGTTGGGGCACTGTGAGCAATTGTACCGTATTACCTTTGCACCAAAAATAAAGAATAAAACAAATAAAAAAATAAAAAATAAGACTACCGTATACACAATACAATACTTTATAGCTGTACAAACACATCCCTCAAGGGAGCCATAAAATGTAATAATTAAAATTGTACACACTTGCTGGATACATATTTGTAGGCCCTGGGGCAATTGTCCTTTGTCACAATTTATTACTCTGTCTGTTAATTGAAATAATAAAGGAAATTAAATCTGAAATAGTAACTATTCTCTGGAACCAAGCCACCTATTTAGTGTACAACATACAGAGATCCACCAGTAGGGGGCACCAAGGTATAATTGTACTGCAGGGTATATAACGCATTCTTAATTTTTTTTTAGATCAACACAGTTGTATAATAAAAATACACAGCTCTGCTATTTTGGCACACAGTATGAAATTCCCTACTCGTTCATTTGTAGCTTAGTGAATAAAAATGAAATGATGTTAATGCTATTTACACATTACAGTAAGAATTTAGTAAAGAATATATTTTTTAGATCACATTTTAACTCTTTAACATGTTTATTTATTAAAGTGTGACTTTAAATTCAAATATAACTTCAAATTCTCACTTTTGTGAATAACCCTAAAAGAGCTGTTTCAACAATTAAACAAAAAAATGATACTTTCCACTCGCATAGCAAAATCATATTGGTCTATTTACACAATAAAGTGTGAATTCTAAATCATGCAAAGTGACTTACAAACGTTCTTTAAAACAACAAAAAAAAGGATCTCTTTAATAACCGTTGTAAATATTGCAATATTGTTAGAAAATCTTTCCAAATGTTTTATGTACAAAAGTCATTATTAAAATGTAGATAAATCATTTGGAAAGTTCTAACAATGCTGAATAAATTAGAAATGATCAGTAAAGGAACACCTGTATTCCTAATGCTATCGTGTCCCTAGGTGTATTAGGTCCCCCCTTTTTGCATATAAAGGGTTAAAAATAATGTTTTACTTACCACTTTTGCCAGTGCCGAGGCTCTGTCGGGGAAGCTTAGCTCTTCTTCCCCAGCGCCGTCACGGAGCATACAATGCTCCTCATAGTCAAGACGCATTAACACTTCCCAACAGGGAAGCATTGAATTAATGCTTTCCTATGTGGCTTCCATATCACGTGACTGTGTTTTACTCAGTCAATGCAGTGGAAGCAACTCTACTGGCTGTCATACTAAAAGCCACTAGAGGTGGACTTAAAGGACCACTCTAGGCACCCAGACCACTTCAGCTTAATGAGGTGGTCTGGGTGCCAGGTCCTTCTAGGGTTAACCCATTTTTTCATAAACATAGCAGTTTCAGAGAAACTGCTATGTTTATGAATGGGTTAAGCCTTCCCCCTATGTCTTCTAGTGGCTGTCTCACTGACAGCCGCTAGAGGCGCTTGCGTGATTCTCACTGTGAAAATCACAGTGAGAGCACGCAAGCGTCCATAGGAAAGCATTATGAATGCTTTCCTATGTGACCGTCTGAATGCGCGCGCAGCTCTTGCCGCGCGTGCGCATTCAGCCGACGGGGAGGAGAAGAGGAGGATCGGAGGAGGAGAGCAGGAGGAGATCTCTCCGCCCAGCGCTGGAAAAAGGTAAGATTTAACCCCTTTCCCCTTTCCAGAGCCGGGCGGGAGGGGGTCCCTGAGGGTGGGGGCACCCTCAGGGCACTCTAGTGCCAGGAAAACGAGTATGCTTTCCTGGCACTAGAGTGGTCCTTTAACCCTACAATGTAAGCATTCCAGTCTTTAAAATACATCAATGTTTCACATTGCAAGGTTAAGGGCACAGGAACTCTGCACCCAGACTACTCCATTAAGATGAAGGTGTCTGGGTGACTATAGTGTTCCTTTAAATGAAAGTCAACATTGACAGCTATGTTTTCATTTTGGCTATTATTATTATTCTCCCCATTTATATAGCGCCAACCGATTCCGTAGCGCTTTACAATATTATGAGAGGGATTTAACTATAAATAGGACAATTACATAAAAAACTAACAGTAACGATAAGTTGAAGAGGGCCCTGCTCAAACGAGCTTACAGTCTATAGGATTATGGCCTAAAAGATAACATTCACTTTGAATTCCCAACAATTAGGGATTATTCTAGCTTTAGTGAGGAAATAATCAAAATTTTATTAACGACAGGAGGCGAATATTTGCTTAATCGTTCTTTACTGAACCTCCCAGCAGCAAAGAAATACCATATTTATCGGCGTATAACACGCACTTTTTCTCCCTGAAAATAGGGGGAAAATGATGGGTGCGTGTTATACGCCGATATCCCATAATTACTTACCTGTCTTGAAGCGTGGGCCGGTGTTCAGTATGCACCGCGGTACTGGAACTTCAATTTCAGGTTCCAGTTTCTGGGGGGACTGAAAGGAAGTGTGCACACTTGTGCACACTTCCTTTCAGTCCCGCCGGAAACCGGAACCTGAAATTGAAGTTCCTGTACCGCGGTGCGCGCTGTGAAGCCGGCCCACGCTTCAAGACAGGTAAGTAATTATGGGGCAAGGGAAAGTGCACTATGGGACGAGGGGGGGGGGGGGGGGAGAATACTATGGGAGGGGGGGAGGAATACTATGGGAGGGGGTGGAGGAATACTATGGAAGGGGGGAGAATACTATGGAAGGGGGGGAGAATACTATGGAAAGGGGGGGGAGAATACTATGGAAAGGGGGGGACACTATGGGATGAGGGGGGAACACTATGGGAGGGGGTGGAGAATACTATGGAAAGGGGGGGAACACTATGGGATGAGGGGGGGGGATACTATGGGAGGGGGGGAAATTTCCTGGAATTTCCTTCTTAAAATGAGGTGCGTGTTATACGCCGGTACGTGTTATTCACCGATAAATACGGTAGCTAACAATAGCGTACAACAATGTCATATAGTGTCCTCAAGCTCCTCCCAACTCCTCTTTCTTGCTGTAGCCGAGGCTGGTATTGATCAACCACGTAAACGGTGTAACGTGACGAACAGTAACCAAGGATGGAAAATCCTTCACTGGGTCAACCATGTAAATAATAACTGATGAGCTATAGGTTATTTATCATAGCGACCGTAAAAAGTCTTCACACGAAAACAGAGAAAATTCTGTGAAAGTATAGATTCTCTGACAAGAGAAAACTAAATTGACAGTTAAAGATAGGTTACATTAACCATTAACATACTATCAATGATAAATCATGGCGAGTGAATTGTAAATTCTGAGTATAATAGATATTGTGTTGAAACGAGTACGTACCCAAATATGTATTAACTTACCTTGAAGGGTGGGAAGAATGATATACAGGGAGGGAAAATATTCGCCTCCTGTCATTAATAAAATTTTGATTATTTCCTCACTAAATCTAGAGTAATCCCTAATCTTATAGCAAGACAAGAGGCTTCAAATGTGCTGTTTTTTTTTTGTTGTTTTTTTTTTAATTCTTTATTTTTGGTATGCAGGTAGGTAGGTACAACAGTGCCTGTGTCGCCACAACGGCATTCGCAGGCTTGTTATTCATTTACATATTATAACAGTTGTGGCTGATTGAGTATGCATACATTTTTAAATGAGTATGATAACAGTCCAGTGAACGTATAGTAAATAACACAAGGCAACATTGATGAATGACATAGCAGGTATTGTAAATGACAAGATATGCTGCACTTTTTTCTCTTTTGTAATAGTTAAGGTTACAAGAGTAAATAGCCCTATTGTATAGAGTATTATATATCATGACATGCCGTTTGAACAGACAACGAGTGCTATAGATTATGCATGTATAAGGTACAGTAGTTTAGTTCATGCTAAATTGCAGTAGGAATAACTTGGTGAACAATTTTGGTTAACGAATGAGTATGTGTCTAACTATGTGGACTCTATGAGACTGTGGGGACATATGTGTACTCTGGTGCTAAAGATGTAATAATGGTACACAGGGTAAATGGTATATACACAGAAGGGACTGGCTTACTGATGTATTTAGAGTCCTGTATGAGTGGATCACCCCACTCCCACTCTCACCACGATAGTCCCACTGTGGGACCAAAGTCCCGCTTTTTGCTGATGCCCCCTCCATGGGGTCCAGGTCTCCATTGGAGCTGAGGTGCATTGCTCGCCATTGCTGTTTTCCTCGTTGCCGCACACATAGTCCTGGTAGAGGATGGTGGAGTGGGCCCCTTCGTGATGTATGCCAGGTGCCCGGTCTCTTCTCCCTGAGGCTCTCTGAGCGTGGGTGTGTTGGTGGCCTGTCCTCAATATTTTGGCGGTCGGTCGGGTGTCCCTCTCTTGGGGTCTCCGGCGCTGGTGTGTTCTCACTGCATTTGTGGGGCTGTGCTTCGCCAGGTGACTGCCAGCTTGGGGGGAGCTTTGGTACTGTGCTTTCCCCTGTCGATGTTGAGGTCGGACCGGCAAGGGGTTCCCAACCCCTGTTTCCGGGGTTTGCTGCGCCACTGCTCGCGGATCACAGGGCCCTTGGCGGCCATCTTCCTCCAATCGGCTCCTTTTTTAAGTCGGGCTTCACCCGCCAGCAGGAGCGTTGGGGTGGTTTGCACCTTGGGCGGGGGGGGATGCATCAGTTTGTAGAGTTTAGTCCAGAAATCCGCAAAGATCCGGTCTATGCGACCCGGGTCCAGCACATGTGATGTCGGAGATTCTTCACGAGTGAGTTTGGCATCCGCCATTTTGTGCCAGTGTGGTTGCTCCTTCTGGTGCACCATTGTCTCCGATGTCAGAGGTAAGTGCCCTGCTTGTGCCGGGATATCCCTCACCGGCAGGGGGGGGGGACCAGGTGGTAAGTGTCAGTTGCAGGCTCCGGATTGTGCGGACGTGGGGTTGAGAGAACGGCCGCTTCCCCCGCATCCACGCCGCTGCTTAGGCCGCTACGCCTTCCAGCCGCCCCACCCGAGGCTTCAGTGATCCCGGTGGCTTGCTCCATGCTCCCGCGGGTGCCCTCAGGCAAGTGGTGAGTAGCAAACCGGGTCAGCTCCATTATTTCCCGATTGTAATAGTTTACAGTCTGTTTGCATGCAGGAGCTTCGGGTAGATGCGACCGTCTAGCGTGGCGGTCAGGCTCCGCCCCCCAAATGTGCTGTTTTAATGCTCCTGTATGATCGAAGAAGCAGCATGTGGCATAGGTTTGAAATAGAAAGTGCGAAAGTGGACTCTCTGGACCAATCCACGGAGGCTAAAATGTCTGAGAGAGAACTGCCTGCCCGAAAGGCAGAGGATGCAGCTGCTCCTCTGAGTGAATGAGCCCCTAAGGAAGAATCCCAGCCTGGGTAAGTATCCATCTAATCCATCTTGCAATCGTGGGAGAGGAGACCGGTTTGTGTGGTCTCACATAAGAAACCAGAAGAGATCCCGTAGGAGAATTCAGAGTTGCCGTGGTGTCAATATAATTTCGAACACAACGAGCAACGCAGAGGGATGGTCTGCTCGATAAGTAAGGGTAAAAGACTGAAGAAGAATTTGTCTTCGTACGTCTGGTGATATTAAATCTAACCCCCTTTAGGTGGAAAACTACAGCGTTGTAGTCAAATGCACGAATATCTGAAACTCTGCGGAAGGATACTAAGCATAGGAGCAATGCCAACTTAGCAGAGAGTTGGCGTAACGACAAGGCCTCATTAGAAGGCCAAGATTCTACGAAGGAAAATATCTGGGTGACATCCCAGAAATTAGTGTATCTGGGGGTTAGGAGGTATGTTTCCCTTATCGAAGAGTTATCAATGGAATTGTGAGCTGCATAGCAGAATGAGACACATTAATCCCCCCCCCTCCCACCCCCCGAGATCTAATGATGGCATTATACCATTGTAATCACCAGTAATACTTGAAAAAAATGAACACCTCCAATTATATAATGTGTGCAACTAGCTAATGGTATAATGCACACATATAAATTTTTAGAGCAGCCTCTAATCAAAATACTCACAAGCAAATGCATGAAAAACACAATTACAATTCTAACAAATAATAGCTACAGCCTACAGTTGTATTTTACAGGTTATATTACAGTAGAGCAGCGTTTCCCAATTGGTGTTCCGGAACAGGCCCCCTGAGGCATACACTACAGAGCCTGATACAGCTCTACACTTAGGAGTTTGATGATCTCTGAACATTTTATTTTAGTGCATTGCCTGTTTGCTGTTTATTCCTTTTTGATTTGTACAGAATGTTCTTCTCCATCTGTGTATATAAGTATTGCTTTTTAGTGTGTTCACTTTGTGGTATATATTTTTTTACTGTTATATTTTTTGCGGTTATATATGTATGTATAAACTTATATACACCCCAACACCACTGGATTAGACAAGAAGTGCCTGCACACCTAATTTTGTGTTCTTTTATTCTATCACAGCCTTTTCTATTTCTTAAAACAAAAATCCACCTATCAGGGGAGGACTGAGAACCCTCAGGGCCCCCGGGCAAAATAAATCAAGGGCCCCCTTACAGGCCCCACCCATACTCCACAGCAAGCGCCACCCATGTCCCGCCTCCAGCCACACCCTACACAATCTTTAGACACAAGGAACAAAAGTGCAATAATCCCTTCGAGGCCCCAGTAGAGACTACAATTGAGGGCTAATGGGCCATGGAAGGGGGTCTTTCTAGCAGAGGCTATCTCAGTGTCCTTTAGAGATTGTGTTAGAAAGAATCCCCTCCAGGACCTTATTAGAGACTACAATGGAGTCTAATAGGCTTGGAAGGGGGTCTTTCTAACAGAGGACATCTCAGTGTCCCTGCTGGAAACAGTCGCCTCCAGGCCCCAGTAGAGACTACAATTGAGGGCTAATGGGCCATGGAGGGGGGAGCATTCTAGCAGAGGCTATCTCAGTGTCCTTTATAGAGTGTGTTAGAAAGAATTTCCTCCAGGTCCCATTAGAGACTACAATGGAGTCTAATGGGGCCTGGAGGGGGTTCTCTCCAACACTCTGGTTCCTATTCACAATATAGCAACACAACATAGCTCGCTGATACCTAGGCCAAGTTAGCTCCTCTTACCTTAATTACTGTTGCTGGCTGGCAGTCTGTGGGCTTGCTGGCAGGCTGTGGGCTTGCTGGCTACTGCCGGCAGGCTGTGGGCTTGCTGGCTACTGCCGGCAGGCTGCGGGCTTGCTGGCTACTGCCGGCAGGCTGCGGGCTTGCTGGCTACTGCCGGCAGGCTGCGGGCTTGCTGGCTACTGCCGGTAGGCTGCGGGCTTGCTGGCTGCGGCTGGCAGGCTGTTGGCTTGCTGGCTGTGGCTTGCTGGCTGCGGGCTTGCTGGCTGTAAGCCTAACTGGTGGCCTGTGGGCTGGCTGGCTGGCTGGACGGCCTGTGGGCTGGCTGGCTGGACGGCCTGTGGGCTGGCTGGCTTGTTAGCTACTGGGGCACTTGTAGATTATTTAAAGAAATAATCCATGCACAATAACCACTACTGCTCTGTGTAGTCGTTATGGTGCCAGGAAGGCCGGACCCCCCTTTCAGAGTAAGTAGTCAAACCGTTTAAGAACAGTTTGACAACTTACCTGGGGTCTGCTGGGATATGAGGCTGTAGTAGGGTATAGGAGCAGTGGTGCAATGTGTAAGGGGTGCAGTGTGTGTGAAAGGTTCAGTGTGTGTGAATGTGTAGGGTGTGTGGGGCAATGTGTGTATGAGGGGCTGTGTATGTGTGTGGCAATGTTAGTATGGGGGGCTGTGTGTGTATGGGTGGGCAGTGTATGTGTGTGTGTGTGAGGCAATGTGTGTAAATGTGTATGGTGTGTGTGGGTGTATGGGGGGCAGTGTGTGAATGTGTATGGTGTGTGGGGGCAGTGTGTTTATGGGGCTAGAGTTCACTCTCACCACTGCGACCACCAGGAATCCCTGGTGGTCACAGTGTTGAGAGTGAACTCTAGCCCGTAGCTCCCTTTTTACTCCCCCCTCTTCTTATTCCCCCCCTCTTCTTATTCCCCTCCCCACTCTTCTTACTCCCCCTTCCTCTTTTTACTCCCCCTCCCCCTCTTCTTACCCCCTTCTTACTCCCCCCTCCCCTCTTCTTACTCCCCCCTTCCTCTTTTTACTCCCCCCTCCCCCTCTTCTTACCCCTTCTTACTCTCCCTCTCTCTTCTTACCCCCCTCCCTTTCTCTTCTTACCCCCTCCCTTTCTCTTCTTACCCCCTCTCTCTTCCTACCCCCCCTCCCTTTCTCTTCTTACCCCCCCTCCCTTTCTCTTCTTACCCCCCTCCCTTTCTCTTCTTACCCCCCTCCCTTTCTCTTCTTACCCCCCTCCCTTTCTCTTCTTACCCCACTCCCTTTCTCTTCTTACCCCCCTCCCTTTCTCTTTTTAACCCCCTCCCTTTCTCTTTTTAACCCCCTCCCTTTCTCTTTTTAACCCCCTCCCTTTCTCTTTTTAACCCCCTCCCTTTCTCTTTTTAACCCCCTCCCTTTCTCTTTTTAACCCCCTCCCTTTCTCTTTTTAACCCCCTCCCTTTCTCTTTTTAACCCCCTGCCTTAAGAGAGCGCTCAGGCGGCTGCAGCATTTAAAGGGGCGGCCGGGCCCCCTGATGGCGGGCCCCCCTTCCGGCCGGGCCCTCGGACCATGTCCGAAGTGCCCGACCGGTCAGTCCGCCCCTGCCACCTATTGAACGTCACTGGTGCCTGCCCTCTGGATATAAACAGAGGCACCTACTTGGCAGATTTGGATGGACAGGATAGAGGAGCTCAAAGCTGCTCAATATGTGAAAGCCTCCCTAAGTACCAAGCACACAGAACAGTGGTCCCTTGGGATGCCTTTATGTCCTGTCCTACAGAGGCAATAGGAGGGGGCAACACTGAGCAGGCTTGATGGGTTCTGCACTCCTCTCTATCCTTTTCTTCACACTTTTCCCCCGCTCTTTGTCAGACAACCAGAGAAAATGTATGACTATTATGTCTGTTCAACTGTACCACAATGCCATCAACTTTGGAATAGAATTAGCAACCTTACAAATCTAAGCATAGGGGCTTGCATATACGATGCTCCATGATGCACTTAATAAGGCACGGTCACCTCGTACTTGCCTTTTTCCAATTGCTTCTTCTTCTCTTCCTCTTTCCTGCTCTGCCTTTCTTTTTCTCTTTTTTTTTTTACTTCAATCTCTAATCAAAAACATAAGACAAAATAGGGCTTGACACTTTGTGACTTTGGGCAGAGTCATTGCCATCAAGAAACGTCAACCACCAGCCATCACAAGTGACGGCTGCGGGGCGGGGCCGAACCGCAGAGCTGAGCAGCAGCAGCCATTAACAGCTCCTGCATCAAACCACTGAAAAAGCGAAATAACTATTCCAAAACGGCACCTAGAAGCCAGACCGGGACCACCAAGCGATGGGGGAAATCGGGACAAACAAAAGGATACATTACAAGCGACGATCGACCCGACCCACGCCGCTCACACCGGTGAGGCCTACTAGCTTGGCGGGAGAAGCGGACGCTCTCCTGCCGCCGAAAACTAAGGGGCGACCAACTCAGGGCCCTCGTTCCCCCCCCTCTGGACCGGCGGGGGATATCCCGGTCCTACCCCTCATGCCCAACCGGCCACACGAGGCCCGAGCGTCGGGACTACGGAGTCCGGGGAACGCAGACGGAGCCCACAAAATGGCGGATGGCACATGCTCCACTGCCGAGCACACGATCGAGAGGGACACGGAGCTACGGTACAACCGCATATTCAGAGCGACCTGGGAGAAGCTACTGTGGCCCCAGCAAGCGGAATCCTCACCTGGCGGGACGCTGCAGGGACTGAAGCGTATGGGCACAGCGACAAAGGGGACTAACCCCACTATTAAAATGGACACTCACGGGAAAGGGTCTGGCCCACCACTGCCCAAACGGAGCGATGCCGCACCTAAATTCAAACCCCGCCAAACTAAGGGGACTCCCACTGCACAACACCACAGCCAGCCTCGCCGTACGCGCCGTTAGCAGTGTTCCGCGACCGGGAAACCAAAGAGGTCATATGGGGCCGCACGGAAATCACTGAAGTCTGGGGGAATTGATCTTCCGAAAAGATAAACAAAGAGAGAAAAAAAACCCGACCAAAGAGAGACTTTACTATATTATAGTGACTCACACTAGATGGACGCAAGTTTGATATGCCTACTACATTTTTAAATATTTTTTTTGTTTCATTCCTTTTATTCTGCTTTTTTACTAATTGTCTCCTCTGCTTGAGCAGCACTCGGCAAGCATAGGATTAAGCAGCCGGAGATAGACCAGTTGCATGCTCCAGTGAATCCATGTTTTATTAAACATGTGCAAAGCTTCAGCTACACCAAAGCTTGTTTTCTATCTATCTAACAATTAGCAAAGTCATTTAGCCATAACAAATGATTTACAGTTATATGTATATACCTAGCTTGTTCACCACTGTATCAATCTGTGTGTATTAACCTATAACATAAAAAAAGGGCAAGTACTAACGTCCACAGGTACACTTGTATTAGCTGAATGTTGCCACTAGCGTTGAACTACATTATCTGTACTACCTATATTGTCTCTAATCTAATCCACGCATGAACCAAACCTGTTTGCATGATAATTATGATAATGGAACCATGGTAGTTCACTGTACCTTCTATTTGTTCTTAAACATGTTCTGGTCCCCCCATGGCATAAACCATGAGGGGTACAGATTAACCCTGATGAGAGCGATAACAAGCTTAAAGTACATAGCTTAATGTGGGTAGGGAAGCAGACTGCCTGCCTGTGCCTCCTCGTTTGTACTCACGCCTAGTGGATGTTAACTCCGGTTAATAGTTTGCTAACACAGTATAATTGTTGACCTTATTGTTTTATCTTTATTTTCTATCTGTTTTCTATCTGTTACTCGCCACGTCTAGTTTATACGCTCTACTTTCATTTTTGTGTACAACCATAAGACGTATATATATTACTTGACTAACTTTATACAAAAAAAATGTGCTAAGCCTAAATGTCATAACTGTAAAATGCTGTAATAATACCAATCTTGCAAATGCTATTGTGGCATTGTGAGATGCTTATGTTCACTCAAGCACTCAAAAATAAAGAATAAAAAAAACAAACAAGTGACGGCTGCAGGGAATCGTCTCTGTCTATGGAGCATCCTTCAGTCTCACGGGATTCTCCATAGATCTCAAAGTTGTAGTCCCGTGCATATGTGATATTCAGTAGTGACGTTGGCTCTGGGGCTGAAGCTTCAGGAACTGAAGAGGACCGAAGGAAGAAGATAGCAGCATCAGCGTGGGACAGTTTCAGGCAAGTAGTAGAACTTACTTTTCCCTGCCCCCTACGGCTAGTGGACCCCAAACACCGAAAAATCTTTGCAAATTTTGAAAAGTCCTCAGACAGTGACAGTGCCGCTATAAAAATCTCCACTGTACTGTTGATTGTACTTTCTTACTATATTGTTCTTTTCTGTTATTGATATAACTCTACTGAAGAACACGTTTGCCTAGCAATTACCTGCTTCCCAGTATATGTTTTATCTTCTTCCCGACTCGTATCTTATAAGCATGTAGCTAACTCTGTTTTTACTTAACCACACACATGTATAGCTAACCTATACCGAATGCAGAATCCATAGCTTCACATAATCAGACATACATGTATAGCCTGGAACCCAACTATAAAACGAGTGTACTAACATTAAACTTTTGTTTAAGCTAACATTTATCTACTATGCCTTAACAGGCATACTTCTAGATTCTCACTCTGGCTAAACAACCCCATGCTGTCAGTTAAAGTTTCTAGAGCTTAGTCTATTGTCGAATTATTGCTTACTGACATAGTTTTAACGTATCATCTATTTGCTATATACCTAAAAGTTGTGTCTAGCTTGATCCAACATAATAACAAAAAAAATGTGCAGAATCCAAGTGCCAAATTGAATGTTTGTTGCTTACTCTATGAGTGTTGTTGTGGCACTTCACATATATCTGTATTTACCTTGCACAGAAAAAATAAAGAATTAAAAATAAATAAAAATTAAATATGGCGGTTATGTATTATCTGTAATACACCGAAATAATCACTTTTTATTTCTCAGATTTTTTTTCCATTTTTATGATTTTACCATAGATTACATTCACAAAATAAGTGAATGAATAATGTTACTAGGCAAAAAAAGGACGCATTTGAAGTTCGAAGTACTTTTTTTTTTTTTGGTTATTACTCAAACAAAAATGAAGACTTACACATAAAATTAAGCCCTGCGCTCAAACTCCCACTACTATTGCGTGGCAGAAATCAGCAAAAAAAGAAAGTTACCTGCGCTCTATCCCAAATTCTTATGCACATTTTTTGTATCACTCCAATGCTCAAGGCAAATCTCTTAGGTGAGTAGTAAAGTAGCATGAAGTAAAGTTTAACAGTCCAGGGGAAAGAGTCTTGTGCCCTACACAGTCTTTATACTTAAATGCAAGGCATATAAACAGATTCTAACACTAGGCCTAGAACCTTGGCTTGCATTACTTACAGTACAGTTTCATTGTTAGTCTCAGTAATAGAGCCCTACCTTGGAGACTTTTCATAAAAAAAGTTTGAACCTACTATGCATGAATGTCAAAGATTTGATTGTGAGAAAAACATGAATTTTGTTTTTTAATTATTGTTTATTTTTTTATTATCAACACAACAAACGTTTTATGAATGTTTGGATTTTAATCAACAAAGTATTACAGCTCAAAGAACATTATAGTAATGAAATGTTTATATAAAACACAAATCTGTGCCCCTCGGGCTGGGTATGTTTTCAAGTTTATATGCTGACTTTTAGTTTTATTTTCTCCCTTTATCTTTTTTTTATTATTATTTTTTACATATTCTGGAATATAAGAAAATACTTTTTTTATTCTCAATTAAAAAAAACAAAAACATTTTTATTATGCAAATGATTTTATGTTAATGCAATAAATAGCCTGCAATCACAGCCTTCAGTGGTGAAATTGCCAAGCGAAGATGGTTTATTATCTAAACAGTAAGTTGTGGTCACTTGGGCAAAATGTAAGTCAAAATGAACCTATTTAAAATATATATATATTTATATAATAATAAAAAAGTACAGCCCTACTACTGTTAGACATTTCTCCCCAAATCACTTATATAGGGCTCAAGGTTGCATCTATTTAAAAAAAAAAAAAAGAAAAAAAAAAAAAAAAAATAAACCTATGTATAAAATAGTATAATTAGAGGAAGGAAGGTATTGCTAGTAAATGTATAACAACAAAACTGAGTGGTTGATCATGAAGAATATTCGAACTCTTTGAGTGCTCTGCTGTGTGACAGTGATCCGGAACTGAAAGGGTTAATGGGCAGCATGCAGTAACTCTTTAACACCCAGTATATATGCCATGCTTGCTAAGGCTGCAGGCCACCTCCCCAGAGCTCTTCTGATAGGTCACTATGAAACCCTGACACTGTAGCTTTAAAGTACAGCACATTGCTCTTTGTATACAAAACACAGCAACTGATCACTGACTTACCAGCTACTCAAGTATGTGTTTAAGGTGGAACGGGAGAGTTACTGCATCAGCCTTACACAAGCCACATTATCAGTCTGTGTCAGGCTGCAGGAAGATACTCCTTAATGTCACACACCTCCATCAACCCAGAGCTCATCCTGACCAGTTTTATTTTTAAGGTAGACAGCTTTTCTGCCCTGCGCAGAGAGCAGGGAGACACTTCGTGCCACCTTAAGGAGAAGTGTTGCTGTGTGGAGTGGGAGGTAGTAAAATAGCACATGGATATGTTAAAGCTGTCATGCCACTATAGAGATCCTGGAACACTGAGGTGCTACAAGTGTGCTGTGTAAGGTGGGCAGAGTCACCCTGGCACCCTTACATAAGATTGATGTAAAAAATAGCTAAATACAAGTTCATGCCACCAGACTGCTATTATTTCTGAAGGAGACAGGGAGGGCTGGAGCACTGACTGTGGCTGTGGTTCATAGTTTATATCTGCCTTTCCCTTCCATTTTTTAAATCAAGCCCAGAATCAAACAAAATTGATCTGAACATACTGGAAGTGAATAGGTTAAATGTGACTTTGAGGACTTGGGCAAACATACTGATAAGGACTAAAAGCATTACAGATCAGAACCTGGCAAGAAGAAGCATGATGATATTTGAATTCCTTTTTAAAATGGAATTTAAAAATGGATCTTACCAAAATATATGTAATAAAGAACAAGTTATAAAAATCAGGAAGAGGTAGTGAAACAGGTAATATTTTGCATATGATTTTAATATTAACACTCTTACTGCTAAATTGGACACCTACAACTCATTTTTTTTTTTTTTTATTTCCTACACATACTACAACTAGGGAGAAAATGCTCTTAGCCTGATGTTTGCTGCAAAATCTTGGCTATAGTATACACCCTGTGTTTTCAATGTGCATCAATCCAGGGTACTATATGCTTTGTATCATGATCATTAGCATATAGGCAACACACCATATTCAGCATTCATTTCATTATTTAGGCCTAGTATTTCCAATATTCCTAACTTATTGATACGGAATGAAGCCATTATTGTGGAATACATTACTAGAGGTATTAAAAAAAATTTGATATGCAATTGTGACAAAATTAAGGATTTCTGTGGAGAATGGACAAAGTTAGAACAGTGGAGCAGACACCATTGACAACCATGTTCCTGCTTACTGTTCCTTTTAGGACTTTTCCCCACAATTGCCCTTATTACGTAACAATCTTAGTGACTGCCTATATTACATTTATCCAACTACTGTGTTTGAATTTTATTTCAGCTGATTTAGCAAGTGCACAAAACGCACAATTTTAGATCATTTTAATCCACTAAAATTCTTTACGTCACCACCTGGCATAATCAGCACAGCAGTGTGTGAAAAAGTTGCTGTGTACGAATATATTAAAAGTCTAGTGTCTCTCTATATTTTAATGGAAACCGCCCATCTAGACATATGCTTTACATAAACAATTACACCAAATATGATGTTCTATTATTAATACATCAACTGACTGCCCTATTCTCTGATAATAAAGATTAAATATGCTGAACCATAAAATTATTTTACATTTTCTCTGCGCCAATAAAATTAAGGTAACAAATCTTTAACAATGTGTACCCATGCATTTCACTGTTAAATGATATTTACCACTAGCTTGTGTACGGTATAAGTTACTTTTAACTAACACATGTACAAAAATTAGTATATTGCCAATGTAAACAATGTAACAGTCATTTATACTTTGTATATAGTTATCATGCAGCATTAAAGATCTGCTTTGGACAATATATGCAAATATATTAAATGTACATCATATTGAATGCCATAATGCATTAGTAAACTGCTCAGATTTAGCAAGTTTTTATTTATTTTTTTTGTATATCCAGCACTGTTTACAGAGATTACACAGGGCCAACAATAAATGATAAAATAAGGATGAATAAGTAAAAACTAGTATTGTTGAGTGGGGGAAGGGGCATATAGATGTCAAGGCAACAGAGCTATAGGAGAGGAATAATCCTCATATTGTAACAAAGATCTACATAGCCTAATGTTTTTAAGCTGCATAATCCCATCAATCATATATATCTCTGTACAATAGTGGTTTGCTTATCTATGTTTTTGTGAAACATTAATTACTTTTAATTATGATTTTCTCCTTAAGTTGTAAAGCTGAAGAAGAGTCAAAACATGTTGGCTGTATGTAAAAAAAAGCTTGTTTGAGCAGGGTCCTTTTACCTATTTTGTATTCACTACAAAAATAATTAAATGCACCTACTGTACGGTGCAAAGTACACTGTAGACTAGAAGTATTTGCTCTGATAATAATATGTTAGCTGAAGGTTTTTTCAATAATTTTGTGTTGAGAGGGAATGAGAAGTTCCAGAAACATTTAAATATGAATCATTTTAAAACGTATGCGGTGAAATCTAGTTAGTTTGATGCATAGGATGGGTCAACTCCTACAGGACCCAGCTTGGGCCTTATCCTCTAAACTCAAGGTACAGCACTGTGTAAAATGTTGTCACCGAATAAATAACACAATAGTGAGTCATGACATGTCATTGGTACAGTGCTGCAAAAGATATGTGTTTTATTAATAATAATTTGTTTTGTAGAGCTTTGTGCATTGCAGGTTCTATTAATATTATGTGATTATATAATAGTGTGATATTTATTGCACCTTATACCGTGTATAATTTTTATTCATTGCACCTTATACAGTGTGTGTGTATATATATAAAATGTATCGCACCTTATACAGTGTCTAATATATATATGATATTTATTGCACTGTATACAGTGTGTAAATATAACAATTGCACCTTATACAGTGTGTGTGTATATATATATATATTGCACTGTATACAGTGTGTAAATATAACAATTGCACCTTATACAGTGTGTGTGTATATATATATATATATATATGATATTTATTGCACTGTATACAGTGTGTAAATATAATAATTGCACCTTATTCAGTGTATGTGTATATATATATATATATATATGATATTTATTGCACTGTATACAGTGTGTAAATATAATAATTGCACCTTATACAGTGTGTGTATGTATATATATATATGATATTTATTGCACTGTATACAGTGTGTAAATATAATAATTGCACCTTATACAGTGTGTGTGTGTATATATATATATATATATATGATATTTATTCCACTGTATACAGTGTGTAAATATAATAATTGCACCTTATACAGTGTGTGTGTGTATATATATATATGATATTTATTTTACATTATTGATCCTAATTTTGTTTGTGAAAATATGGTTTCCCTATTTATACCTACTAAGATGTAATTTATCTTTGTTTAAATTCCATTCAGTTTATTCTGTATATATTGTTTTATTCTCAGTGCAGTGTATTATTATTATGATTATTTTGTATTATGAGGCAGTGCTGACAGTCCCCTCTCTCACACACTGATCCCGGTACAGCTCGGGGCTGCGCGGCCCCTTTAAGTGGACCCAAGAGCCGCCCCCAAGTCTCGCGGGAGTTGGCGTCCGAGTTCTCGCGAGGTCGGGCGGCGGGACCGCGATTGGCTGACGGGGACTGAATGCAAGATGGCGCCCAGGGAGCTGTGAGGCGAAAATAATCTATCGGAGAGAGGAGAATAAGCGGAGCCTGTGTGACCGCGGAGGGAGGCCGGACGGAGAGCGCGCTGTGACGGGGAGCACACAGGGAGACGGCGGGCAGGCAGCGGCGGATCCCGGACACACAGCGGGCGGAGCAGCAGGAGCGGCGGCAGCCGGAGGGTGAGCGATACGGGCGGACCGGCAGGCGGGCGGGCGGTGCGGCCTCCTCCTCTTGACACGGAGTGGGGATTTCCATTATACCACCGTGCGCGCTCCCGGCACTGGCCGGGAACGCGCACACTCCCGGGGACTGGCTGTCACTGGCTCCGCTCCTGCCCGTGGGGGGAGCTCGGGCTGGGCTGGGGACCTTATTATTATTATTTATTTTTATTATTATAAAAGAAGCGGGAAAAGCGCGGGACCGGCCGGCTCGCGACACGTCAAAGTGGGGGAGCGCGCGCACCCTGCTCCTCGTGCCCGCGTTCCGGGTGGAGGGGCGCGCGCTCCCCACTCCGCGTGCCCGCGGATCGCGCCCTCAGGGGGTGTTTTTTTAATTAATTTTTTATCTCCTCCCCCTGACAGATTCTCCGCCGGGCGCGGCACCGTAACGGGCACGCGCATGTTTATGATACTATGATCTAATTTTGTGCTTTGTATGTAATGGGGTCTCCTCCTCCTCTGACACCGGGGGGATGGATTAACGTCACGGGGGCAGGCGGGACTTCGCATTGCGCGCCCCCGTGCAGGAGGCGGGGTTTACTAATGAAGAGAGAAAGGAGTATGGGAGACGGGAGCGCGCACACAGAGACAAGGAGCAACATGGGAGCTATCACTGCACATTGTAATAACATGGGAGCTATCACTGCACATTGTAATAACATGGGAGCTATCACTGCACATTGTAATAACATGGGAGCTATCACTGCACATTGTAATAACATGGGAGCTATCACTGCACATTGTAATAACATGGGAGCTATCACTGCACATTGTAATAACATGGGAGCTATCACTGCACATTGTAATAACATGGGAGCTATCACTGCACAATGTAATAACATGGGAGCTATCACTGCACATTGTAATAACATGGGAGCTATCACTGCACATTGTAATAACATGGGAGCTATCACTGCACAATGTAATAACATGGGAGCTATCACTGCACAATGTAATAACATGGGAGCTATCACTGCACAATGTAATAACATGGGAGCTATCACTGCACAATGTAATAACATGGGAGCTATCACTGCACAATGTAATAACATGGGAGCTATCAGTGCACATTGTAATAACATGGGAGCTATCAGTGCACATTGTAATAACATGGGAGCTATCAGTGCACATTGTAATAACATGGGAGCTATCAGTGCACAATGTAATAACATGGGAGCCATCACTGCACAATGTAATAACATGGGAGCTATCACTGCACATTGTAATAACATGGGAACTATCACTGCATAATGTAATAACATGGGAGCTATCACTGCACATTGTAATAACATGGGAACTATCACTGCACAATGTAATAACATGGGAACTATCACTGCACAATGTAATAACATGGGAACTCACTGCACATTGTAATAACATGGGAACTATCACTGCACAATGTAATAACATGGGAACTATCACTGCACTAACACACTGCACATTGTAATAACATGGGAACTATCACTGCACATTGTAATAACATGGGAACTCACTGCACATTGTAATAACATGGGAACTCACTGCACATTGTAATAACATGGGAACTATCACTGCACCAACACACTGCACATTGTAATAACATGGGAACTATCACTGCACAATGTAATAACATGGGAACTATCACTGCACAATGTAATAACATGGGAGCTATCACTGCACATTGTAATAACATGGGAGCTATCACTGCACAATGTAATAACATGGGAGCTATCACTGCACAATGTAATAACATGGGAGCTATCACTGCACAATGTAATAACATGGGAGCTATCACTGCACATTGTAATAACATGGGAGCTATCACTGCACATTGTAATAACATGGGAGCTATCACTGCACATTGTAATAACATGGGAGCTATCACTGCACGGTGTAATAACATGGGAGCTATCACTGCACGGTGTAATAACATGGGAGCTATCACTGCACGGTGTAATAACATGGGAGCTATCACTGCACAATGTAATAACATGGGAGCTATCACTGCACAATGTAATAACATGGGAGCTATCACTGCACAATGTAATAACATGGGAGCTATCACTGCACAATGTAATAACATGGGAGCTATCACTGCACAATGTAATAACATGGGAGCTATCACTGCACAATGTAATAACATGGGAGCTATCACTGCACAATGTAATAACATGGGAGCTATCACTGCACAATGTAATAACATGGGAGCTATCACTGCACAATGTAATAACATGGGAGCTATCACTGCACAATGTAATAACATGGGAGCTATCACTGCACAATGTAATAACATGGGAGCTATCACTGCACAATGTAATAACATGGGAGCTATCACTGCACAATGTAATAACATGGGAACTATCACTGCACAATGTAATAACATGGGAACTATCACTGCACATTGTAATAACATGGGAACTATCACTGCACATTGTAATAACATGGGAACTATCACTGCACATTGTAATAACATGGGAACTATCACTGCACAATGTAATAACATGGGAACTATCACTGCACAATGTAATAACATGGGAACTATCACTGCACTAACACACACTGCACATTGTAATAACATGGGAACTATCACTGCACATTGTAATAACATGGGAACTATCACTGCACATTGTAATAACATGGGAACTATCACTGCACTAACACACACTGCACATTGTAATAACATGGGAACTATCACTGCACAATGTAATAACATGGGAACTATCACTGCACATTGTAATAACATGGGAGCTATCACTGCACATTGTAATAACATGGGAGCTATCACTGCACATTGTAATAACATGGGAGCTATCACTGCACATTGTAATAACATGGGAGCTATCACTGCACATTGTAATAACATGGGAGCTATCACTGCACATTGTAATAACATGGGGTCTATCACTGCACATTGTAATAACATGGGGACTATCACTGCACATTGTAATAACATGGGGACTATCACTGCACATTGTAATAACATGGGGACTATCACTGCACATTGTAATAACATGGGGACTATCACTGCACATTGTAATAACATGGGGACTATCACTGCATTAGCACACACTGCACATTATAATATGTTAGCGCTGTATCTCTCTCTCTCTCGCGCTCTCTATCTCTATATACACACACACTCACTTTGGATGTACCTCCACCTTTGAGGGAGTATTAGTTTTTCTAATGTCTATTGTTATGGGATGTTCTCTCCTTTCTAACAGGCTAACTATACTTCTCACAGACTGTCATAGTGTAATGCCTTATGAGGTCTGTTATGGTAAGGTGCATAGAATTAGAAGTCAGGAACCACCCAGATAATGCATTCAATATTACATATTAAAAAGGAAGGCTAAGCACCATAACATTACAGCTCCTTTTGTTTTTTGTTTTTTTTAAACAGTGGTTACAATAATCCATGCCGGAAATTATTAGAGCATGGACAAGCTCCTTGGTAGCATCTTGCCAAAGAAAGGGGCGGATGCGGGCTATGTTTTTAAGATGGAATCTACAAGATTTGGCAACATACTGGATGTGAGGCTCAAAGGTGAGGCCAGAATAGAGTATGACGCCAAGACAGCGTGCTTGCAAGGATGGACTTATGTGGATACCACTAATTTTAAGGGAGAGCGAAAGAGGAGGGTCAGTATTAGGAGGAGGAAAGACAAGGAGCTCCGTTTTAGAGAGATTTAGTTTCAGAAAGCGGGAGGACATCCAGCCAGCGATGGAAGAAAGGCAAGCAGTGACACGTTGCAGAACGGCAGGGGAGAGGTCTGTGGTGGGGTGATATATCTGGGTGTCATTAACGTACAGGTGGTAGTGGAATCCAAAAGCGGTAATAAGTTTGCCAAGAGAGGCAGTATAAAGAGAAAATAGAAGGGGACCAAGGACAGAGCCTTGGGGGACTCCAACCGAGACAGGACGAGGGGAGGAAGTAGCATTAGAAAAAGAGACGCTGAATGAGCATTGGGAGAGATAAGAGGAAAACCACGAAACGACAGTCACCGAGACCAAGTGATTGAAGAAGGAGAGCATTATCAATGGTGTCAAAGGCAGCAGAGATCAGTAATAATTAGTATGGCGTAGTGGCTTTTGGTTTTAGCTACGATTAGGTCGTTAGTAACTTTGATAAGAGCAGTCTCAGTAGAGTGGAGAGGGCGGAAGCCAGATTGAAGAGGGTCAAGGAGAGAGTTGGAATTGAGGCAGTGAGGCATACGGGTAAAGACAAGTCTTTAAGCCGCATTGCCCCGCTACAATCTTTAATGAATGCTTCCGCCAGACTGATTTTTCCTCTCTAGTCGATATTCTCACCCCTCTGTCAGTCCTTACATTGGCTTCCTGTATCATATAGGAGTCAATTCAAAGTGCTAACCCATACCTATAAAGCACTGAACAATTCTAGCACCTCTTGTATCTCTTAACAGATCCATAGGTATGCCCCTACTCTTTCTCCACTATGCCCGTGACCTTCTCCTGTCCGCTACTCGCACCCGTATGTCCAACTCGTGTTTGCAGGACTTCTCGCGGGCGGCTCCCTTCCTATAGAATAGCCCAGGCATAGGCAACCTTTGGCACTCCAGATGTTTTGGACTACACATCCCATGATGCTTTGCCAGCATTATGGGTGTAAGAGCATTATGGAGGATGTAGTCCACAACATCTGGAGTGCCGATGGTTGCCTACCTCTATGTTTACAAATGGGTTAATCCAGCCTCTAGTGTCTCATTGACAGCCGCTAGAGGCGCTTCCGCGCTTCTCAATGTGATTTTTACAGTGAGAAAACGCTGCCGTCCATAGGAAAGCATTGAGAATGCTTTCCTATGGACTGGCTGAATGCGCGCGCGGCTCTTGCCGCGCATGCGCATTCAACCGATGACATTGGAAGGAGGAGGAGATCCCCCGGCACTGGAAAAAGGTGAGTGATTAACCCCCTTCCTCCCCCTCAGGGCACTATAGTGGTCCTTTAACTTAATATACTTAATATATTTATGGAAGAGTACGGCAAGAGTATACTTAATGCATCATATAGTGTAGGTTTGTCTTGGTCAAACCATGTTTGTGTTTTTTTTTCCTTTCCTCATCCACTGCAAGAATAATACATATTTATTTATTTATTTACATATATATATATATATATATATATATATATATATATATATATATATATATATATATATATTTTATGATTTATTGTGTGTGAGTGTATGCACACAGGCAACAGAAACATGATGGGCATGCGCTTGTTTCTGTGGGATAATGGTTACATTTTATATTGCTTGTTTTAGTTAGGGCCTAGTATGGGTTGATGAAAGAAATTGTCTAGATCCTATTCAATAACCATTACACTTTTTTTATTTTTTTATATTTGACCAGGATTTGCACTATGAATAACTCAATAGAGAACACCATTTCATTTGAAGAATATGTCCGAATGAAGGCCCGGACTGTTCCGCAGCATAGGATGAAGGAATTCTTGGACTCTTTAGCTGCAAAAGGTCCAGATGCTTTGCAGGAATTTCATCAGCCGCCGACCACAACCATGGTTTATCAACAAGGGGGTAACTGCATCTACACAGACAGCACAGAAGTTGCAGGGTCTTTGCTGGAACTGGCATGTCCAGTTACCACAAGTGTTCAGCAACAGCAGCAGGACCAGCAGATTCAAGTTCAACAACAGGTAAAAGTGACTGTTCTTTTCTAAATAGCTATCTGAATAGGATTGCATAATTTTTCTGTCTAAATGGTCTTGTTCATTAGGGTCTGTTATTTTGATTTTAATCACCAGGATCAGAGCTCGAGAAACACCAGTATTCAGGGAGTTATGACTCCTAACATATGAGCAATGAATACAGAAACCCTGTGTGTTTGTTTTCCATGTCCCAAACACATCAGATTGACTCTTTGATATGTCTGCTTCTCTTCTTAATTCCACAAGTATTTAACACTTGCACACTATCAAAGCTTTTTAACCTTTTTCTTAAAATGTACTCTTTTTTTTCCAGAAAAAAAAAGATAGGCCTTATGGATTTCCGTAGTATTATGCAGGCTAGCAAAAAATACAATTTCGTGAAGCACCTGTATGATGTAGTAATGCAGTGTAATTTATACAATCAGTTCTTCTATCTTGTGGGCAAACTCTGATTCACTTGGAAGGTACAGTGTGGTTAATATCCTATAGTATCCTTTCTCTTTTTGGCTTAGTAGTGCTTTTTCCTCTTGCTCTGTATAGAAGTGCCAAAATACATTTTTGACACGTTAATTTCCTAGATTTCCCCTTCCTTTTTAATTATTTATCTTAAAAACAAAACAAAAAAAATCACATCAATGACTGATACTTTATTCTGGGGAGCACTATAGAGAAGGCAGACCTATATAATCTTACTGCATATGACATTTTAATATGCCCAAAGACTGTCCATTTTGAATATTAAGTTCACTATAGAGAGATGTTAGTGGCTGAGTTTCCGTTGTCAATTTCAGATTCTTGAAGCACTCACAAGGCCTTGGAATCTTCACCACACTGCCCCTCAGCCGAACCGAATCAGCCACTCCCCAGAGGGGTCCCAGGACTCTGGTATTTCAGAAGATATGTTGGTTAGTTTCCCATGATCAGACTAGTGACATTCATGCTTACCCAGAGAAATTTGTACACTAAATCCCATGCTCCCAAAATAGATGTTTTGTTGTGTGAGTTATACTTTGTATTTTCCAGAACGAAAGGAAGTGCGTCGTCTGCATCAAACATGAAATTTGTACGTTTGCTAGATGAACTAATCGAAGAAATCGTATATTGCTTTGTGTGTGGTTTTGTGGAGTGTGTGGTTTTTTTTTTTTTCCCCAGTATTTTCAGACCATCCTCCCAGTCAGGGCTGTGGGCAATTCATTCTTCCTTGTTAACAAGGTATATTATTCCTGCCTGGAAGAGTACAGTAATAGTAAACTTAATGCATCACATAGTATAGGATTGTCTTGGGCAAACCATGTGTTTTTTGGTGTTTTTTTTTTTTCACTGCAAGATTTCTTAACCATCCCAGGGAAGGACTAGATCTGAAGCTGCTGGATTAAAGCATATGTGTTTGTTAGGCTTATACTGTATATGAATAGTGCGGCACGCGTTTTTAATAACCTTTTCTTTAGATTCTGTAATTCTCTGATGTATACCATAGAGTAGCAGCCTGTTACTGACTTTTATATTGCTTGTTGACGGTGCCTAGAGGGATATTGGATATATCTCACTGATGATGCCTAACAAGGATAAAACGATCGTCTAGGGTTGCTGTATCTCTAGTGCAGAGAGAGCTGGCCTGTATTTTGGATCTGTTCTGCCCTAGATCTGGTGGATCAGTTTGAGATGCATGGCTTGGTTCTCTCTGTAAAGGCACTAAAACCAGCTTGAGAACTGAGCAGGGAGCCACCGAAGGGCAGGCTAATTGAACTGTTGTCTGTTTTTGCTTGACTTTTATATTGCACCAATATATTCCACAGTGCTTTACAAATTTTATGTGAAAGACAACCAGGAATATTAAAGGAACACTCCACTGCCCCAATGGGCAAACATAAAATAAAACACTGTTTAATAGATATGCCCACAATGAATACATGCATGTATTCAGTGAAGGTATATCTTAAAATAGTTTCCTGACACTGCAGATCTTATGAACCGAAGCCTTTGCAAGCCTTTTTCCCCGGAAGAGACTTTTAAGTCTCTTCACAGGGAAGTAACCAATCAGATGCTTTTCTTTGAGAAGCCTCTTAATTGATGAGCATGTGCTCGTTGGCGCACGTCTGGTCTGAGGTCTGTGTGGGAGTAGTAGAGTATGCCTGTCACTGTTAGCTCAATGGAGCTGATTGAAGGAGGCAGCAAACCTCCCTGGCTGTTCCCTAGTTTATTTATAAATGTGCCGATTTTCTCATGGAAAGTGTCACTTTTGTAAAATTGTGTTAAACTATGATACTTCTCACTTATTATGCACTTCAGCAAGTTGAAGTGCTTTTGGGGTGTGGAATGGTCCTTTAACAGGAAACAAGATTGTTGAGGCTCCTCCTGACTTTAGTGCAAAATCTAGAGGGCAAATAACCCCTTTCACAGAGAGGAGCCAAGCAATGGTGTTATGTGCACTCTTAAAAGGAAACTATAGTGACCTCCACCCGCAATGCAGAGGTGTTAAAAACCCATTCAGACAATTGCCTGAGTCTAGCACTGATGTATCTCTGTGCTGGCTTGAGCTGTGCCTTTGCTTCTCCCCCACCATCAGCCGGCGGGGGAGACCTAATGCGCACGTGTGACAATCACTGCGCTTTCCTTAGAGATTCTCCCATTGGGAAGTATGTATAACGCTTTCCTATTGGGTTTTTGGTGAGGCTGGATGTACCATGCATAGCGACCAAAGTTGTCTAACGACCCTGAAGTCCCTCTAGTGGCTGTCTGGTAGACAGCCATTATAGGTCGAGATATAACAGGCAATATAGATATTGAGAATGACACACTCACATACTGCTGAGTCAATCAAAAGCGGACTCAGACTTTTCTTTCATGAATGAAAAAATAAATAGTGCGGCGCACTCAGACTACAAAACAATACAAAAAACAAAGAAGGCTACTAAAATGCCTAACTAAGTATAAGTATGGGGATTTGGTTCCACCATATGGCCATATGTTGTTAAGCCCACCACTACTTTCAAAGTACCCCATTATTGGTGGGTCCTACACTACAATGTGGGAGACAAATAAATAGTAATAGTGTTATAGATAAAACAGTGTTAAATACTAGTAAGAGCATAGTGAGTATACAAACACAAGTGATGAAAGCAATTAAAAACCGTGTTAAAACTAAATAATTAATGTGTTAGTGCTGAAAATGAGTATTCTCACTAATGCAGATGACTGCTCACTGGAAAAAATAATAAAAGTCACTTTTATTATTTTTTCCAGTGAGCACAGTCATCTGCATTAGTGAGTATACTCATTTTCAGCACTAACACATTAATTATTTAGTTTTAACACTGTTTTTAATTGCTTTCATCACTTATGTTTGTATACTCACTATGCTCTTACTAGTATTTAACACTGGCCATTTAGGAGTTAAATCCCTTTGTTTATGAACCCTAGTCACACCTCCCTGCACGTGACTTGCACAGCCTTCCATAAACACTTCCTGTAAAGAGAGCCCTATTTAGGCTTTCTTTATTGCAAGTTCTGTTTAATTACGATTTTCTTATCCCCTGCTATGTTAATAGCTTGCTAGACCCTGCAAGAGCCTCCTGTATGTGATTAAAATTCAATTTAGAGATTAAGATACAGTTATTTAAGGTAAATTACATCTGTTTGAAAGTGAAACCAGTTTTTTTTCATGCAGGCTCTGTCAATCATAGCCAGGGGAGGTGTGGCAAGGGCTGCATAAACAGAAACAAAGTGATTTAACTCCTAAATGAGAGGGAATTGAGCAGTGAAATTGCAGGGGAATGATCTATACACTAAAACTGCTTTATTTAGCTTAAGTAATTTAGTGACTATAGTGTTCCTTTAATATAAGATCTATTAATCATCCGCTTATTATAAGCGGGCCTCTGAAAGAAAAAAAGGGGTGGGTGGGGGGTGGCCATTGTTTTCCAAAATTATATCCATAAACATTTAAATACCAAGATCTTGAAAAGGAAGAAAGATATATTATCCTGGTGTGCAAAATAAATAAACTTTTTACATTAGCTAATAATATATATGCACCTAATAAGTCTACTATAAAATTTATAACAAAGATTATGAAGAAAATGAATCAAATCAAACGGGGGTGCTATTAATCATGGGTGATTGTGGCCATGCTATACCTTGTTAAAAAGATCGTAATACAGGATATAACATTGTCTGACCATAACCAAACCATACTGGATTGCAAAGACGCTTTTGACAAGTTTCGTAAAGATTGGCGATTTAAATGATAATATATTATATAAAAAACCTAATTGAACAGATAATAATAGCTGAACTATTTTACTTGGAAAACAAAAATAAGGGGACATCAGGTAGTATGGTTTGCTTACAAAAGCGTAATTAGAGGCCACACGATGGTGATGACAGCCAGAATGGAAAAGAAAGAAGGCCTCCCACTTTCAGAGCTATACATAGCGCTAAATGAATATAAGAAACATAATAAAGTAACCCCTTCTACAGAAATAGCAAAGAAAATATCAGAAATAGAACAGAACATACATTTGCAAGTATCCAATAAAATAGCAAAAACTTTAAAAAAAAAATCAATTTAAATGGTACCAAAAAGGCAACAAGCCAGAAGCCCTTATGACTAGTAAGTTGAAAAAGTAAAAAAAAAAAAAAATCGATAATCTAGAATTAGGGATAAAGATACATGCATTATGGCCCCAGAACAAATGGGCGAAGCATTCGATAAATTCTATAGAGATTATGAAAGATCAATTAAAAGAATCTCACAAATGTTTTTAATTGCATGATAAATTCAGGAAGATGCCCTGGAGAGTTATTGAGAGCAAATATCGTCCCAATTCCAAAACCAGACAAAGATCCAGAACTGATAAGCAATTTTAGACCGATTTCATTGATAAACACAGACATCTAACTATTCTCATCAATTCTTGCAGAACGACTGAAATCTGTCATACCAGATCTCATTAACAACGATCAGGTCGGTTTTATTCCAGGCCAGTCATCAGTTAACAGTATTCAGAAAGTAATAGACATATATTGGAGGCAACAGAGACCAAAAGGATCCCACTCATGCTCATCTCAATAGATGCAGAGAAGGCGTTTGATAGGGTGGGCCTTTGTCAGTCACATTAAAACAATTTGGATGTACAGGTCCAATTCTAAAAGCGTTATCTGCTCTCTATGACTCTCTCCACAGACCAGGCAAGTCATGGGATCCGGATTTACCTCTCAAATGTTTAACATTCACAACGGGACAAGGCAGGGATCTCTCTCCCCACTGTTCTACATATTAGTATTAGAACCTTTAGCCATTGCTATAAGACAAAATAAAAAAAAATACAGGCTATAGATATCCATTGGGGAAGGTAAACTAAATATCTATGCGGATAATAAACTACTGATCCTTGAAGAGCCTCTATTCTGGAAGTGTTAAAAGATATAAATAGGTACTCTAGAGTATCGGGTAATAAAATACATTTAGACAAATCAGTAGTTATAGCCAAGAACATGAGTAAGAGACCAGTTAATCTCCTTTTAAAAAAATTTGGACTTCCTAAGGACAAATTTTTTTGAAATATTTGGGTATAACCATTACATCAGAAGTAAGCGTTAATAGAAGCTAATTTCTTACCCTTATTAAAACAAACCAATAACTTACGGGATCGGAGGAGGTTAGGATTCTCGTGGTCAGGCAGAATCTATGTACTGGCTTATATCTTACCAAAATGGCTCCATTTATGGAGAATGATCCCTCTTAACTGGTTACTAATGTTACATACCGCTTCCCCCCCCCCCCCCCCCCTTTTTAAAAATTGTCTGGGATGGAAAAAAACAAGAGTAAAAATGACAAATTTATCCAGGATGACAAGATGGAGGTTTGAGTTGCCCAGAAATCCAATGTTATCAGGCCAGTAGACTGTTTCATATAATGTTATCACATAATACATCTGCAGAAAGGAGAAATGGAATTTAATAGAGAGACAACAGAGGGGTAGTAGAGAATTCTCTATTCTGGTTTTTAGATCTCAATAAAAACTTTATAGCTGAGGCAAGATCTAAATCACACATAATTAGAGATCTAGTAGGTTGGTGGGATATATTTGGGAAAAAAAGACGGACTAAAGAATAGAATAATACATGCATTACCAATCTCAGTGATTAATGATATGTTAGATAATAAGATCAACTCTTGGAAGAGCAATAAAATCATAGATATAACAGAGAATTATAAAATCAAGCCCTTTCAACAAATAAGTGAGGAATTCTGTATCCCACCGAATGATATCTTTAAGTACCTTAGAATTTAAAGGGTTTGTCTCAGCGTATATGATTACGAATAGAATGTAAAATAGACTGGATTATTCAACTTGTCGAACAAAAATTTTTTAAAAATATACTGTCTAAATATGTTAGTCTTATATAAGTTAAGACATGATAAACTTTCCAGAGCATTTGAAAATTGGGGGGAAAAAATCTTTATATACATATAAATGAGGAAGTTTGGAAAAGTTATTTTAATTTACATAAACACTTCCACTGCTTAAATTTGACAGTTACAGTTTAAACTTCAGAATAGATGGTACTTGACACAGAATCTTCTAAATAAAATATATCCAAACACATCCAATAGATGTTGGCGGTGCAACATTGATAAGGGCACCTTATTACACATATGGTGGTACTGCCAACTGATATATACTTATTGGAAAGATATAATTATATTAATTGATTATATGACAGGAAATAAATTAACAATGGATCCGGGAATAAGTTTATCAAATTCAATTGAGTCAAAAATGAAGATAAAGGATTCCGTGTTAATTTTATACACCATTACAGCAGCCAAATTACTGATAGCACGGAATTAGAAAAATGTACAAATCCCATTAACCGGAGAAGTGATAGCACAAGTTATATGGCAAGCAAAAATGGAGAGGGGCATCTTAGTGAGCTTAGAAAACCGCTACATGCAAATAGAATATTGGGATTCTCGGATAGATAAATTTGAATTTTTAAAATAAAATTATCATAGAGGGTCTCTCATCCAGGTAAATGGAATGAAACAAGGATGGGGACAGAGAGATGAATAGTATGTTATGTAATGAGGTGGCAATGGGTTTTCCCATACACCCGCCTTCCATGTTCGACATAAACAAACAAACACTTAAATAAAGAGGGAATGGATGGGTCAAACAGGCGTAAATTATTATTATTATTTTTTTTTTTTTAAATGACGATAGTAGTTCAATCAAAGAGATGAGAGGGGCTCATTCTCCAAAAATAATTTGGAAAAGTAAGATAAGAAAGTGAGATTAAAAGGGTCATTATAGGGATGGGGTATGGGACAGGAGGGAAGAAACAGGGGCACATACAATTAATTTTAGGTTAAACCCATGAAGTTTTACTTTAGTTAAACGGACACTGTAGTCACCTGAACAACTTTAGCTTAATGAAGCAGTTTTGGTGTATAGAACATGCCCCTGCAGCCTCACTGCTCAATTCTTTGCCATTTAGGAGTTAAATCCCTTTTGTTTATGAACCCTAGTCACACCTCTCTGTCAATCATAGCCAGGGGAGGTGTGGCAAGGGCTGCATAAACAGAAACAAAGTGATTTAACTCCTAAATGACAGTGAATTGAGCAGTGCAATTGCAGGGGAATGATCTATACCAGGGGTAGGCAACCTTTTAGCAGCACTGTGCCGATATAGGATTGTGATGTCCCGTAGCGTGCCCATCCTATTTTTATAAATTGAGGTGTGAATGCTGCCGTATTCTGCTTATTTTTACTGTAATTGCTTTGTGTGTTGATGGACATGTCACGTAGTGTGTGGGGGCTGTTTGGGGTATTGCATGTGGAATTGTGTGCATGTATATGGATTGTTAGTGGTGTTGAGTTTGTGCGGATTGTGTGTTGTGTTTGAGTATGGGCTGTTTATATTATTTGTATGAGAGGCTTATTCTGCAGCTCTGTGTATATCTAGCAGTGTGGGTGACTTCCCTGGGTTCCAGTGGGGACCAGGCACAGCTCAAGGACAGGAGCTGCAACAGCAGCTGCAGGATGCTCTACTACAGTGTGGATTCCCATTCATAAGTGCTGGGAGGAACTGATCTGAGATCACTTCCTCTACGTTCTGCAATGCATAAATTAAGGATTGTCCTCAACTACCTCTTCGTATTAGCAGATATCTGAAGTTTCACCGAGACTCCTGATATGCCAGCGCCTGTTTGGCTCTAGCAGCCTTAAGTGCCGTGCAAAGACACCTCGAGTGCCGTGCATGGCACTAGTGCCGTAGGTTGCCTACCCCTGATCTATACACTAAAACTGCTTTATTTAACTAAAGTAATTTAGGTGACTATAGTGTTCCTTTAACCCCTTAAGGACACATGACATGTGTGACATGTCATGATTCCCTTGTATTCCAGAGGTTTGGTCCTTAAGGGGTTAAGAAAATCAGTATTGTATCAATGCTGATATAGAGACCTCAAAGCTGCTTATTTTATGAAATAGTTTTAATAACTATACATTGGTAAGGTATCTGTCTGAAATACAAAAAAAGTGTAGCAATCTACATAAAGATCGTAGTTCTGCTTTAGTATGTTTTAGTAGTTAAATTACAAATACAGTCCTTTTATATTTGCCACAAGATTTTGCTCTAATTATTAAAGGGTTACTCCAAACATCATGATCACTACAATGCATTGAAGTTTTCATAGTGCTTGGAGTCTGTATGTGCAGCGTTTCAATTTAACCTCTTTGCTGCTAGAGACTGCATTCAGTCAGCCCGGAACAAGAGTTCTGGGCTAGCTAAAGCCAATTCTGTGCACAGAGGGGATTTCATTGACTGAGACCAATATACTGACTAAGTAAGGTTTTCCACATTACCTGGGGATGGTACGAGGGATGCTGCAGCTTTAACCCTTTAACCCCTTAAGGACCAAACTTCTGGAATAAAATGGAATCATGACGTGTCACACACGTCATGTGTCCTTAAGGGGTTAAAGACTTTCAGACTTAGATTTTGTCTTATGTTTTAATGCTATGTATTGTATAATTTGTGGTAATTACGTTACAGCTTCTTTTTTCTTTTTTTTTTCTCCCTTCTTCTTAAAGCTGCTATTTGAACGTCATGTCCTAAAGAATGACAAAGATTTCTGTGAGCTGAACTGTGTAAGAGAAGGGAAATAAAGAGTGTTTCACATAGTAGCTACTGCAACCATCAAAAAGGAAGTATTTTAGAATTGTGGCAGTGGGACAGAGAATGCATTAAGTTACAGAATACTGTCATAGATTTGTATTTTTATTTTCTTCAAAAATTATATCTGTTTTAGGAGCTCAAATGTTTTAACTTTCTAGGCCAAAACCTATAAAATGCAAGTGATGTTTGTGCCTGGAGTGTCGCTTTAACAAGTAGAACTTTGTTTAGTCCTTAAAATCCTGCCCACCAGGGTCTTTAAGAACTCATTTGTTTTGGTGGCAAAAAAAAAAAAAAAAAAAAGGCAGTAGTTAACAATCTAGTGCCTATAGGCCAGAAACAGTCCAGGTTTTGTCAGCATCTCTAATTTGAATAGAAAAGAGAAATATAAGTTCTAGACTGTTGCTTACTCGTGTGGGAATACCTGCTTTAAGGAGTTTAAAAAAAAAAAAGATATTCGCCCCTAAGTAGGGTCTCTCCTTCAGCTCATTAGCAGTGCTTCCCACATAAGAGTGAATTGGAGTTACGTGCAATACATGTGTTCTGTGGGCCAAAAACTGTTATCTGAATTTCAACTCACAATTTGAATCACTGACCGTAATATTTGATATCCTGCACCTGTATGTGGCTTATTATTGTCTATAAAAATTGCTTTTCTGCTCACTATAAAGCCATTGAAGCAGTTATAGAGGCAGACTGAAAATATTTAGGGTGTGTGCCAGGATTGTGCCTTTTAAAGTGGACCTGTCACCATTGAATATGTTGAATATTCTGCAAAGACAGTTGTTGCCAAGTTCTCTCAGGTTTCATCACTATGTTTATTCTTGCACAAAGAAGATTTCGATAGAAGATCCTGCTAGATGACTGACTTCAGCAGAATCATTTTGCACATGTCTTAAATTAACTTTTAAAAAAGTTTTTTTTTTTTTTTTTTTGCCTTTTTAAAAGCAATACTTATGGTGCCATGATGTTTCTTTGTGGAAAATCAATTTATTTATTTTCTTCATGTTTACATATGCAAAGAGAGTTTGTTGGTTATTTAATGTGTTTATTTTAAGGATCACATTTACCGTTTATTTGAGATTACTTTGATATTTTCTTTCCTCAGAGTTGATGTCTTTAATTTAAATGGCAGTGCATAGCTTATAGATCATGCCCCTGCAGTCTCACGGCTCAGTTCTCATTTAGGCGTTAAATAACTGTTTATACAGCTCTTGTCACTCCTCGCTACATGTGACTTACACTGCCTTCCTAAACACTTCCCGTAAAGTCATATAATGCTTACACTTCCTTTATTGCACATTCTGTTTAATTTAGATTTTATCTACTGCACGGCTTATAACTTGCTAGACCCTGCAGGAGCCTCCTGTATTCAGTTAAAGTTCAAGTCACAGAGTTAAAGGGACACTATATAGTCCAGGGCTCGACAAATCCCATGCTTCATGGCTCTGAGGTGGGCGGCTGGCTGCTCGTATTCTTGCTAGGCCCGAGGGAGCTGTGATGTTCCTGATCTTCTCCCTCACGCGCCACTTAATGAACCTGGGGCCTCACTAACCGGCACACGCAGCCAGCCACCTGCCTCCACAATACTTCCTCAAAATAGAGGAATATTAATTGGGGTAAAGATGTCAGAATACAGACAAATATATATTTTGCGTACTCTGACTGTGATAAAATATGTAAATACTTATTGCACTACTCTAATGAGAAATTACATATGGCTCTGTTGGATAGTAATTTAGCTTGAATAAGTCTCTAGTCTTTCAAGATCAACCTTTCACACATTTCTGTATCTGCTGCTATTCATAAAAAAGCAAGTGGGAAAACCCTAATTTAAATCCATTTCCTATTGTGCCAAAAAAGAGAAAATTCCTTATTGATTTCAAAATTGATCAACAAATATTTTCTTCAATGTTGTGTTTAAAAAAAACCAAAAAAAAAAAAAACATTAAGACACTTTTTTTCGATTACAGAATGTGCTAATGCAACCTCTTGAGGTAGAAATTCCACAGCTATTTTTTATTTACTGCAAAGAACAATTTCCTTTGCTATAGCCAAAATCTTTTTATTTCAAGTTTAAATTGATAACCTCTTGTCCTTTTGTACTGTCTAGTTAATGTCCCTTACCCACAGGGTAAGCCGTTTTTTTTTTTAAAATTTTTAATTAAAACAAGCAATAATGTGTGCGTCTGTGTCGCGGTGTCTGTGTCGCGGTGTCTGTGTCGCGGTGTCTGTGTCGCGGTGTCTGTGTCGCGGTGTCTGTGTTTAGATGACCAGCCCCCTTCTGTTCTCAAGGAAATGGTGTTTTCACTCACTTTTTTTTTTCCCCACGCCGTGCAGGTTTCCCCTCGACTGGCCCCATCTCTATGGCTGAGATTATCAAGCTTGATGATCTCAGCCAATCCAATGTTTTTCCATATGATATTATTGGGAGGCTATTGTGCACAGGCTGCAAAACGCTGCACCAATTAGCATCTCCTCATAGAGATGCATTGAATTAATGCATCTCTATGGGGAACATTTGGCGCCTCCATGCAGAGCGTGGAGACGTTGAATGTAGGTGCTGCACACTGTGGAACACTGACACAGGAAGCACCTCTAGTTCTGTCTGAGTGACTGCTACTAGATGTGTCAATAGAAAGCAATGTAAACACCGCATTTTCTCTGAAAAGGCCGTTTTTACATTGAAAAGCCTTCTGGGCCAGGCTATAGACACCAGAACCACTACATTAAGCTGTAGTGGTCCTTGTGACTATAGTTTCCCTTTAACCCCTTAAGGACTTAGGATGGTTCAGGACCGTCATCGGCATTTTTGCGTTGCCGACCGATGACGGTCCTGAACCGTCCTAACTTTAAGATGTACTTACCCGATCGCCGTTGTTCCCCCGGCGGCGATCGGCGGTGCTCCCGGTGTGGGGAGACTGCCTGCAGCCCAGACAGTCTCCCCATGGCGAATTAGGACCCCTGTGGCCATGTGATCGCTCAAAAGGGCGATCACATGGCCACAATAGGTGTCCATGTGTCTGCCTGCAGGGGGACTGTCTGTGCTGACAGGCAGTCTCCCTGCAACTGTAAAATCACTAAAAAAAATAAAGGTTAATGTTAATAAAAAAAAAAAAAAAAAAAATTATATATGTGTGTATATATATTATATAGACATAGATTTTTTATATATATATATATATATATATAAATATATATAAAATAATGTCATGCTAAGTGTATTTTTATATTAATGCGCAGTGTGCAGTACTGCAATTACTGCAAGTACTGCGCAGTGTGCAGTACTGCAATTCATTGTTTCCACGCTCTGCATGGAGACACTGAACTTTCCACATAGATGTATTGATTCAAAGCATCTCTATAAAGAGATGCTCATTGGCCAGGACTGTGTTTGGCTTGTGTTGGCTCTGCCTCCTTGACACTCAGCCAATCCAATGCTTTTCTTCTAAAGCATTGAGATTGGCTTTTTTTATTTTATTATTATTCTCTTTGCAAATTTTACATATTTAACATCACAGAAAAAAACAGTTCAGAATTAGACATAGACTTTGATTTACAATGGAAGGATATATGTATGTTGAGTAAACTTAACACACAAAAACACAAATTACAATTTAAAAGGACTGAGCGGATTAGGCGGGCCTAAACTATATTAATTAGGTTACTTCATAACTTTCCTGAATATAGTACCATAGGGAAGAACTAGAGTGATCTTTATATATAAGGATATTCATAACCGAGAACGCAACAAGGTATATAGTTATATCAGATTATCTAGCCATGGTAACCATTTCTCAGCAAATTTTAAGTGGCTGTAATATTGAAAAGATATTCCCCTTTCCATATCATGTTGGTATTTAAGCTGAGTTAGCACTTGGGTCCAAGATGGAGTCTTTTTCTGTAGCCAATATCTTGATATTTTTATTTTTATGGCCATCATAAATTGGATTATTCGATATCTATTTTGAGTTGAGAATCTTTTAAATTTAAAATGAAAAAGAGCAACCATTGAGTTAGCTTCCAAATCTTCTCCCACTAAATCTGATATAACTCTAAATGCTTTATTCCATATAGATCTTAAAAGCTT